>NC_040094.1:46751626-47054656 GCF_003369695.1 Bos indicus x Bos taurus
CTGGGGTGGATAGACATATTGTCATCGCCAGATGGCATGTAACTCCCCAGCAACTCTCTCCCTGAGGGGTCCCAAGTCAGAGCAGAAAAGAAGGGAGGGCAGAAAACGGCTCCATCTGTAAAGAAGAGCCATGGCCCCAGCCTTCCTGTTTATACTAACATGACTGTATGTCCAAAACCCCACACAACGTCTTTCTCTGAGCCTCACAGTGACCCTGCGAGGTGGGTGGGGAGGTCTTGCCCACCCCATGTAAAAAAAATAATGTCCTTATTGAACTCAGACTCACATACCATGTGATTCGCCCTTTTGAAATGCACGAGCCAATGGTTTACAGTATATTCCCAGACTTGTGCAGCCGTCACTACTACATGATTTTAGAACATTTCATCACCCCTTGCAAAAAAGAACATTTTCATCACTCCTACTTTACGCGCCTTCCCCCAGCCCCTGGCAACCACTGATCTACTCTCTGTCTCTATGGATTTGTCTATTCTGGACATTTCATATAAATAGATTCAAGCAGTATGTGATCTTTTTGTCTGGCTTCTTTCACTTAGCATGATGTTTTCAAGGCTCGTCCATGCTGTAGCGTTAGTGCTCCATTCATTTTTATGGCCGAATAATATTCCATTATTTGGGTGTGCCACATTGTGTTTATTTATCAGTTGATGGACATTTGAATTGTTTCCTTTTTTTTTTGGCTATTACGAATCATGCTGCTAATGAACATTTGTGTACAAGTTTAAAAAAAATTTTTATTGTGTTAAAAGTCACATAATATAAAGCATGTTATTTTAACCATATTTAACTGCACAGTTCAGAGGCATTACGTACACTCACATGGTTGTGTAACTCTCACCATCATCCATCTCCTGAATTTTTAACCTTCCTAAACTGAAACTCTGTTCCGGTTAAACACTAACTCCCCATTCCACACCCCACCCCACCCCCAGCCCCTCGCATCTACCAATTGTGTGCAGGTTTTTGTATGGGCGTATGTTTTTATTTCTTCGGATATAGCCCTAGGAATATAATTGCTGGGTCATATGGTAACTCTGGGTTTCCCAGGTGGCTCAGTGATAAAGAATCTGCCTGCAAATGTAAGAGACACAAGAGACTCAGGTTCCATCTCTGGGTCGGGAAGATCCCCTGGAGGAGGAAATGGTAACCCACTCCAGTATTCTTGCTGGAAAAATCCCAGCTAGAATAGAGGAGCCTGATGGTCTACAGTCCATGGGGTCAGTGTAATCATATCAAATCCATGCCTTCCATTTAGTAAGCACTTCAGGGCTAGGTACTGTGCTGAGTACTTTGTATATCCTACAAGGTAAATGTTAACATTCTTATTTTATAGATGTGGAAACCAAGACTCAGAGGGGTTAAGTGCTTTAGCTAAAGACACACAGCTGGTTTCTGTCACGTTTCTGTCCTCTTCCTTCCCCTTCCCCTGCCCCTCTTTTCTTCTTCTCCTTCTTCCTTAACCATTTAAAAATATAAAAACCATTCTTAGCTCACGGGCTTTACAAAAACAGACTGTGGGCCAGATTTGCCTACAGGCCAGTTTGCCAGTCCCTGGTGGAGATGAATCTCAGAAACTCACTTTGATGCATTACTTCTTGGAGTTTTTCATATATTTATTGAACACCTACTGTGTGCATACCCACCTACCAGAAAACGTTCACATTTTTGGCCATGAAAAGAACATGACAATAAATGAAGGAGCTCATTCTAGTTGCAGTGGGGTGAGGGAGGAGAAACAGCAGGGGGCCTAGAGAGAGCAGACCTGGGTGGGTACCTGACCTGTTGCCCCTAAGAGCCTGCATAACCACAACTGTGAGATATGTTAAAGATAATACATTCTTTGCAGGATTAAAGAAGCTCAGGAGGAAAATAATTGTGAAAAGCACTATATAATAGGAGCCATATTTAGACAGTTGCGTTATATGTACCTATGCATAGTTGATTGACAGTATAAAGACTGTATAAAGCTATGATATCAGAGATGTCACAGGTTAGGAGAGAAAAGAAACTGACTGAAATTCTGTCATATGGGACTTAGTATGCTGGGTACTTTCACCTGTGTTAGAGTGTGTAATATTTAGGCAGTGGATCAATGAGGATTGGACTTGGCGGGTTCCTACAAGAAACCAAAAATAACAGCGGCCTAAACATGATAGAAGATCTTCCCAGGTGGCACTGGTGGTGCAGAATCTGCCCGACAATGCAGGAGATGTAAGAGATGAAGTTTTGATCCCTGGGTCGGGAAGATCTCCTCGATGAGGGCATGGCAACCCACTCCAGTATTGTTGCCTGGAGAATCCCACGGACAGAGGACCCTGGTGGGCTACACTCCATGGGGTCACAAAGAGTCAGACACGACTGAAGCAACAGAGCACCCATGCAAACGGGATGGAAGTATGTCTCTCTCTCTTTTAAAATGAACAGGTAGGTGGCCCAGAACTTGTAGGGTAGCCCCACGGTGTCAAGAACCCATACTTCTCCATCGGATTCATTATCCTTGCATGTAGCTCCCAATCTGCAAGGTCACCTCATGGTCCAAAATGGCTGCTAAGCCCCCGACCATTCTATCTGCATTCCAGGCATCTTAAAGGAGGAAGGAACAAAGAAGAGGGCCAAAGAACAAAAATCAGTAGACTTTTAAGAAACTTTCTTACAAACTGGTTCTAAATACTGATGTTTACATCTAATTGTAAACATTAGTATGTTTATTGCTAGGCCATACCTAGCAGCAAAGGAGGCTATGAAATTCAATCTTTATCCTGAGTGGCCATGAGCCCAGCTAAAACTAAGAGGTTCCACTTTTTTAAAGAAGAAGACAATGAATCAACTACCTATGGTTGCTGTAAGTAGCAAATTCACAGAAAGGTCAGGTGTCTGGGTGGCCATATCAGGGAAGGCTTCATCAAGGGAGAAGGACTGAGCCTGGCCTTGAAGAAATTGATTGTGTTTTAAGTGGTTGACATGAATGGAATGGGCATTCCAGGAAGGGGAAAGAATATAAGCAGAGGGAAATGCACTCAGTGTGGGGGAAGATAGTGGGAAATCGGCCTGCAGCCCTCCTCTGGAGGGGGTTTGAGAGTTAGTGCTGGAAAAGATAATAAAAATAAACAGTAACCAGTCAGGAAGGGACCCTACCACCTTGGGTGAAGTATGGCCCCTTGACCACTTTGTGACCCCTCAGAAGCTCCTCCCCTGTGCTCCCCTTCCTTCAATTTGTCACCCACGTAAACTCCTCCTGCCAGGGCTGCCCTCCGCTGGACATGGTCCTCGGGGCCTTTGGGTGGGTCATCTCAACACAGCTCTAGCCCATCCATCTCCCACTGCAACCTCCTGATCCTTGGAGAAACTTGGCGTCTTTCCCCCACCCAACCTGCAGGTGGGGACTGTTCTCTGCTCAACCGTCTGTCTTTTCTCTGCTGTCCACACACCCTGCTCCAGCTGGTCTCTTGACTTTAGACATCTTCAGAGGTGAATTGATCCCGAGTCTCTGTATTTTCTTGCCATGTGGTTCACAGGTCAAGTTTTCCCAAGATCTCTCTCATTCCAGCTCCACAGTGGTGTCTGGCCAGTGGAATGCCCTTCCTTGGCTTGGGGAAACAGAGACAGGTGGGGGTTACCCCAACCCCTACCACTAGCTGAGGAGTCTCAAATGACCTGTCTTCCTTCCATCATCTCTGTTTCTATCTAGCCTTCTCTTCCACACGGACCAAGATGTGTGGCTGTTCTTTATAAGCCCGTCTTAGATGGCCCAGCATTTCCCTTCAGAACGTGTGGATACTTCACACCTGAAGTCCTGAGCCTTGGGGCCTCAGGTGAGATTCCACAAGAGCAGGGCAAGTCCTCACTGAACATCCTGTCCAATAGGTTACATTTATTGAGCATTAGCCACATGGCAGGCGCCATTAGCCATTACCTCCAGCGTTCTTGCCTGGAGAATCCCAAGGACGGAGGAGCCTGGTAGGCTGCCGTCTATGGGGTCGCACAGAGTCGGACACGACTGAAACGACTTAGCAGCAGCAGCAGCATGAGGGTGTTACAAGTAAAGAAACTGCCAGTAGAAGTCAGCAAGGACTGGAATATCCTGGAGAAAAAAAAGTCATGAGAAATGAAGCCAGGAAAGAGAGGTGGGGCCAGATTGCAGAGGCTTTAGAGCCAAGCTAAGAAGCTCAGACCATCTCCTCTGGGCACTTTGAAGGATTATTGAGCAGATTGTGATGCGGTCTCAATTGCGCTTTTGAAAATCTGATCTCAAAGCAAAGTGTGGGATGGGTCGGAGAGAGAGGGCATGTGTCTTCAAATTAGAATGTGAATCCTGGGCAGGGCTGGGATTTGGGGAGGAGAAAAAGAGGAGCAGGAAGAGCAGGAGGAAGGTGGAGGGGAAGAGAGCAAAGATCCTGTAGAGGGCACCAGGGGGTCGGGAGACAGAGGAGGGAGAAGGATTTGGGTGCTTTCTTTCTTTTAATATTTCTCTGCTTATTTGGCTGCGTCAGATCTTAGTTGTGGCATTTAGGATCTTCACTGTGTCATGCTGGGGTCTTTCATTGTGGCACAGATTCTGTAGTTGTGACACAGGCCCCACAGCATGTGACATCTTAGTTCCCCAACCAGGGAACAAACACACGTCCCCTATATTGCAAGGCAGATTCTTAACCACTGGACCACCAGGGAAGCCCCTGGGTGCTCCATTTCTTTCTTCATTTGCTCAACAGGAAGCACGCAATTTCTGATCACCTACTACATGTGAGTGGGTCTCTCACATGTAAAGACCACCCATGGGCCTGGCAGGACCTCACAAAGTGGAAGGGAGGAGGGTGCCAGTGGACATGTGCAGGGCCCTTTGGGGCTTATGAAGAGCCTTCACCAATATGATCTTATTTGATCCCTGTACCTGCTCTGTGTATTAAGTGGGACATGTATTCTCATACCCATTTCAAAGATAAGAAAGCCAAGACACAAGCAGGTTAACTGACTCACAGCTGCACAGTTGGGTCAGATAGAGCTGGGACTCAAATTCAGTGCTCTTTCTGTTACATCAACTGTATACAGAAGAGGTACCCAGAGCTCTGGGGGATGCAGAATTGGGCAGAATGGTTAAGGACTAGGTTCTAAAGTCAGACTGTCCGGCTCCAAAGCCCAGCTCCATCTCCAATGAGCTGTATGAACCATGGGCAAGTTTCTAAACCTCTCTGTGTTTTCAGTCAGTTCAGCTCAATCGTGTCTGACTCATTGTGACCCCATGGACTGCAGCATGCCAGGCCTCCCTGCCATCACTAACTCCGGGAGTTTATTCAAACTCATGTCCATCGAGTCAGTGATGTCATCCAGCCATCTGGTCCTCTGTCATCCCCTTCTCCTCCTGCCCCCAATCCCTCCCAGCATCAGGGTCTTTTCCAATGAGTCAACTCTTCGCATGAGGTGGCCAAAGTATTGGAGTTTCAGCTTCAGCATCAATCCTTCCAATGAACACCCAGGACTGGTCTCCTTTAGGATGGACTGGTTGGATCTCCTTGCAGTCCAAGGGACTCTCAAGAGTCTTCTCCAACACCACAGTTCAAAAGCATCAATTCTTTGGTGCTCAGCTTTCTTTACAGTCCAACTCTCACATCCATGTGTGACCACTGGAAAAACCATAGCCTTGACTAGACGGATCTTTGTTGGCAAAGTAATGTCTCTGCTCTGTGCTTTAGCTCCTTGTAAAATGGTAAGAATGATGCCTACCTTGTAGGGTTTATTTGTTATTGGCTGCACTGGGTCTTTGTTGCTGTGCTCAGTCTTTCTCTAGTTCTGGCGAGTGGGGGCTACTCTCTACTTGCGGCAAGTGGACCTCTCATTGTGGTGGCTTCTCTTGTTGCAGAGCACAGGCTCTAGGCGCATGGACTTCAGTAGTTGAGGCGTGTGGGCTTAGCTGCTCATCAGCATGTGAAATCTTCCTGGATCAGAGATTGAATCTTGTCCCTTACATTGGCAGGAGGATCCCTAACCACTGGACCACGGAAAGTCCTCATAGGGCTTCCTGAGGTTCATTTATGATACTGCATTTCAAGTGCTCAGCCTAAAGTAAGCACTCGCTAAATGATTTTACAGTTACTATTGTACTTTGAGGTGAGTGACACAGGGAAGAGAGTTTGTGCAGAAACAATGAGCCAACCCAGGGGGATGAGCAGAGACCCGGGCACTGTAAGAACCTCTTTCCTATGTCCAGACTCCCTATAAAAAATTCCCTTACCTAACCTTTGCTTCCTCTCCTGCATCCCTCTGCCATCCTTCTCTTCTCCCTTTCTTTGTCCCCTCATGTTTCCCTTTCTCCCCTGCAGGGAGCTCCTTGCTCAGTTCTACCGGGAGCCCTTGGGGCTAAAGACCTAGATGACACCTTCCCACCCATTCACGTGACTGTGGGCCAAGAGCCAGCCTTGCAAAATGCTTTGAAATCCGCTGAGGTGCACTCTCCAGAAATATCAGCTGTTCACCAGGTCTGCTAAAGGATGTGGCCAGAGCATCTGGTGTTTCCGGTGGGGAGAGTCTTCTGTAGGCAAGTGCCTCCCTTCCTTATGTCATTTTTTCTGATCCTCAGTCCACATGGTCTCCTTTTTATTAAAAGGAGGAAATGGGAGAGAGGGTGAGGTAAAGGGGAGGGAATAGGGCAGGGAGAGAGAGAGAAATATTATTACAGTCTGCCCTCTGGCTTCACAGAAGGTAATCAGGAAAGAAAGGTGGTTAGGTCTGGGCTCTGTGGTTATCACAGCTATTAGCGGGAGATTATTTGTTCATCAGCCTGTAAAAAGTTGCCAGCTTTGGCCGAGGTAATTAGAGCCTAGGTGGCTGGCCAGGTTGGGGCATGGGAGCGGGGGGTGAGGCTGTCATTTCCAACTCACCAGCTGCTCCATTTGCTGCTTGGTCAAGAGGTTCAAGTGAAAAGGTTAATTAAGAATCAGAAGGTTTGTTCTCCATGTTAAGTAGCCTATACACAGCACAAAGGTCATATCTATACACGATAAATGCTTTTAAAAAACCAACCCAATTCCACATGCATGTATTGACACGCACACCCCCTCTCTGACCTCCACCTGCCAACCACATCCTCATCTTCCTCATCTTCTCTGGACCAGGTGTCTGCTAGGCTTTGTTCCTTATGGGGGATGGGTAGCAGATGCAGCGTAGGCGCTGCTTTTTTGTATTCACTTGGGAAACGGGGTTCATACCACAGCAGAGAGCAGCCCACAAATATGTGAGCTCCTTTCATACTAGCTCTCACACACTGCTGTGTGTCTCTGGGCAAATCGCCTCCTTTGTCTCAGGGCAGGTTGGAATAGATCGACAATTCCTAATCATCATGGCCTCTGTGTATGGGGGGTGGGGGTGGGGAGGAGGCTGTAACAGAACATCTTGGACAACTCTTTAAATTATCCCCCCGTCCTGGGATTTTGACATGTGCCTTTCACCCTATGTGATCTAAGTTGTTGGTCTTTGTAGTGGGTGCTGTGGTTGTGACCTTCAGGACCTTCATTCTTCCACCTGTTGGCAGTGTTGGCAGATGATGACTGTTAGATGAATCCCTCTCTGGGACTTGCCCTCAGCCGAAACAGCCATCTCACTCAAGGTCATGCCACCTTCCTGCTTCCTGAGGGCAGCCAGCATCCAGCTATGAGTGTGGGAGTGTAAATATCCATTCCTTTTGCCTCAGGATGGGACAAATCAGTTCATCCCAGCTCCTGGGTCCCATGTAGAACTGGAAGAGAATTTTGTTGAAACTTCAGCCCAGTTCAACTCCTCTCTCTGCCCAATCCCACTTCCTTCACTCTCTTTCCCAGCCCTCATTCCCACCTGTTGATGCCAAAGGCACCCTTTATAGAGTTCCTGCATGTAAATCTCCATTTCAGAGACTGTTTCCCAGGTAACCTAACGTAAGACAATACAGTTCAAAACAAAATTAAGGATCACTAGATTTGATGAGCACCAGGGCCATCCATACATTCATTCAGCAAACCAGTGTCTGGCACCCAGGATAACTTTAGTCCTAGAAGTCTTCCTGAATGAGGAAGGGTTCCAAGTGGGCCTGAAGGGCAGACAGAATGTGAAAGGAGGAGGAAAAGCAATAAATTTAATGGAATTATTGTGTGTGTGTTGTGCTGGCTGTTATTGTTTTATCTCAGCCCATGGGGCATCTACCACAATGGAGATACAATAAGCAAATGGATTTTTGAAATTATCATGGGGCTTCCCAGGTGGCTTGGTGGTAAAGAATCCACCTGCAATGCAGGAGACATGGGTTTGATCCCTGGATCAGGACGATCCCCTGGAGGAGAAAATGACAACCCGCTCCAAAAATCTTGCCTGAGAAATCCAGGCAAGGGGACTGGCGGGGCTACAGTCCATGGGGTCTCAGAGTCGAACACGACTTAGTGATTGAGCACCAACTTACTAATTCCAGGTCTCGAGTCATACTGTCTGACCTCTAATGGGTGCTGGATTATTGCCCACTGAAAATTCTGTCTTGCTCCTCCCATGCACTGTGTCCCATTGGCACGCCCTCTTTAAAAAGTGGTGACCCACCTCTACTGCACAGTCGGTATCAGAAAGCCAGAGGAAATTCCCAGTCCCATAGTATCACTAGCAACCTTTATCTTGAACCTACCACCTCTTTCACTTTGAATCTTCTCTGAATTGTCTCTGCAGGTCTCAGTGGCTGCTGTTGTCCTGTCCCTGTCCAGGGCTTTGCAGACTCTCATGACTGAGTTTGCCTTCCAAATCTTCAGCCTTTGACTCTGTCCTCATTTGCAGTCCAGACACATTCTTCATCCCATCTGTCTCCTGCCAAGTCAAGGGTCTCCCCAGCTCAGACCAGTCCTGGCTCTATTCCAGTATCACCCCAAGTGGCCAGGTATCCTGTTGGCCTATAACCCCATGACTACAGACATGCTCAGCATTACTGGCAAGGGTAGCTGCAGCTCTTAGGGCTGCTTGGGGACTGTGGCTCTGTCTAGGGCACAAAATTCAGGTGGGCTTCTCATTCTCTCTCTTTTTTTTTAATCTTTTTTATTATCCAGGGACTTCTTCTTTTTCTTTTTTTCTCCAAGCTGTTTTTTTTTTTTTTTAATTTTGTTTATTTATTCTATTTATTTATGGCTGTGCTGGGTCTTTGTTGCTCTGCGGGTTTTTCTCTAGTTGTGGCAAGTGGGGGCTACTCTCTAGTTGCAGTGCATGGGCTTCTCATTGCAGTGGTTTCTCTTGTTGCTGAGCACGGGCTCTAGGGTTCAAGGGCTTCAGTAGTTGCAGTTCCCAGGCTCTAGAGCACAGGGTCAATAGTTGTGGCACAGGGGCTTACTTGCTCCTCGACATGTGTGATCATCCTGGATCAGGATCAAACCTGTTATCTCCTGCACTGACAGGCAGATTCTTTACCACTGAACCACCAGGGAAGCCCAGTCTTCTCACTCCAAGCACAGCAAGAAATGTGAAATCGCTTCCTTTCCAGGGTCCTTCTCCGACCTGATCTCCCATCTGGTACGGTGTGGCTTCTGGCTCCTAATGCAGTCCCCCCAGGAGAAAGGTAGGTTTGAATGGAGCTGAGCCCTCAGTGAGGCAGTTGGAAGCTTTGTCTCAAAGGAAATCAGAAGGGAGACAGGAGAAACAGGAAAAGGCCCAGGAGTAGGAGAAGAGGGGGAGAGGTTCTGTCCTTGGTGCTGAACAACAGTCCCAGAAATAATTAGCTGCTGAGCTTCTATTCATGGTTTAGCACGGTTCAGCTGTGCACTGTGAAGAACCCAAAGGACACAGGGAACCCGGTTCTTGCCATAAAGTGTCTTTTAATCAAATGGGAGACAATAAAACACCCATGTGAGGACACGTAGGAATAATCCTAAACAGTCCGTATAATGATGGGTCTCAGAAAACTGCACAGGAGGAAAGGGTTCTGGCTGCCTTGATAAAAGGGTCCCTGAGACAAGCCCCATTTTAAGATCTATGCCCTTTAAGGAAAAAAACACTTTATAATGAAAATTTTTTTCTTTAATCACCATGTCTTTCCCTAGACTATTTAAAGCCTAAAGGTCTTGCATAAAAACCAGTTAACCTAACTGTACCAGTGCAGTTTAAATTTAAGTGCAAATGCCATGTTTGAAATGTAAGGATATGATTGGTTTTTCACTTGTGTCTTTAAAAAGGATTGGTGAATAATTTTTGTCTGAGTGCCCAGCCCCAGACTGTATGGCCATGGTCTCAACTTTTACTTGTCATAGTCACACCCAACTGCCCCCTCAGCAGGGGTTCCAGAAGGTCACTGCTGAGAAAGTGCTGTCCCTCCTCAGTCCCTCCTCTGCCCTCTGCATTCTCAGGACCTGGGTCTGTTGGGACCATGCCCATCCCCCCTTCTCTGCTCTCAGCATGTGTCTTCTTTGTCTTGAATGGGAAGAGGCTGCAAGTGGGACTCTCCCTTTAACTAGAGATCTCTCTGCCTTCCCCATTCATTTGCAGGAGGGATAAGAGGAGGCAATTTGCCTGTGCCTTCATCTGTATCTTTGTGAAGGTCTTCTACTCACAGAGGAAAAGAATTGCTTTAGCTCTATCACTGGAATTGGAAGCTCCAATACTTTGGCCACCAGATGCAAAGAGCTGACTCATTGGAAATGACCCTGAAGCTGGGAAAGACTGAGGGCAGGAGGAGAAGCGGGTGACAGAGGATAAGATGATTGGATGGTATCACTGACTCAATGGACATGAGTTTGAATGAACTCTGGGAGATAGTGAAGGGAAGCCTGGTGTGCTTTAGTCCATGGGGTCGCAAAGATTCAGAAATGAGTTAGTGACTGAACAATAACAACAATCATGGGGATTAGAAAGGTTAATATTTTATCACACCAATACACTGATCCCTGACTAACTTGCTACTTGAGGAGGAGGTCTCATGTCTATTGGTCTCAGTTTCTCATTTAAACTAGAATTGACTGGATGGTTGAGCATAGTTCCTGCATATTTATCCTCATAGTCTCTGAATCAAAAGTTTTGGTTAGGTCCTTACTCACCTTGGACATATATGGACCCCATTCATCCACCTCACTCCCTGGTCTTAACTTCCTGAGAGAAAATACTCAGGAAATGCTCCATCCATGAGCATACTTTATTCTCACATGGGACTGTTGCTTTCAATTGTATTTGGTTTCCTACCAGTGGAACTGGGTTAGACAATGTGGACTGTAAAGGAACCCTTCAACCATCTCTTTCCTGAAACCTTAACCAGAGCCAGCCTCACCAACAAGAGCCTCCTTTAATTTATATTAACTCTCAAGAGAAAAGGTGTGACCAGCCCCAAAGCCTTACTACCTTGGAAGGAGAAAAGAGAGAAGAATAGATTTTTCACTCCTCCAGACAAAGGTTTCACACTTAAGCCTTCAAGAAGGGCCTGAGTGATGCCAAGAGAAGGCTGGTGCAGGTGGGATAAGACATAAACCCTGATTCTGTGTGTGATAAGGATTCCCCAGGAAGGCTTTTTCACAAGTGCTTTCAGAAGCAGAACTGAGTCAGAATTTGCAGAGAGATGGGATACGCATACATTGTCAAGACAGAAGATCTTTTTTTACAATGTATCTCAACTTGGTAAGTCGAATGTGTTTGGGGAGCAGTAGAGCTGAGGGGGCTCCAGAGGGCCGCAGTGAAGGGTTGGGTTTTTGTCCTGAGATTCCCGAATTTGCCAAGACTTTAAGACTCAGATATAAGTTGATGTGAATGTGTGAATATGTATGGAGGAGACCATGGAGAGGGAATTTCTTTGGGCCATTATGGTTTGATCCAAATTAGTTCTAATTTGGTCGAGTATTAATTCAATGTTTATTAGTAATTGGTAATTAGCTCCAGCTCAGCCCAGGCCCCAGGGACTGGCTGTCAGGTTGTGTAATTGCTTTCCTGCTGGGAGGAAGGAGAATGGGGCTTCGGTGTTTGGTAAATATTGGGTTGGGGAAGAGAAATGGAATTTTTTTCTCTTCAGTCCATCAATTTTGTTATTCTCAATTGCTGTCCTTGTGGATTCTGCATCCCCTAGACATCCCTGAAAACTCTGTCACATTTGGTGTGGCTGGGGACAGAAGAAGAAATGCTGGGAGGAGTAGCTGGGGGAGAGTCTAGCCCTTCACAGAGGAAAAGTGAAAGTCTCTCAGTCGTGTCAGACTCTTTCTGACCCCATGGACTATACAGCCCATGGAATTCTCCAGGCCAGAATACTGAAGTGGGTAGCTCTTTCCCTCTTTAGGGGATCTTCCCAACCCAGGGATCAAACCCAGGTCCCCCACATTGCAGGCAGATTCTTTACCAGTTGAGCTACCAGGGAAGCCCTCACAGAGGAAAGCCAACCATGCAGATCCAACCCTCCTTCATTTCTTGCCTCCAGTCCAATTTCTACACTGCTTTCCAGATGTTACACTGCCTTCAGCAGAAATCCAAGAGTCTTCCCTTTTGGGAGCTCCAGAAGCTTTGTTGCTAGGTATCCTTCTTCCTCCCTCCCCAGCAACGTCAGCACTGGAGCCAAAGCTAGGTCCTCCCCACTCTCTGCCCCCATCGACCCCAAGTGCACTGAGAACCAGTCTTGGGAATGGCAGGAAGGGTGGGGAAAGTGTGTTGAATTTGTTGACATGGGTGAGTCACTCTGAGTGGGAGCAGATGACAAAGAAACTATGACTCAGTGAAGGGAATACAATGTGGGTGAAGGCAAGGGGTTTGCACCTCCTTACCTGCCCAAGGAAATATGGAAACTAGGGATCTTGGAGTGGGGACAGCTGGTACCACTGATGTTGTGTTGGGTGTTGTCCTGATGATCTGGCATCCTCAGGTCTCTCTGGGTCGCCCGGGCATATGGCATTGTCTTCCTGATCTTGTCCCAGCTGCATTCTTTGCTGCTTTTCTGTGTATCTTGTCTTCTCTATTTGCATGTGTGCATGCTAAGTCACTTCGGTCATGCCCAACTCTGTAGCCCGCCAAGCTCCTCTGTCCATGGGATTCTCCAGGCAAGAATACTGGAGTGGATTTCTACAATCCTCCAGGGGATCGTCCCAACCCAGGGATTGAACCTGCATCTCTTATATCTCCTGCATTGGCAGGAGGATTCTTTACTGATAGAGTTACCTGGAAAGCCCTTCTATCCTGTTTAGGCCACTATTATTTGGGGTTTCTTGCAGGAACCCACCAAGTTCCATCCTAATTGATACACTGCCTAAATAACACATCGCCCAACGCAGGTGAAAGTACCCAGCATAGTAAGCCCCATATAACAGCATTTCAGTCAATTTCTTTTCTCTCCTAAACTGTGACAGCCCCGATATCATAGCTTGATACAGTCTTTTTACTGTCAATCAACTGTGTATAGGTACATGTAACCCCAACTGTCTAAATATATCTCCTGTTATATAGCGCTTTTCAAAATTATTTTCCTCCTGAGCCTCTTTATCCTGCAAATAATATATTATCTTTAATGTATCTCACAGTTGTGGTTCTGCAGGCTCTTAGTGGACCAGATCTGGTACTCACCCAGGTCGGCTCTCTCCAGGCCCACTGCTGTTCCTCCTACCTCACCCCACTGCTACTAGGGGGCGCTTCTTCGTTTATTGTCATATTTTTTCCAAGGCCAAGCATGTGAACATTCTTTGGTAGGCAGCCATGCACATAGTAAGTGTTCAATAAATATTATATGAAAGGCCAAGAAGTGCCACAACTACTGGAGCCTTCAAACCCTAGAGCCTGTGCTCAGCAACAAGAGAAGCCACTGCAATGAGAAGCCCAAGCACCACAGCTAGAGAGTAGCCCTGCTCTCTCCAGCTAGAGAAAAGCCCGAGCAGCGATGAAGACCCAGCACAGCCAAAAAATAAAGAAAGAAATAATTTTTAAAAAAATAAATAAATCAGTTGAATTAATGAAGACAATTCTGAGTGCTGTTATGAGAAGTTATATGTCCAGCAATGAATTATCTACTGTAGTGGATGAAGTGGACAAGGTCTCAGAGTGGGATTTGGGAGAGCTGGATTTGAGTCCGCACCCAGCAGTAAGGGGGAGATAAGGTAGACCCCTGGGTTTCCTGGGTGGCTCAGCAGTAGAGAATCCACCTGCAGTGCAGGAGCTTCAAGAGACATGGGTTCAACCCCTGGGTCGGGAAAATCTCCTGGAGGAGGGCATGGCTGCCCTCTCCAGTATTCTTGCCTGGAGAATCCCATGGACAGAGGAGCCTGGCGGGCTACAGCCCATGGGCTCGTAAAGAGTCAGACACGACTGAAGAGACCTAGCACACACAAGGTAGCCCTCCGCATCGCTCCGGGTAGCCATGGAACTCAGGCCAGCTGACGGAAGTAAAAGTCAGTTATAAAGAGCTGCCTCTCATGGTCCCCCTCACCTGGTGTTAACTTTTTATCTGGGGCTGAATGATGGTGTGGTCAGGCGAGGTTGGTGTAATCAGAGATTCTTGGAGGCAGTGAGTGTTGATCTGGGCTCTAAATGTACAGGGAACAACAATGGCGAAGGTCAAAAGGAGCAAGGCGTTTGGGGTGGGAGACAAGCAGGGCCTCTGTGGAGATTGTTTCTGATGTTAATTCAAGACTCGGGACACTAGGGAAGCTTCTCCCTGCCAGGGCCACAGCTTTACAGACCGGTTGCCCTAGCTGAGCTGCGTTCTGTTCAAAGCATTCTTGTTACAAGGAACCGTGACCCACCGACTACCTGGGTATGTTGCTGTTTGTCAAAGAAAGCAGGCAATCTCTAAGTCTCTGTACTCCCAATGCAGGGGGCCGGGGTTCAGTCCTTGGTCGGGGAACTAGATCCCACATTCTGCAACTAAAGATTACGTCTCAATAAAGATGGAAGATCCTGTGTGTGCAAATAAGACCCAGTGCAATCAAATAGATACAAATAAATATTTAAAAAAAAAAAAAGAAAAACAAAATCAGGCAGCCTCAGAGTAGCAGAGATGGGCCTCAGAGGCTGAGCTGAAAGGCAGGGACTCTAGCCTTCTTCAGGCCTTGGTGGCTGCCCACTTTGCACAGAGCTATTTTAACTGCTTCTGCCTTCTCTCTCTGTCATAGCTTTTGGTTTCAGTCCTCACTATAGTTTATGTGTCTCCATGATGTTGTCAAGAGAGAGCATTTCTGGTGACCTTGAGTCAGCCTAGGGATGAAGCAGTCGCTTGTCCACCCCTCATCCAAGTGCCTGTGGCCTGTAGGGGGGACAGAGTCACACGGCGCATGGCAGAGGGGATATGGCTTTCCCCATTTAATGTCAAGGGGCAGGAATCTAGAAAGGCAGTCACGTAGAACATCAAATGACTGGGGTTGAGGACAAGTCCTCAATACCATTTTGCAAAGATTTCCACAATCTTTAGTTGTGGATTCTGGGAAAAGGAAACAGAGAAGTTCCCACAGTGACCCTGCCTGAACTTTGAGATTTACCTTCATTATCGCTTCACTCACTCACTCTCTAATGCCCACCTCTGGTCATGCTGTCTCCCCGCCTGGCTCTTCTCCACTGACTGAAATCCACCCATCCTTCGAAGCTCAGCTCTGCCCCACCTCCTGCCAGAATACTTCTTTAGTCACTCCATCCCCTGACCGCCCTCTCCTGGATGACCTTGAGGGCAGGAAAGGGATGAGTGATTGTCCCCATTTTGCAGGTGGGAAGAGTAAGGCCTGAAGTGGCTGCGGGTGGGAAGAGAATGACAAAGCAGAAAAGGAACTGGGTAAGAATTTGGGTCCTAACTCGTTGTGTGATTTTGTCCAAACCTTTTACCTTGTCTGGGTTTCTTCACTCAGTGGTGGAGACCGAACCAGATTAATGACTTTCAGTCTATGGTTTTCCACCCATGAGCACACATGCTTGCTTCTCCCTCTGGTTGCTCCAGGATGACTCCTGGGCCTGTAGTTGTAAACCCTCATCCCCTTCCCCCAAAGCTCATCAGAATGATGACCAAAAATGGCATTGCAGGGTTATCCTTGCATCTGACCTAATTTACATCACAAAATTCAAAGCTTTTGCACTTGATATTTAGGAATGATTTACTGAGCACTGAGTTACTGTCTTGAGAAACTCCAGGCTTCCAAGGTCTCTCCACTCAGGGGGCTAAGATGCCCGGATTCTGGGCTTTCTGATGTGCCCAAGTACTGGTTCACTCAGGGAGAGGCAAGGCTGGGCCAGGGCTGGGTGTCCATCGTGCAAGCCCCTCACTGACCAGGGGCTGCTGTGTCCTTCCTTTGCTACCTCCCCCTGCATGAACGCCAGACCGTGGCCAGTGGCAGGGAAAGTGGGTTAAACGTCCAGATTCCTCCGCCAGGCTCGGGTAGATTGAGCTCATCGTGCTCACCAGCCCTCGTCCCTGGGGCTCTGAGCTGCCTTTTCCCATGTCTCCGGGTCCCTTTCTCTGGTCTCCAGTGAATACTGCCACAGAGGGAGCCTGATTTACCAAGCCTTGTGCAAGTCGAGAGATGCTAATAGATTCCCTGGGGATGACAGACTGGGGCGACGGCTGGCATTGAGAAGGCAGACGGCATGGCAGCTCCCGTCCTGAGGCTGAGCCCAGCGGGCCGTGCCGGCTCCAACACTGCCGAGACACCATGATCGAGGTCATTCCTGCCTTCGTGTGATCAAGCCAAGCTCAAGGGCACTGCTGGCTTGCCCTGTGGGGGCCTCTAGGCAACACAGAGGGGCCTCCCTGGCGAACCCAGGTGGAAAATCTTTCTTGCCCTGAGCTCAATCCAGCCCTGAATTCAGAGCCTGAATGTGGCGGCTGCAAGTGCAGGGTACTCCATTCCCATGGAGCTTAAAGCCCTGGGAAGAAGGAAGAAAATTACTCTTATTAGGACCTGGTGGGTAAAGGCGACTCCTTCAAGCATCATCTTATTCCTACCTGGCTTCCCAACATCCCCGAACTGCAGGCAGTACTAGTGTATTTATAGGGACATTGCCTACAACCCAGAGATGCCAAGCAACTGGCCCAGAGCAACACCGATGGCCAGGAATTCTGCCAGACCCATCACCCAAACCAGGGTGAGAAAGCCAGGAATGGGAGTTTAGGGTGGATGAAATGGAGCCTGTTTCTTCCTTCCCTTGTCCTGTGTAGGGGTGAAGACCCTCTTCCTGCACCAGCCCCCACGTGCCTCTCCTGAGACCCCAGCCAGGGCAATATCTTTTCTGTTCAAGAAGGAATAGAATCCTCATCTCCTGCCAGCAGAAATCAATAATTTATGAACTACCGCTCCAGCCAGAGCAGAGAGCGATTTTTTTTAATGCTCCTGAAGATACAATATTAACAAGTCTTCTAGAGGGTGAAAATATTTGAATTGGGGGAAATGAATGTTTTTCGAGTTGGCGGGGTGGCGGGGAGCAGTCTCCTGAGATCGGCATGTGGCAAGGCAGGAGGCAGGGTTGGACTGGGGCTGACTAAGCTGTCCTGCGGCTCCAGACCTGAAGCTATAATTCAAAGGGCAGAGCAGGTTCAGAATGGGGCTCAGCAAAGGACTCCAAACTGCCTTCATCCCTGCTGCTTGTTAGGTGAAGGCTACGCATGTCCAGGTCTAAAGCTACTGTGAATTTGAAATTTTTAATTTAATTTTTATTTATTTATTTATTCATTTGGCTACACCTCGCAGCTTGTGGGATCTTAGTTCCCTGACCAGGGATCAAACCTGCATCCCTTGCATTGGAAGCATGGATTCTTAGCTATTGGACAGCCAGGGAAGTTCCTCTACTGTGGTTTTTAAATTCTGGCTTCTTGGGATTTGCTCCCCTAGAATGGCCCTCCCAGCCTTCTCACTAGTCGTTCAGTTGTGTCTGACTCTTTGTGACCCCGTGGACTGTAGCCCTCTAGGCTCCTCTGTCCATGGAATTCTCCAGGCAAGAATACTGGAGTGGGTAACCATTCCCTTCTCCACAGGATCTTCCCGACCCAGGGATCAAACCTGGGTCTCCTGCATTACAGGCAGATTCTTTACCATCTGAGCCACCAGGGAAGCCCTGGTGTGGGATGGAAGACGGTGTGATGTTCAATAGGTTTTATCTCCCCAAGTCAGTGTGCAGCTGACCACTCTCTGCCACCCTGACCGTGGCTTTGCCGATGGAATGTCGCTCGTCCACATCCAGGCAGAGGTCTCAAATGTGCTTGCTTGGATGACTTGGCCTCCTCGGCTTCAGCCTTGCAGCCTGAGAAGAGCACACCTCCTGCAGCCACTGCTCCTTCAACCCAGGTCCTGGGATAAGAAACAGATGGGGCAGAGCTGAACCCATCATACCAGGAGCAGCCACCATGGCTGGGCTGCTGACTCAGGAGCTCACTGGGGGTTTTTTGGTTTGTTTGTTTTAAAATTTTATTAATTTCTGGCTGCTCTGGGTCTTTGTTGCTGCATGCAGGCTTTCTCTAGTTGTAGCGAGTGGGGGCTATTCTTCATTGGGGTGCACAGCCTTCTCATTGTGGTGGCTTCTCTTGTTGCGGAGCAAGGGCTGTAGGGCATGTAGGCTTCAGTATTTGCGGCTTGTGGGCTCCAGAGCACAGGCTCAGTAGTTGTGGCACAAGGGCTTAGTTGCCCCCCGGGCAGGTGGAATCTTCGCAGACCAGGGATGGAAATCTGCACTGCACCGGCAGGCGGATTCTTAACCACTGGACCACCAGAAAGTTTGTGAGCTCATTGTTATAAGACACTGAGAGCTGGGGGTGGTTTGTCACAGAATGAGCATCGTCACAGAAAAGTGAACACACCCTCTCCACCCCTCTGTCTCCACCCTTGTTGGAGAAACATCTCCTTGCCTCTTTGCCTGGCATCCCCACCCCCAGTTGTCAGATGCATTCCTTTTGAAGAGTACCCACTTTCCTCTCAGACATGCTCCCAGAAAAGAGTAAAGCAAACTTCCCAACTTTTCCCATGATGAAAACCCTTTCACAGCGTCAACCCATGTCTCAGACTGCACCCCGCCCCCACCCCTAGGTTCAGTGCTTGTATGTTGGTAGCCATTGATTGGGACCAGGTGGCGATGAGGGACACGGTGCTTAAAAAGCAACCATGAATTCGTTACCCTTTAGGACTGACTTTTTTAATCCAATGTAACAGCAGTTTATGAACATTTGAAAAGCAATACACAAACAGAAAACGTGTTTTATTCTGTATTTATTCTGTCATTGCGTGATAGACTAGAGATTCATGGCTTCCTTGCAGTCTGAGACTCTGAGGTACCGGGTAAAGAAGGTGAATTTTATTGTAACACAGACTACTCTCCAGCAAGCCACTTAAACTCTCTAGATCTCAGTTTTCTCTTCTGGAAAATGGTGATACACATACTTGTGCTGTGGTGTTTTCATAAGGATGAAGTTTATGAAAATAGTGGCAAAGCACTTAGCAGACATGGGAAGTGCTTGGCTAAATCTCTCCTTCGTTCTGTTCTGTCTTGCTGCTTATTTAGCCCTTATTTAGCCGTGTGACCTTGGGTGAGATTTAGAGCTGGCTCTTGGCTTCAGTTTTCTCACCTGCAGAATGGGAGCACATACTTATCTCAGAGTATTGTTTCGGGAATGATCCAGAGTTCTGGATTTGAATGAACCTGGACCATAGTAGGTACTAAAAATAGTTTTCTCCTCTCTTCTTTTCAGCCGTGCCTTGTGGCATCTTAATTCCCCAACCAGGAATAGAACCAGTGCCCCCTACCTTGGGAGCACGGAGTCTTAATCACTGGACTGCCAGAGAACTCCCTCCTTTCTTTCTTCTTTGCCATCCCCACATAACATTTCTTCATGACTGTGTGCAAGTCACACCTTTTCCAAACAGCTTTCCAAAGACCCCTCCCACCCCAGCTCTGCTCCTAACCCTCCTTTAGGAAAAAGCTCTCCTCTAGGAATGCATTCCTCACAAGCTAAAGACCCAACAGCTGATGTCAATACAGAGAAGCCCTAACCATAAATTGATTTAAGATCCTGTTTATACACCTTCACCATGATCATGTGCTCCTTTGAGCTGCTCCTGCACCTTAATTAAAGCAATTAGTGCTCAGCAGTGAGTGACAGCCTGGGTTTCTCAGACCTCTGCCAGTTTCACACTTGCCTGCGCTCCCCGAGGCCAGGCTGGGTCAGCGTGTCTACACCTGGTGTTTATAACATGGCCAGGCTCTCACTTAAGTTACTCAATCACTCTTCAAAAGGCATCTGGAAATAGAATCTCCTACCAGGCAGGAACAAAACAAGGCAAAAGGACTGCTTTGTTGAAGTAAGGACCATGAGATTTTTATTTTTTTATTTTTAGCACAGATCTCATATTTTCACCTGAGGAACTGGGCCACAGTGACCTACATCAGCCTCCTAGGGGCTTGGACATGCTCTCTGTTCCCACATGCCCTCACCTGCCCTCATCCTCTCGTCCTGGACTTTTCTCTCTGTTCCGAGGACAGCAGCAGGATATTAATATTACTAATAGTTAGGATTGGCTAAATGTTCATTTGTGCCAGGCATGGCACTGAAATGTAGTTCTAAGTGTGGTAGATTAAAAACTCCATTTCTGAGCTTGAGTCCCAACTCTGCTGTGTGACCTTGGACAAATTACTTAACCTTTCTGAGTCTCAGTTTTCTCATCAGTAAAATGGGGCAGTCGTAGCACCGGCTTTTAGGGCTGTGGTGAGGACAGAAGGAGGTAAATGTTTATAGAGTGCTCCATGCAGTGACTGGACCATCAGAAGAGCTCAAGAATTGTCAGATATCATTCTACTTTGATGATGAAATCACTTCTCCCAATAACCTAAGAAATAGCTGCATTTATCCCTCTTTTACAAATGAGGAAGTAAAGACTCAGGGAAGTTAAGCCACTTGCCCAAAGTCACACAACAAAGAAGAGGTGCTGAGCCCAGTTCTGTTTGGCTTCAAAGCTCATAGCCCTGGAAAGCTGCTCTGTGTCAATGAAGGAACACATGTCTCCTGGGTGGCCAAGGTGGAACCCCATCTGGAGAGAAGCGGTGGGGCCATAAAAAGATGGAGCTCAGAGCTATACCGCTTGGGTTGACAACCAGCTTCGTGCCTTACTGCCTCCGGGCCTTCAAAAGTTCTTGGCATTACTCAGCCCCCGTTTCCTCCTCCGTGTAACAGGTGTGAATGCCTGCCTGTGATGAGCATTGCACGAACACTGCAGGTCACTGAGTGGGTGCTCATGAAATGTGAACTCCCCTTTCTGCTCCACAAAGGGTTTTGGGGTTGGAGGTCCCTCCAGTCACACCCCACCCAGGACACCTCCCACTCTGCTGATACCTGGTGCTGGTTCTAAGTGAGATCAGTTCCCAGGCACTTCTGTGTGGGACCTTCACACAGCACAAGCTCAACTGTGGGTAACACCCTACCACCTCTCTGGGGAACCTTGGTGAATTACTACTGTACGGGACTCAGTTTCCCCAACTGTCCCATAAGTGGCTTGGCATAGATAAGGGCCCCAGTCAGCATGTCTTAGATGGTGGGTCGCGTCAGAATCATCTATAAAAATGTTTTAAAATACAAATTCCTGACCCCATCCTTCAGAAGATCTGCTTCAGTAGGTGGAATGGAGGCTGGGGATCTGTATTTTTCTTTTAAAATTAAAAAAAAATTTTTTTTTAAGATTGAGAGTTAGTCAGTCAATCATGTCTGACTCCTTGCAACCCCATGGACCGCAGCCTGCAGGCTCCTCTGTCCACGGGATTCTCCAGGCAGGAATACTGGAGTGGGTAGCCACTCTTTTCTCCAGGGGATCTTCCAACCCAGGGATCAAATCCTGGTCTCCTGCACTTTAGGCAGATTCTTTGCTATCTGATGAAAGGGTATGATTTTTTTCTTTGAATTACAGTATAATTTTTCCAGTAGTCATGTATGGATGTGAGAGTTGGATCATAAAGAAGGTTGAGCACCAAAGAATTGATGCTTTTGAACTGTAGTTTTGGAGAAGAGTCTAGAGAGTCCCTTGGACTGCAAGGAGATCAAATCAGTCAATCCTAAAGGAAATCAGTCCTGAATATTCATTGGAGGGACTGATGCTGAAGCTCCAACACCTGATTTGAAGAGTTGACTCATTAGAAAAGACCCTAATGCTGGGAAAGATTGAAAGCAGGATAAGAAGGGGACAACAGAAGATGAGATGATTGGATGGCATCACTGACTCAGTGGACATGAGTTTGTGCAAGCTCTGGGAGATGGTGAAGGACAGGGAAGCCTGGCATGCTGCAGTCCAGGGGTCACAAAGAGTCAGATACAACTGAGCAACTGAATGACAACAAATAGTAGGTTCACAATATTGTATTAGTTTGAGGTGTACAGCAAAGTGATTCAGTTATATATCATATGTGTCTTTTTCTTTTTTTTCAGATTCTTTTCCCTTTTGGGTTATTCTAAAGTACTGAGTATAGTTCCTGGAAATCTGTGTTAAAAAATGTTTATTTATTTGACTGCTCCAGGTCTTAGTTGCAACACGTGGGATCTCTGATCTTCATAGGCAGGATCTTTTCAGTGTCGGCATGTGGGATCCAGTTCCCTGACCAGGGATGGAAACTGGGCCTCTTGAAGTGGAAGCACAGAGTGTTAACCACTCGACCACCAGGGAAGTCCTATAATCTGTATTTTCAAATGTGTCCTCAAGTGATTCTGTTGCTCAGTCAGGCTTGGGAATCATCAGCCTAGTTTCTCAACTCCCTGTGGTTCCAAGTAGCGACTGTGCTGTCTCTGTCTGTGTGTTCTCCACCGTCTGGGGCTACCCTGCACCCCAGCCTGGGCTAGATAGCGAAGCAAGGGATTAGGACATGCTGGTTGGAAGCAGGAATGACTTCCCACATCAAACAGGAATCTTGCCATGTGCCTTGGGGCAATCACAAGCTCGCTGGGAACTGTTCCCACTTTTACTGGGATGAGGTACCTCACCCCATGGGAAGGGACGATTCATGCCAAAGAGGTTAGATTCCCTTTCCGATTTCTCCTCAGACAATCCCACCCCAGACACATCTACCAAGGAACCTCATCTGTCCAGGCCTTGACTTTACCCATGCTTTGAAACAGCTGGGCGTTTGGAATTTGCTAGGGCTGGTAGGCTGCAGTCCATGGGGTCGCTAAGAGTTGGACACGACTGAGCGACTTCACTTTCACTTTTCACTTTCATGCATTGGAGAAGGAAATGGCAACCCACTCCAGGGTTCTTGCCTGGAGAATCCCAGGGACGGGGGAGCCTGGTGGGCTGCCGTCTCTGGGGTCGCACACAGTCGGACACGACTGAAGCGACTTAGCAGCAGCAGCAGGGCTGGGTGGGGGGAGGGGCAGCTAGACTTCTTCATTAGTTTCCTGAGAGGTGTGGTTTCCTGTAGCTGTTATGGGGGTGGCCGTGGGCGTCTCACAGGAAATGTGTTTTTTAGAGTGATGGACATGGACCATAAGAGTGGCCTTTTGTTTTTTAAAATTATTTTTTAAAAATTTTGGCTGTGCTGTGTGTCATGAGGGGGAATGAGGGATCCTAGTTCCCTGATCAGGAGTTGAACCCATGCCTCCTGCATGGGGAGCATGGAGTCTTGACCACTGGACCAGCAGGGAAGTCCCAGAGTGACCTTTGAAACGAGAACCACACAAGATGATCAAGAAATAAGGGTCAACCATAACAGGAAAGCTATTAGACTGTATAAAAAAACCTGTGTTTTATTTGTTAGAATCAGAACAAAAATCCAGAACTTACAAAAAGGATCTCCTGTAAAAGAAAAAAAAAAGTGCTCCTTTCACTTCACATCCACAGGTCCACCCCAGAGGCAATCACCACTCCATTTTCTTACAGAACCTTCTAGAGACAATCTAGGCCAGTCAGTGCAGGTAGGGGGAAGATAACTCATGTTCTTCCATAAAAGGTAACATACTATACATATTCTTCTGCCCCTTGATTTTTCCAGTTTTCCAGATTGGCAGAGTAATCACATTTTAAAATAAATAAATAAATAATGGTACTATGTATATTTGTGTATTATTTACTCGGCTGTGTTGGGTCTTAGTTAGTAGTACATGAGATCTTTGTTGCATCTTGCAGTATGTGGATTCCAGAGTGCTCCAGCATGTGGGATCTTAGATCTCTTAGCAGGGATCAAACTTGAGTTCCCTGCATTGCAGGGTGGATTCTTAACTGCTGGACCACAGGGAAGTCCCCCAGGAGCCACACGTTTTAAACCATATTTAAACAGTTGCTGGTATTCCATATTCTGGACAGTTCATTTAGTTAATCCTCTGTTAGCCGTTTGGATCATTTCCCAACCTTTTGTTTTATAAGAGGTGTTTCAATACAGTCGTCCTGCAAGTATGCACTTCTATACTTAATCTACAAGATAAATATCTGGGAATAGAATTTCTATGTCAGAGGGCACGTGAATTTTGGGGGGGCATAGTGCATTTATGGGCTTCCATGGTGGCTCAGACAGTAAAGCGTCTGCCTGCAATGTGGGAGACCCGGGTTCGATTCCTGGGTCGGGAAGATCCCCTGGAGAAGGAAATGGCAATCCACTCCAGCACTCTTGCCTGGAAAATCCCATGGACAGAGGAACCTGATAGGCTACAGTCCATGGGGTCGCAAAGAGTCAGACAGGACTGAGCAACTTCACTTTCACTTTCATACTGCATTTAAATAAACGATATACCATATCTTGCTGAATTGAAGTTATGAAATACAGGAATCATATATCTTATAAATAAATATATGATATTACCAAATCAAATATTTCCAAGCTTCTGTATACCGTGGTAAGAATTTTTAATTTTGATAGGGTCAAATTGCCTTCTTCAACGATCTTACCAATTTACACTCTCCCTGGAGATATACAAAAGTGTGTTAGCAAATGTTTTTTATCTTTGCTGATTTGATAGGTGAAAAAAAAATTTCTATCTTCTTGTAGCCTAATTTGCATGTCTTTCATGAGTGAAGTTGAGCATTTTTTTCACACGTCTGAGAGCCATTTGTTCTTCCTTGAAAACTGTTTATGTTCTTTACCTGCTAGTTTTGCACCTGGATTGTTGCTTTTTTCTCTTATGGATTTGGAGGAATCTTTACATATCAAGAAAACAACCCCTTTGCCTGGGGCTAAGAGATGCCAGCTTGTTCTCTGCTTAGGGTATTTTTTTCCAAGGCAGAAATTCTGGACTTTATGTAGTCAAAATCACTGATCTTTTCTTTATGACTTCTAGGTTTTGTATCACATTTTTTAAAGGTCTTCCTACCTCCAAATTGGGCTTCCTAGTCCATGGGGTCGCTGAAGGTTGGACACGACTGAGCGACTTCACTTTCACTTTTCACTTTCATGCATTGGAGAAGGAAATGGCAACCCACTCCAGTGTTGTTGCCTGGAGAATCCCAGGGACGGGGGAGCCTGGTGGGCTGATGTCTATGGGGTCGCACACAGTCAGACACGACTGAAGCAGCTTAGCAGCAGCAGGTGGCTCAGTGGTAAAGAACCTGCCTGCCAATGCAGGAGACATGAGTTTGGTCCCTGGATCGGGAAGATCTCCTGGAGAAGAAAATGGCAACCCCCTCCAGTATTCTTGCCTGGGAAATCCCATGGACAGAGGAGCCCGGCGGGCTACAGTCCATGGGGTTGTAAGAGTCAGACACGACTTAGCAACTAAACAATAACAACCTCCAAATTAAATTTTTTATCTTTTAATATTATTGTTCTTTTTTTTTTTATGTTTAAGCCTTTGATGCACCTGACATTTATTTTACTATAAGGTGTGAGACAGGGATCCAACTTTTATTTCCAGCTGTTCCATGGTATGTAATAAATAAATAATCCATTTCATCCCCAGTGATTTGAAACACGATCTTCACCACATACCAAATTGCTGTGGCAATTTGTTTTCATTATAAAGTTTTTTTTTTTTTTCTGTTCCATTGACCTGTTTGTGTTGTTTTAACCATTGTAGCTTTATCGTATTTTAAATATCCTAAACCCCCTCACTACTGTTTTAGGTTTCTGCCTATTCTTACTTGGTGATTTTTCTGTATAAACTTCAGAACAAGCTTCACTGATTCCATAAAGGAAGGTGTCTTGGTGGTGGCGTGTGTGGGCAGGGCATGCTGCCCAGCAGAGACGATGCAATGGTGTTGGACAGTTATGGGTGACTCTTCTTTCCTTTCTCTCCCTTCATCGAGGAGGGCTTTCTGGAGGAAGAGGAGCAAAAGGAAGCAGAGGAGGACCAGGAGGAAAAGGAAAGGTGGAAGAGGAATCTCAGAGCAAGGGGAAAAAGAGGCCTCCTGGCACTACTTTCTGGGGAGAAGAAAACAAGAGGAGGCTTCTTGGACGAGGAGCTAAAATCAAAGCTTCAGGGAGATTGGAAATGAGTGGGTGGTCGAGGGGGTGGAGGCCAGCTGGGAGGCTCTTGCCTGGTCGGGGGTGGCCTGGAATTGATGAAATACATGGTTAGAGAGAGATGATCAGCCTCTGAGTCACGGGGCAGGCCTTCAGTGAGCCAGCTGCCCAGGCTGCATGGAGGCGACGGGCAGAAACAGAAGGGGGAAGCAAGAAACCCCAGCGGCCCCTGCAGGCCCGATGTCTCCCAGGGGCCCTGCCTCCCATTCCTACTGGTGACACAGGGTCCCTTCCTCCAGGGGAACCAGACATGGGGGTTGGGCTTGACTGCTGTGAACAAGTGGGTGCATTTGCTCTTGGTGGGGAATCGGAAGCTGGATTTTGAGAACCTGTGATGGGGTTGTGAATCCTGGGCTATGATAGAGGCACTTCGAGGGGGTGTTGCAGTTTTATGAGAAGCTGTGATTCTCCAGACCAAAGTAGGCGGCAGGAGCTCAGTCCTGGGAGCCGGAAATGCCCGCACGATGGGGAGATGGCTGGTGCCAGGGAAAGAAGGGTGGCAGGGGGAATCTGAGCTTGGGCTTCCCTCACAGCCTTATCTGCTTCCAGGAAGGGGTTGGATGAGGAAGGAAATAAATGCATGGCTGGAAATGAGCCCAGAGGGCTCTCTCTCTGCTCAAGGCTTTGCTCACCCCCAACCGGGGGAACTCTCACTCCAGGAAGACCTTTCTGGGTGAGGACCCTCTCGGCTCCCAGCAGCCTGGTCACTGCTGCAGACTTGTGCAATGAGCTGCTTTTGCCCTGCTACAGTGGCCACCTTCAGAGCCCCTGTCCAAGGTGGCTGGGACCACCTCTTGCTGCTCTCCATCCTAAAGCCGACTCTTCTCTCTTCTCCCTTCTAGGCTGGTTTGGCCAGGGAGCAGAGTCTTGCTTGCCTGCCCGAGGATACAATAAGATCCTTTCTTTCCTCAGCAGCTCAAATCACAGAATGTCCTCAGATCCAACAGCCCCCCACCTGAAACACCGACGCCCAGAGGAGGCACGTGAGAGTCCTGTAGCCACAGAGCAAACGAAATCATTGTTGTTGTGGCCAGAATCCAGGCTACTGGTTTCTAGCTGCAGGTCTCCCACCTACTCTGGGCCCCACACCCAGGAGCCCATCCTGGAGGAATCTACCTGCACTAGGCATAGGGGGGTGGTCTTCCTTCTAGAGGGCTGGGACACCTTGGTTTCAAAAACCTCAGGGTTCTGGAACTTCCCTGGCAGTCCAGTGGTTGACTCTGTGCTTCCAGTGCAGGATGCATGGGTTCAAACCCTGGTTGGGGAACTAAGATCCCACATACTGCATGGCAAAAAAAAAGTTTAGGGTTCAGTGTTTTGTGGGGCTGTGCTTATTTTCAGTTAGAATGGATAGAATGTTTGTTTGCAATTTGCTTTTTTAATGCAAAATACATGCCCTGGATATGAGGCCAACAATACAAACCTGTAGGGAGCTGGTGGGGTTTGCTGCTGCTGCTGCTAAGTCACTTCAGTCGTGTCCGACTCTGTGTGACCCCATAGACGGCAGCCCATGAGGCTCCCGTCCCTGGGATTCTCCAGGGAACAACACTGGAGTGGGTTGCCATTTCCTTCTCCAATGCATGAAAGTGAAAAGTGAAAGTGAAGTCGCTCAGTCGTGCCCGACTCTTAGCGACCCCATGGACTGCAGCCTACCAGGCTCCTCTGCCCATGGGATTTTCCAGGCAAGAGTACTGGAGTGGGTCGCCAGTGCCTTCTCTGTGGCAGGGTCTAGTAGAACATAAATTCTTGCTGACGAGCCGAGATTTAAGCTCCATCTGGAAATCACTTCCTCCCTCTGGGCCTCAGTTTCCCCCTACTGCAAATCATGCCAAATCATGCATGATTTGCATGGGACACTCTCAGGCCTCCCTAGGGGTCAACTCCTGCACCTTCTGCTCAGCAGGTCATGGGAGTGGGCCTTACTGTCTATTCACCAGGCACATCACACACAACTCAGTTTTAGAAGCAACATAGCATGCTCGCTTCGGCAGCACATATACTAAAATTGGAACGATACAGAGAAGACTAGCATGGCCCCTGTGCAAGGATGACACACAAATTCGTGAAGCGTTCCATATTTTTATCACTCATTATCAGAGAAATGCAAATCAAAACCACAATGAGGTACCATTTCACACCAGTCAGAATGGCTGCGATCCAAAAGTCTACAAATAATAAATGCTGGAGAGGGTGTGGAGAAAAGGGAACCCTCTTACACTGTTGGTGGGAATGCAAACTAGTACAGCCACTATGGAGAACAGTGTGGAGATTCCTTAAAAAACTGGAAATAGAACTGCCTTATGATCCAGCAATCCCACTGCTGGGCATACACACTGAGGAAACCAGAAGGGAAAGAGACACGTGTACCCCAATGTTCATCGCAGCACTGTTTATAATAGCCAGGACATGGAAGCAACCTAGACGTCCATCAGCAGATGAATAGATAAGAAAGCTATGGTACATATACACAATGGTGTATTACTCAGCCATTAAAAAGAAAACATTTGAATCAGTTCTAATGAGGTGGATGAAACTGGAGCCTATTATACAGAGTGAAGTAAGCCAGAAGGAAAAACACCAATACAGTATAATAACGCATATATATGGAATTTAGAAAGATGGTAACAATAACCCTGTGTACGAGACAGCAAAAGAGACACTGATGTATAGAACAGTCTTATGGACTCTATGGGGGAGGGAGAGGGTGGGAAGATTTGGGAGAATGGCATTGAAACATGTAAAATGTCATGTATGAAATGAGATGCCAGTCCAGGTTCGATGCACGATACTGGATGCTTGGGGCTAGTGCACTGGGACGACCCAGAGGGATGGTATGGGGAGGGAGGAGGGAGGAGGGTTCAGGATGGGGAACACATGTATACCTGTGGCGGATTCATTTTGATATTTTGCAAAACTAATACAATTATGTAAAGTTTAAAAAAAAAAAGTCAAAATCTCAAAAAAAAAAAAAAAATAGAAGCAACATAGCAGCTCATGAGGTTCCCAGGGACCAGGTGTGAGGCACAGTCCAGCAGAGGGAGACAGCCCAGGATGGACACTGCCAGTGAGCAGAAACACTCCTCACTGCCAGGCCAGTGCCAGGTGGGTACCTCCTGCCCCCCATACTTCCCTCCATCAATGTAGCATGGGGTGCCCCAGAAAGAGCTTTTGCTCTTGCAACTCCTCAGAGGGAAAAATATGCTTCATGACAGAAACGTGAGCATTGTCAGAAGTACATTCAATCAGTTATGTAAGTTTTGAAACAAAAGCCAAATTTCCATCTGTAATGAAACTGTGTAAAAAAAAATTCAAGGAAAACCCAAACTAAGAAAAACCATGCATAACAAACATGAAAACATTTGTTATAGCATCTCTGCTAGACCTTGCAGCTGCCTGCATGAACTTTGGTTCATGTTAAAGTGTTGCAGAACTTTGCATCACTCAGCACACACATTTCTGATTCGCCCTCAATTGTTTGCAGCAGTAATGGGCTGTGTTTTTGCCTGGGTGTATTAGTTAGGGTAAGGCAGGCTGCTGTAACAAAGAGACCCAATAACAACTCAGAAGATAGTAGCTTAATTCTCTCTCCTGTAATGAGCTGAACAGTCCAGATCAGTGGGCAGCTCTATTCACACAGCGTATGGGAACCCGGATTCCTTCTGTGGTGTGCCTCCGTTGACCCATAGGCTTAGGGTCAAAAACTGAGACTCGGTTTCCTGGAAACACCTGCATCTTAAGGCTCCATCTGGGAACTAAACCCCTCTCTTTGCTCACATTCTGTTGATGAAAACTCAGCCCCAAGGTCACACCTAACTGTAAGAGAAGCTGGTTATGGCGGTTCCTAGCTAGGCTCTCATGTGCTCAAATACAACTTTATTACCAAGGAAGAAGGGGATATACAATTCAATGGATCACAAATAGATTTTTGATGTCTGAAAGTGACGTCAAGCTAAACTTTTTTCTCCCTCTGACAGTCCTTTTCATGTCAGGCTCTGCCTTTTGAATCATCTGTCCGTTTACCACTATCCTTCCCACTTCCTGGCTCTTGTTTCTTCTCCTTCTCCTCATCCTCACCACACCTCTCCTCCTCAGTCTTTCCTCACTTGATACAGAACTAGAATAAGTAGGATGGAGCTCCAGGTACCAAGGGTCAGATTGCACAACCATGCCCCAGATGATCAGAGCAGAGGATGCCAGTGTACATCCCTGCCCCCACTTGCCCATGACCACTTCACCTGTGGTTAGCCATCCCCGATGCAAAAGGCCCTTGAGGATGCATTTGAGAAACAGGTAGACTATATGAGGAATAAGTACTGATTTTGTGGCAGGAGACCTGAATTTCATGTCCCGATTCTGCCAGTTCTAATTGTGGGGTCTTAAGCAGGTCTCCTGGCCTCTGCTCTGAATCTTTATTAAAAAAAAAAAAAAAAAAGTAGCTAAATGCATACCCCAAAGAGGTTTTGTGAGCCTAACACAAAATCATATTTGGGTGAGAGCTTTATATCTTTTAAAGTATATTTCTTTAAGTAAATTAAACATGCTTGTTTATAGTCTGAATTTGACAATTCCAGCATCTGAGGTCCTCTGGACATCTAGTCTGCTATTTGTTTTATCTGCTGATTTTCACCTGGACCAGCTTATTTTCTTATGTATCTTATAATTGCAGGTTATGAGCTCATGTTCACCTGGGCTTTTCTTATCTGTGGGAATCCTGGGAGGTCTGGATTAAGAGTGTCATTTCCAAAGAGGATCCCCAAGGTACTACTAATCTGGTCCCAGTAAATTACTTGGTTTGGGCCGTCCAAATCACATAACCAGTGTACATGTGAACCTCAACCAGCAGAGGAGAGGAGTTTCAATTCTAAATTCTTGGAAGAGACTAATTTTTTTTAACTCAGAGCCCAGGCCAAGACAGATGTGCTTCCTGTAGTCTGTCTTCACTGATACTACTACTACTAAGTCGCTTCAGTCGTGTCCAACTCTGTGGGACCCCATAGATGGCAGCCCACTAGGCTCCCCCATCCCTGGGATTCTCCAGGCAAGAACACTGGAGTGGGTTGCCATTTCCTTCTCCAATGCATGAAAGTGAAAAGTGAAAGTGAAGTCGCTCAGTCGTGTCCAACTCTTAGCGACCCCATGGACTGCAGACTATCAGGCTTCTCCGTCCATGGGATTTTCCAGGCAAAAGTACTAGAGTGGGTTGCCATCGCCTTCTCTGTCTTCACTGATAGGGCCACCTTTTCACTTCAGATTTAGCCCTTCAAGGATCTAGGTTTTATGTTAGGATCTCAATTAAAATTTCCCACCTTGCTTGGGTCCTCATGTGGATTTTAAAACTCAAGACCCTATGCTTAAAAAAAAAAAAAAAAAAAAAAGAACCCTATGCTAAGGAGTTGGGCTAATGCCCTGAGGGGAGCTGCCACCTTCAATCTCATCTCAGTGTTCTTACTTCCTATTTTGTCTTCATTTGAGGCCTTTGAGGAATGCCCTCACCTGCCTGTGAATTCAAGGCTTCATTGACACAGTATTTGTGGTATTTTGCCCCACACATACTGCTGTATAGTGGGAGCAGTTTTTATGATGGCCAGAAGATTTCCATGGTGGATCAAATGGTAAAGAATCTGCCTGCCATGCAGGAGACTCGGGTTCGATTCCTGGGTTGAGAAGACCCCCTGGAGGAGGGAATGGCAACCCACTCCAGTATGCTTGCCTGGACAGAGGAGCCTGGTGGGCTACAGCCCATGGACTCGCAAAGAGTCAGACACAACTGAGCAAATAACACTTTCACTTTCTAGCAGACTCAAATGCTGCATCTTTCACCCTTTTTTTAAGCAATCCCTTCTCCTTTGCTCTTTTCCTTTTTATCTCTGGTCTTGCTTCTAGTCTCTGGCTCGTTCTGTCCACACTGAAGGCACGCTTGACTGCTAGATCGCAATGGTTAGCTTTGCATGTCCTAAGGGGACATTTTGGCAGGTTGTCTTCAATGCTCCTGGTTGACTCTCCCCTGCTCCTCCCTCTGGTTTTCTAACTGCAGCTCCTTAATGTAGCCCGTGAACAACCACTACCCCCATCGGTGCCCTCCAGCTTTATCTTCTGCACAGACTTGTCAGAATCTCTCTTTATTCACCCAGAGCTCTTTAGCCCATCACTATTCAACATGTCAAAATGCACCCTGCCAGGAGCAGGTTTTGGCTAGAGCTTTTTATAATCTGTTTGGAGCTTTCCTCCTTTGAATCTCTGTGAACATTATCTATCCAAAAAACTCAAAAGTCTTGAGCTCAGAGCCCCAGACATCAACACCAAGCCTTCAGTCCCAGCTCATCTCACGGGCAAGGTCCTAGGTTGTGAGGTCCAACTATGGGTCCAGAGGGGCCAGAACTTGGCCAACTTATCCTCCCCATAATGGAGTCAAGGAATGTAAGTGAATCCTGGCGTGGGAGAGCCAGGCAAACTGCCTGAGAGGGAAAGAGAATCTTTGGCCCACATTGGAGGGTCATTTTCCTTCTGGTTGGCAGCCCTCTCCCCAAGACTGGGCCCGAAGACCCTCAGTCAAGCGGGCTTCCAGGAGGATTTGCTGAAGCTGTTACCCCAGGGGGAACTGACAGGAACTTGGGAACATGCCACCTCTCTCAGGGGACTTTGCATGGTAATAGGAGGCTAAGCCTTACACCAGGGGACAGGATCCCAGACTTCCAGGACAAGGAAAGCCAAACAGTGGGGGTCAAGGACCCTCCTCCCAAGGCTACTAGAACTAGACCTACAGGATTCTGGATGCTTTACTGCAGTCACTGTGCCCCAGCACTTCACATCATATGCAATGTCTCTGCATTTAAAGCTCATATGAACAGATGACATTATCATCATTTTATAGGAAACCATAAAGTGAGTGAGGTCATAAAGGTCCCATCACTTCCTGACTTCCTCTAAAACCTGGCCCCTTCCTTCCATGCTGAGCTGTTTCCAAGAGGCCGAAAGATGGATGGGCAGGTTGGCTCCTGCAACCATGCAGGTAAAAGCTGACATCTGTGCACCAGCCTTTAGGAGGCAGCAGACACAGGGGTGAAGCTCCAGGGCTCAGGTGTCAGAGCAGTTGAGTTTAAATGCCAGCCGAAGCTCTGAACTAGCCAAGTGACTTGGATAAATTTTACTCCAGCTCCTCCCTTAGTCTGTCCCTGCCAATAACCAGAGTGAGCCTTTGAAACACAAACTAGATCATTTGACTCCTCTGGTCTCAATCTTCCAACAGCTTCTCATCACTTTAAAAATAAAATTCAAGCACTTTCCCAGGGCTCATGGCAGAGGCTGCCAGCGCTCATGGAAGCCTCCATCCTTCTGTTGATCCTAGACTCAGCACTGCAGCCTTCCTCAGCCTCCTGTCATGGGGAGGACCTAAGACTGCTTTTTGCTAATAGAAATCAAGTGGAGGTGACACGTGTACCTTTTGGCTGAGGCATTTGAGAGGGGTGTGCCCTCTCTCCACTTTCTCCATCTGCCAGCTGGATGTAGGGTATCTGGTGAGGTGTCTGAGGAGTTGACAGAACCCCCAGATGTGAGGTGCTTGGGTTCCTGGGTGTGTGGAACAAGCACCATTTACCCCAACTCTGACGATACTAACTGAGTTGTTACAGAAGCCAAAAAATGAACCTTTATTGTTTTATACCATTAAAACTTGGGTGAGGGACTTCCCTGGCAGTTCAGTGCTTAAGACTTGGCCTTCTGGTGCAGGGGGTGTGGATTCAATCCCTGGTTGGAGAGCTAAGATTCCACATGTCTTGGGGCCAAAACAAACAAACAAACAAACAAACAGAAGCAGTATTGTAACAAATTCATTAAAGACTTTAAAAATGGTCCACATCAAAAAATCTTTAAGTTGGGTGACTATGTGTTGTAGCAGCTGGCTAACCCTGACTCTGTACGTCCTGTCCCCTTCCACCCTCTGCACTTCTCTCCCTCTTCCTCACTCTATCCTGGCCATCAGCCTTCCTGCCACTCCTCAAAGACTCCAAGATCACTCCCACTGTGAATGACATGCACATACTGCTATATTTAAAATGGATAACCAACAAGGACATACTGTATGAAACACAGAACTCTGCTCAATGTTATGTGGCAGCCTGGATGGGAGAGGAGTTTGGGGGAGAATAGATACATGTATATCGATGGCTGAGTCCCTCTGCCTTTGTTACCCATTGCTCCATTCTCCTGGAATGTTCTCCCAAAGCTTTGCATGATGTCTTTCTCCAGGTTTCTGATCAAATATTACTTCCTCAGCGTGAGAACACCTGGCTACCCTTTTAAAGCAGTTCTGCCATCACTCCCCATCTCCTGACTGCTCTATTTTTCTCCAGAGCAGTTACCATCACTTGACATTTATTATCTATCCCCCTCCTGTGCCTGTCTATCCCTCATGCCTAGAACAGCAACTGGCACATCATAATGACTTAATCAATAGTCTGTGAATGAGTGGGGCTTCCCTCGTGGCTCAGATGCTAAAGAATCTGCTTGCAATGCAGAAGACCCAGGTTTGATCCCTGGGTTGGGAAGATCCCCTGGAGAAGGAAATGGCAACCCACTCCAGTATTCTTGCCTGGAGAATTCTATGGACAGAGGAGCCTGCCGGGCTACGGTCCATGGAGTCGCAAAGAGTTGGACATGACTGAGCAACTAACACTTTCACTTTGAATGGATACATGGACTCTCTTCTCTCTGATTCTTTATCTATTTCATTCTCCGTTTTCTTGTCCATAGGATGGAGGTTGTGTGTTGAGGTTGCTAGGAGACGATGCAGGTTAAGTGTGCGGCACAGAATCTGTGCACAGACACCCCAGGAAGTGCAGTTTCTAGTGTCCTTAGGGATGTAGAAGGTGGAGGCTGTAGATAGAAAGGTTTGAATGGTGCAATGGCAGCAGGATATCCAATTCCTCCTTGACTCTCAAATTTTTACTCAGGCCCACCTGCACCCCTGTCTTGTCCCCTCCCCACCTCTGCATGGCTATCAGAAGTCTGGAGCCTTGAGGTGGGGATGGAGAATCCAGATAGACCCAGTGCAGGGGACCCAGACCCATACAGGGGGCTACCTGGAGTAGGGCCGAGGAGGGTTCTTTAGGCAGAAAGATTCCTGTCCTGGCCCTCCCAAGAGAGAAGGAGTGGGGCTGAGCCAGCAAGCTTGGGATCCTTGGGCTGGCTGCCAGCTGCCACTGCTGACAGGCATGTGGGGATTCACCAGTGCAGGTAACTGAACTAATGGAGTAAGCGGACGGGAAGGAGGAGGTTTAGGCTGCACTTTAGGCGATAAGCCACGGAGTTGGGAATCTGAGCAGCTGTAGCCACAGGTGGAAGGAATTCACCTGCCAGCCTTCCCAGCCTGCAGGGATGAGACCCAGGCCTCTTGCATTTGTGGCCTGAGGGAGATGACAACTTCAAGGTTACCCCCTGGTTGTTGGAGATGGAGATGGGTTTTCAAAGAGAGAATAGCACACACGAAGGCATGGAGTCGTGAAATAACAGAATAATGGAGTGTTTGCTGGTTAGGATGGCAGGAGGGAGGCAGCACTGGTGGCCCCAGGACAGGGCAATATTGCCACCTTGATGATAACTTGACAATATTAACTTTTCTAATCCAAGAATATGAGATATGTGTCTTTCCATTTATTTTGTTCTTTTATTTTTTAATATTTTACTATCATAACTGCTATTTATTATTGTGTTTCTATAAACATATGAAAATGTGAACTTTACATTCTTTTTTAAACTTTTTATTTTATATTGGAATACAGTTGATTAACGATGTTGTTTTATTTTCTGGTATACAGCAAAATGATCTAGTCATACATGTATCTACTCTTTTTAAAATTCTTTCCCCATTTAGGTTGCTACATAACGTTGAGCAGAGTTCTCTGTGCTATAGAATAGGCTCTTGTTGGTTGGAAGTGAAAGTGTTAGTTGCTCAGTCGTGCCTGACTCCTTGTGACCCCATGGACTGGAACCCACCAGGCTCCTCAGTCCATGGAATTCTGCAGGCAAGAATACTGGAGTGGGTTGCCATTTCCTTCTCCAGGGGATCTTCCCAACCCAGGGATTGAACTCAGATCTCCTGCATTGCAGGCAGATTCTTTACCCTCTGAAATATAGCAGATGTGCATGGGTAGATGATATCATCAACACAATGGAAATGAGTTTGAGCAAACTCTGGAAAATGGTGAAGGACAGGGAAGGCTGGTGTGCTGCTGAGGTCGCAGAATTGGACATGACTGAGTGACTGAACAACAGGATGGTGGGTAGAGTCAGGAGCTGACCTCAGAAAAGCCATGACTAGGAGCCAGGGGACCCAGGCCTGCAATGGACTCTGGATCCTTGAGCAGGTCATTTATTTCCTCTGTGCCTCAGTTTCCTTATCTGTTGAACTGAAGATAGAATCCCTCATATGAGATGAGGAGGAGAAACAGAGGATGCCTATGCAGTTTGAAAATTGCAAAGTGTTAGGCAATTATTGCTTGGAAAATCCCATAGATGGAGGAGCCTGGAAGGCTGCAATCCATGGGGTCGCTGAGGGTCAGACATGACTGAGCGACTTCATTTTCATTTTTCACTTTCACGCATTGGAGAAGGAAATGGCAACCCACTCCAGTGTTCTTGCCTGGAGAATCCCACGGATGAAGGAGCCTGGTAGGCTACAGTCCATGGGGTCGCAGAGAGTGGGACAGAACTGAGCAACTTCACTTTCACTTTCACTTTTTCAGCCCCATTAGTCTCCATCAATGACTGGGGAGCTGAGATGTAAATACCCCAGTTCTCTCAGCCCGCAGGTGGTCTCACCCTTAGTGTGCAGGTTGCTCACCACATTTCTGGGATTTTCTTTGGGGATTGAGCTCATTCACCCATTGCCTTCCTTTCCCTGTTGCATTTTCCCACTCTACACTAGCGTTCCTTGCACCTCCCGAATAAACTCTCGGTATGCACATCTTTGTTTCTGGGTCCATTTCTAGAAGGCCATGTTCCCCTTTCCTGCCATCATGACAACCCACTGACCGGCCAACTGGCAGTTTCCCAGAGGATGGCTGCTCTGTCATCCCAGGCCTTGGGGTGCCGATAACCAGAAGTGGAGCCCCCAATGGACGGACTGTGGACAGACAGCAGGAGTAAGAAACCCAGGGGCCACTCTGGTGCCTCTCACCTGCTACTCCCTCAGGTAGAAAGTTCGACTTCCTGGCAGAAAGAATCTGGCTGGCTAACTCCAGTCAGGTGTCCTCCTTTGCTTCAGTTAGCTAAAGCCAGGAGTGAGGAGGAAGCTGGGAGCACTCTGGAGCCAAGCCTGAGGGTGGCCAGTTCCTGGAGGATGGGCAGGTGCGGGTGCCTGCCATTGGTCACACCTCCTCTCAGAAGGTCCTGCGCTTCATTTTTCCAGAGAGCAGGGGTCTGTGTCACTTCATTCAACCTTCATGGAGGTTCTAATTGATGAATCATGGGCACCAAGTGCCATGAAGACCGGGGAGTCCACCAACCACAGCAACATAGGAGCCTGGGGAGAATCTGGCTATGGTGAGACCCACCACTGTCAGCTCCATATCTTGATCTCTTCCTCCAGCCAGGGGAGGCTAGCATTGAGCCAACCAGCACAGTCATGTGTGGACAGAAAGTGCAGGAAGGTATCTTCATCTGCTCCCCAAGTTCCTGTAGAAGGTGTCAGATTTATCAGAAATTCCAGAGCTGGATTTTATTGACTCACCATATTGGGATTCTGTCAGTGGAGGGAATTCCCAGGTGGTCCAGTGTTTAGGACACTGCTCCTTCACTGCTGAGGACACAGGTTCAATCCCTGGCTGGGGAACCAAGATCCTGCAAACTGCAGCAGGGTCAAAAATGTAAGTTGATACAGCCCCTGTGGAGAACAGTATGAAGATTCCTTAAGAAACTAAGAATAAACCTACATATGACTCAGCAATCCCAGTACTGGGCATACACCCTGAGAAAACCATAATTGAAAAAGACAAACATACCCCAATGTTCATAGCAGCACTATTTACAATAGCTAGGACATGGAAGCAACCTAGATGTCCATCGACAGATGAATGGATAAAGAAGTTGTGGTACATATGTACAATGGAATATTGCTACTAAGTTGCTTCAGTTGTGTCCAACTCTGTGCGACCCCATAGACGGCAGCCCACCAGGCTCCGCCGTCCCTGGAATTCTCCAGGCAAGAACACTGGAGTGGGTTGCCATTTCCTTCTCCAATGCATGAAAGTGAAAAGTGAAAGTGAAGTCGCTCAGTCGTGTCCAACCATCAGCGACCCCATGAACAGCAGCCTACCAGGCTCCTCAGTCCATGGGATTTTCCAGGCAAGAGTACTGGAGTGGGGTGCCATTGCCTTCTCTGACAATGGAATATTACTCATCCATAAAAAGGAACACATTTGAGTCAATTCTAGTGAGGTAGATGAACCTAGATCCTGTTAAACTGAGTGAAGTAAGTCAGAAAGAGAAAAACAATTTTCGTATATTAACACATACATATGCAAACTAGAAAAATGGTTCTGATGAACCCATTTGCAGGGCGTGACTAGGGATGCAGACATAGAGAACAGACTTTGGACACAGCAGGGGAAGGAGAGGGTGGGACAAATTAAGCCAGTGGCATTGACATATATACACTGTCACGTCTAAAAGAGTCAGTGGGGAGCTACTGTAAGGGCACAGGGCACGCGACCCAGTGCTGTGTGACAGCCAGAAGGGTGGGACGGTGTGGGGGAGAGGTTGAGGAAGGAGGGGGCACGTGTGTGTACTTGCGGCTGATTCGCACTGTATGGCAAAGCCAACACGATATCGTAAAGCAGTTATTCTCCAATAAAAAGCAAAAGATTCTGTCAGTGGAGTTTCTCTTAGAGAGGGACGTCTGCCCTGCGACTCAGCTATGGAGCTGCCCGAGGGGTTCCCTCAGCTCAATCTCTCCCCTCGCCATCCCTCCCGTCCCTGGGGACTCCCTCTGGGCGCCTCCGGGCCAAATTGCCCTCCGGCTTTTGGGGGCAGCCTGACCAGAGGCTCTGCTGTTATTTTCGCTCCTGTTCTCATAACAGTCCCTGTGGAAGGAAAGAAAAATGTCACCTAGATAAAGACACAGAGCATGAAGAAGAAAAAAAACCCAAAGAGTGACATTTGGGAAAGTTTAGGCAAGGTGCCATTGGGAAAGTTTAGACAAGGGTTGGGCAGGGCTGAGCTTGAGAGGAGGGAGAAGGTCAGAGCCTGGGGGAACAGGGATGTCAGACCGCTGACAGGGTGACAGCCGATTCTAGCCCTGGGTTCCTCTTTCATAATGATCAGAGGTCGCTCCTGGAGCTCGCCAGAGCACTTGCTCTGCGCTAAGAACCTTACATTCATCGTCGCGTTTAATCCACATGATGACCCTAGGATGGTGTTATTATTCACTCAATGGAAGATAGGGAAACTGAGACTCCGGGAGGTAAATGAACTTTCCCAGGGCCCCATATTCAGGCTGGACACTATCTGATGACTCTTTGCAACCCCATGGACTGTAGCCTGCCAGGCTCCTCTGTCCAGGGGATTCTCCAGGAAAGAATACTGGAGTGGGTAGCCATTCCCTTCTTCAGGGGATCTTCCCAACTTGGGATTGAGCCTGTGTCTCCTGCATTACGGGGAGATTCTTTACCATTTGAGCCGCCAGAAAAGCCCAATCTGGTATCCATCTGACACCAAATACTACCCACTAAGGCTTGCTGGGCTATCAGGAGCCCCCTGGTTTTGTGGTTCAGAGTAACCAAGATGTCTGAGACAGTAAAAAAAAAAAAAAAAAAAGCTTAATCCAAGCAAGTGAGACTTGCTTAGATAGTGATCCTGGTAATTATGGAGAACAGGATGGAAAACTGGAAAGAAACTAGCTTGGAAGTCAGAAAAAACTGATTACCAGTCTGGCATTGCCTCTTATTATACTGTGTTACCTTGAGCAAACTGCTGTACTTTTATGAGCCTCCATTTTTTGTTTTGCTTTTTGTCTGTAAATGGATTAATAATATCTATCTGGCTCAGCTCAGATACTCAGTAAATGTTAAGGCTGTCCCTACGTTATGGCTTGCTCAGCACCTTCTTCTTCAGTGTGCATGCTTTCAGAGCCTCAGTGTGGCTCCTGGCAACTTTTTTGTTAGAGTTCATTGCCTGGGATAGAACTCTCTGATGCAAAGCCACCTACACATCCACACAAGCCACACACCACCCCCAGTATAGACCCAGCTTTGCTCCAGCTTCTGGAAAAGGGGAGGAAGGGCACTTAACAGCTCAAGTAGCCCAACCACTGGCTGCGTAGGAAATGTAGCCAGCTTCAAGGGCAACTAGAACCAGGGCCTCTGGGGCCACCAGCCTCATTCCTACGGTCTATCTCTGAACCTGTGGGTATCTCCTCCTGCTCATCTCCATCTCCTCGATTTTTCTTCCCATGCTGCTGTTCCAAGACCTGAGGGCAAAATTCCTCTCCAATTCCAAACACACAAACAAGGAAGGAGTTTAACTGGCCATCACCTCTCAACCAATCATTGAGACCCAGAAGTAAGAAACTCCCATGAATGGCCAGGCTTGGATCAGGTGATCACACCTTGGCCAATCATTTTTAACAAGATGGCCACCCGCCTCTAGATCCCATACCTAGAGCAGGAACGGACAAAGCTTGGTCAAAAAAAATAAAACAAAAACGGATGATGGTTCTGGGCAAATTAATAAATGTATTTTATTTTTTTAAATCCCAGTTCTCTCTGCTGCTAATCATTCCCATCCAATATGGAAGTACCAGTATATGAAATTTACATTCTGCCATCTCCTGTCTCCTACCCTCATGCTTAGGTCTCTGCTTTCAGCTCGCTGGGCACAGCTAGCCTTATGAATCAGCCTAGCTGACAAACCTAATGGGTTTTCCTGAGTCCTCCCTTTCTTCCAACTGTCTTCAATGTCTTCCCTCTTTTATTTGCTGCATCAGCAATTTCACCATTGGAGATGTGCTTTTTAGCTTAAAAGAGCTTGTTCCCATTAAAATGCATATTCTCTTGTGAGCAGGCACTGACCATGTGAACAATTATCTGTGATTTAGTACTAGAGGCTTTATTCCCTTTTTCCCATTTGGAAAAGGGGAAAGGAGGGAGAGGACTTGCTTTAGGCTGTGTTGGAGAAAGGAAGAGACCGGATGCAGAGTGAGAAAGCAGATCTTTCTTCTGATTCAATGAGTCCATCCTTGGTCAGTCCAGGTGCCTGTCTGGACGCCTTGGCCATTCTTATTTCATCTTGGAAAGGCAGCAGCTGTTTTTCCTTTTTCTCCCTTTCCCAAGATTAAATTTACTTAAATTTAAATTTTGAGATAATCATAGCTTCCCATGCAATTGTAAGAATGAATACAGAGAAATCCCATGTGCCCTTTATCCAGTTCCCCCCATGGTAACATCTTACAAAACCATATTAGAATATCACAGCCAGGATACTGACATTGCTACAGTCAAGACACTGAGCATCTCCATTACCACGAGGATCCTCATGTTGTCATTTCATAACCACGCCTACATCCCTTTCCACCCTTGTCTCTCTTTAATTGGTGGCAACCACTGTTTTCATCTCTATAATGTTAAATAAATGGTTTCATATAGTGTGTAATCTTTGAGGAATGGTTTTTTTCCTTGAGCATATTTCTCTAAAGATTCATCCAGGTTGTTGTGTGTATCAATAATTCATTCATTTTTATTGCTTAGTATTTCATGGTAGGATATGCCACAGTTTATTTAACCATTCCCCTGTGAAGGACAACAGGGTGGTTTCCAGTTTGGGCTTCTTATAATTAAAGTTACTATGAACAACTGTGTATGGATTTTTGTGTGACTATGTCTTCATTTCTCTATGCAAAGAAGCTAGGACTAATTACTCCAAAATGATTAAAAATTACATATGTATAATATATAATTTATATTGGATGTGTAATTTAATTATTCAATATGTTGGAAGAATTTTAGATTTACAGAAAAGTTGCAAAGATAATACTAATAGTCTCCTTATGCTCCTCATTCAATTTCCTTCTTTCTGTCCAGGACCCAATCTTGGATCCCACACTGGATTTAGTCATAGTTTAGTTTTATGGTTTTTACACTATGGCCTCAGGCATGTGGCAGAAAGCTACTGTGGAGGTGAGGTGGGGAAGTGAGAGAGCCTATAAAAACAAAAACAAAAAAAAACTACGGTGTAATTTACATCCAGTAAAATTTAGGCTGGGCTTCCCTGGTGGCTCAGTGGTAAGGGGAAAAAAAAAAACAAAAAACTCGCCTGCCAATGCAGGAGACACGGGTTCAACCCCTGGATCAAGAAGACCCCCTGGAGAAGGAAAAGGCAACCCACTCCAGTATTCTTGCTTGGAGAATGCCATGGACAGAGGAGTCTGGCGGGCTGCAGTCCATGGGGGTCACAAAAGAATTGGACACGAGTTAGCAACTAAACAACAACAACAAAACTCAGCCTTTGTAGTGTACATGTCTTTGAATCCTGGTAAGTGCACACAGAACTTCCCTGGTGATCCAGTGGTTAAGAACCCACCTGTCAATACAGAGGACACTTCAATCCCTGGTCCGGGACAGTTCCATATGCTGTGAGGCAACTAAGCCTGTGAGCCGCATCTACTGAGCCCACGCTCGGCAAAAGGAGAAGCCACTGAGGTGAGAATTCTGCATGCCGCAGCTAGAGAGTAGCCCCTACTCTCTGCAACTAGAGAAACCCCATGCACAGAAACAAAGACCCAGCGCAGCCAAAAATAAACTTAAAAAATTTTTTGATAAGTGCACACAGTCATGTAATCGCCAGCACAATCATGACACAGAACATTTCCACTTCTCCTCACAATTCCCACCCACACCTTGGTAGTCAATCCCTCCCCCATCTTCAGCCCAGGCAAGCATGGATCCATCCCCACAGTTTTGCCTTTCCCAGAAAGCCATATAAATAGAATCGCATGACATGTACTTTTTTGGGATCTGGCTTCTTTCATCTAGTAAGATGCATTTGAGATTCATCCATGTTGTTGCATGAATCAAGGCTTCATTTCTTTTTATTGCGGAATATGGATAGTCCAGGGTTTCCCTGGTGGCTCAGTGGTAAAGAATCTGCCTGCAATGCAGGAGCCACAGGGACAGTGGGTTCCATCCTTGGGTCGGGAAGATCCTCTGGAGGAGGGCATGGCACCCACTCCAGTGTTCTTGACTGGAGAATCTCATGGACTGGCAGGCTACAGTCCATAAGGTTGCAAAGAGGCAGACAGGACTGAAGCGACTTAGCACGCACACACGCATGGGTAGCCCATTGTATGGTTATGCCAGTTTGTTTATCCATTTACAGTTGAAAGACATTTAGTGGGGCTTTTTGATTATTTGAAAAACGTCACTATAAACATTCACACACAGGTTTTTGTATCTACATAGTTTTCATTTCTCTTGGATAAATACCTATGAGTTGGTTCAATGTGTTGAATGGTGTGTGTCTGTTTAACTTCATAAGAAACTGACAAATTGTTTTCAATTTTCAGTTCTACTATTTTCAGTTCAGTTCAGTTGCTCAGTCGTGTCTGACTCTTTGTTACCCCATGAACTGCAGCACACCAGGCTTCCCTGTCCATCACCAACTCCCAGAGCTTGCTCAAACTCATGTCCATTGAGTCGGTGATACCATCCAACCATCTCATCCTCTGTCGTCCCCTTCTCCTGCCTTCAATCTTTCCCATTTTGCATCCCCTCCAAACAACGCATGTGAGTTCTAGTTGGTTCACTCAGCCAGGCCTTGGTATTGTCAGGTTATTATTATTATTGTTGGTATTTTAGCCATTCTTTTCTTTTTCTGTGTGAATCTCAGAGTTTCCTGCATTGGCAGGCAGATTCTTTACCACTGGTGCCACGTGGGAAGCCGTGAGTTTCAAAATTTTATAGCCCTTCTTTCTGCTCTGCTGCCTGCTCTCTCCATCTCCCCTACATGGGTCCCACTGAGGAACAGGTGTGGTCACAATGCAGAGAAACAGAAGGACTAGATCTCAGAATTCCCCTGGACACCAGAAAGTTCAGGAGGGCAAGGTGGTTTTTTTTTTGGCCATCCAGAGAAGGCAATGGCACCCCATTCTCAGTACTCTTGCCTGGAAAATCCCATAGATGGAGGAGCCTGGTAGGCCGCAGTCCGTGGGGTCACTAGGAGTCGGACACGACTGAGCGACTTCACTTTCACTTTTCACTTCCATGCACTGGAGAAGGAAATGGCAACCAACTCCAGTGTTCTTGGCTGGAGAATCCCAGGGACAGGGGAGCCTGGTGGGCTGCCGTCTATGGGGTCGCACAGGGTTGGACACGACTGAAGCGACTTAGCAGCAGCAGCAGCAGCAGCAGAGCACGTGGGATCTTAGTTCCCCAACCAAGGATCGAACCCCTGCATTGAAAGCATAGAGTCTTAACCACTGGGCCACAGGGACTGCAGTTTTTAGGAAGCTGTGACCGCTGGCAGGTATGTCAAGGAGAGAACCAGGACAAGGGCCAAGGCGGGAGGGGCAGTGAAGGGCCTGGGGGCAGCAGTTCAAAGTGACTGGATCAGGAAGACCACCCACCCTGTCCACTCAGGGCTGGCTGGTAGATAGAAAGGCCTCCTGGGGCCCTGGAGGGGGCCCCACTGTCTCAGCACCCTCCTATGCCCTCCCTGCCTCCCAGCCATTTCCTACAGAGAGAACTGGAAATCTCCTGGGATCCCACAGGCTTGAGAGGGAGGGGGAGGGCGCCTGGGAACCAGAAGCCTGGCTTGGGGCCCAGCTGCGTGACACCTGAATCTTGGAGAAGGTGGCTGAGGGACCAGGCCACTGGAGCCTCCCAGGACAGCTGGGGACAGGGAGAGGCAGCTCAGGTTTCACCACTGCTTAGTGTGTTACCTGGGCCCCGACCAGGCAGCAGAATGATGTCAGGCCCTGGCCCTTGCAGAGTGATACCTTTCACCAAGAAACCGCCATCCTTTCCCTGCTCCACAGGGACCACTCCGGCCCTGACTTTGGGTCCTGTGGCCTAGAAGAAAAGAGACAACATTTAAGTCAAGGCCCCAGGGCAGGAGCCTAGAAACTTGGTTTTGGATAGGATGTGTGGGGTGTATAGGTGTGTCTGTGATATGTATCTACAGCATGGGAGAATGTCCTGGTGCAGGGGAGAGGGACAAGTAGCCTCCAAATATTTGCCTTCAGTTTATTAGTTGTGTGACCTTAGACAAGTAACTTAACCTCTTTGGGTCTTGGTTTCCCTGAACTTCTGATTCAAAGGTTTGGACTCCCGTGACTTCCAAATTTCACTGAATACCACCGTCACCCGGGATTTTTAAAATAAACTACAGATTTCTGGGCCCCACCCCAGACGTAATGAGTCAGCACTTCAGGTGTTTAAAGGTTCTTCTGGTGGGTTTTGGCATGGCCAGTTAGGCACCAACATCTCCAGAACCACGACCCCGTAGACCAGGAAGTCCAGCCTGAAGCAGTCTCTGGCAGAAGTTAGGGAAGCTGTCCAAAGAGGTGGGAGGAGCCAGAAAAGGGAAGCCAATCACTGACCAGGAGGGAGGAGGAGCCAGAGGGGGGAGCCAATCAGGAGAAGCAGATGTGTCAGATCTAGGATTCATCTTTTGAGAGAAAAGAAAGATTTAATTTGGATGGAAGGACAGCCTGGCTGGGCACCCAGAAAGAGAAGTTGCTGTCAAGAGAAACTGAAGTACTTTGCCTATTACTGTCGTGGTGTGACTATCTAGCATCAGGAAACAGTAAGAAGGGCATCACGTTTGGGGTTCAGGAGGAGAAGGACAGGGACCTAAGGGCAAGGGGGAGCACCATGCATGTCTTTCTGGAGATTCTGAGCAAGTCGAGGAGAAGCTGCCTTTGCCTGGAAGGACTCTCTAAATCCTGCAAAGCCTGAATAGCCCCGGGGAATAAATGGCTGCTTGGACCAGCTCACCCTCACGGGGTACCTGACTCGGTTCAGCGGACCCAGGAGTCCTGGTTTGCTGCTTCCTGGCTTTGTGACTGTGGGCAAGTCCCTCAAGCTTTCTGACTTTGTTGCCTCATGTGTAAAATGGGAATAATAATTACACCTGCGCAACCCCTCATGGCGTTACTGTGGGCACCATCTACGATAAGAGAGGTAATAGTGTTGTGTGACTGGAAGCATGGGAGTAGCGCTAACAGAACCGCAGGAAAGATGGAATTGACCTCACTCTTCGGCCCCCATATTTGGAGTGTCTGTCCTTTAAAAAAAATACACACAGGCCAACTCCTGGTACATTGTTATATAGTCACAGCTCATCTCCCCTTTGACGCTCTACTTTCAAGGATAGGGCTTCTCGGTGGTAAAAGAATCTACCTGCCGATGCAGGAGTCACAGGAAATACCAGTTCAATTCCTGGGTCAGGAAGATCCCCTGGAGGAGGAAATGGCTACTCACTCCAGTATTCCTGCTTGGAGTTTCCCATGGACAGAGGAACCTGGGGGGCTACAGTTCATGGGGTCGCAAAGAGTCGGAAACTACTGAGCGATGAGCACACACACGCTTTCAGGGGTAACAACTACTATATGAATTTGGTGTGGTCCTTCCACACTTAAAAATATTTGAGCCTATGGAAAATATACAGTATTTTGTGAGTGTGTGTGTATGGCTCATTTTACACAGTGTCACAATGTCATATCTTTAAGCAAGATGTTTTAACTCCAGATTTTACATCTGAGATCTAATTAAGTCACCCCTTTATCTGACATGCAGTGTTTCACTGCCTGTCTCTCATGCTGTTTGGCCTGATCTTGGAAATTCCTTGTGTCTTTTCTTGTCCCAGGACAGCCAGAGGGGTTGCCTTCAGTTGTAATCCTGCAAGGTCAGTGAGAAGCCGGAGGCTGTCAAGGAAGCCTGAGGGTGCGTGGTCACCTCAGAGCATGGAGGGAGTGGCCCTGCTGGTTCATCCACAGCCGGTGGGAAGGAGAGCGAAAGTGAGCCAGAGAGAAAGAGAAGGAAAGGGAGCCTAGGCCCCTGCTGCCAGAGAAGCCCTGGGGTGGCCATCCTGCCATTGTAATACTGCTGGCCCGACCCCTTCAGACGAAGGTCAAGGGCTTTGTCTGAAATCAGAGCAGGTGACATACTTTGCAAGGGCCCAAAACACAGGTTGTTGTGGTTTAGTCACTCAGTCGTGTCTGGCTCTTTGCAAGTCCCTGGACTGTGGCCTGCCAGGCTCCTTGGTCCATGGAATTTCCCAGGCAAGAATACTGGAGTGGGTTGCTATTTCCTGTTCTAGGGGATCTTCCCGACCCAGAGACCGAACCTGAGTCTCTTGTGTCTCCTTTATTGTCAGGCAGTTTCTTTTCCCCTGCACCACCTGGGAAGCCTTCTTTAACGTAAATCTCTGGCAAATGTTGGGTTTTTACTCTTACTAACAAGTTCCTAGAGGCACGGCTCTGACCAGATCACTGCGACTTCCAATTTAGAAATTGCGGTATCATGTTGTGATGATTTATTCATCGATCAATATGTACTGAGCATCTACTATGTCCCAGGACACTGGGGGAGAGAGCAGGAAACTAGCCAATGTCCCTGATCACATGAAGATCACGTCCCAGGGCGGAGACAGTTAAGAAGAAAATACCACTCGGGCAATGCTCTATGCTATGGAGAAAAATCCCTGGAAGGACTGATGCTGAAACTGAAGCTCCAATACTTTGGCTACCTGGTGCGAAGAACTGACTCACTGGAAAAGACCCTGATGCTGGGAAAGATTGAGGGCAGGAGAAGGGGATGAGGGAGGATGAGATGGCTGGATGGCATCACTGACTCAATGGACGTGAGTTTGAGTAAACTCCGGGAGATGGTGTTGGACAGGGAAGCCTGGTGTGCTGCAGTCCATGGGGTCACAAAGAGTCAGAAATGACTTAGAGACTGAACAACAACATGGAGAAAAATAAAGCAGGGGGAGACGACAGGAAAGAGGTGGGGTCAGTGGGATCCTATTTTAGACAGAAGGGTCCATGAAGCCCCCCAAAAGAGTTGGTATTTGAATGAAAACTGCCATTGAGAGTGAATCGAGCATCCCAGGTGGCCAGCGGGATTCAGAAAAATTCTTTGAAGTCTCAGACTCCTGGACAAGCCAGTGGGGACACACTGCTCACCATCAAAGTGAATTAAAAACTCATTTGGCCCAGAGCCTGTGCTGAAGTCATCTAGGCAGCAGTGGCCTCTTTCAAAGAAAAGAGTTGACCAGAAAAGAGGGCAGCAGAGCCTCCTGATGAGGACGGGGGCTTTAGAATTTTAGGCAGAGCCATTTTGAAATCCTAGCTCCAACAAGATTAGGTTCATGTCTTAATTACCCTGTGCCTCGGTTTCTTCATCTGCAAACGGGGCTAACAATAGTGGCTCCCCTATAGGGTTACTCTAAGGATTCAGGGAAATAACCCGAGAAAAACACTTAGCCCAGTGCCTGGTGTGGAGGGAGAGTCGATAAACAGTGGCCTTTACCCACCTTGTCATTTTCTTGGCTCCTTGTGGGGCTCTTTGCGTCTCACTCATTCATTCTACAATTCTCTCACCTACTAGTTGCCCGGTCCTAGATACTAGAGTACCCAGAGGAGAGACACCTGAGCTGTCCAAAGTTAGGACAAGAACTTCCCTGGTGGCCCAGTGGTTAAGAACCTGACTTGCAATGCAGGGGATGTGGATTTGATCAGTTGGGGAACTAAGATCCCACATGCTTTGGAGCAATTAAGCCAGCTTGTTGCAACTAAGACCTGATGCAGCTAAGTAAATTAATAAATATTTTAAAAAACAAACAACAGCAAAAAAGGTGGGACAGGAGTAGCAACAGTCCAAGAGGCAGAGCCCTGGGGCTTAGGCTGCCATTCCACCTGAATGAACTTGGCCATGTTGCTTTATCTCATTGGTCCTTGGTGATCTCAGCTATTGATGAAGAGATCCACTTGCCAATCACTAGGTGGTCAGTGGTGGGGCCTGCCACCTCCAAGGACCCACCTTCATTGGCCAAGGCCCCTCATGGGGACACGGAGGGAGCAGCCTACACAAGGAATCAGAAGGTCCAAACATTACTTCAGAGGAAGAAGGTACATAGGGCGTGCCTAGCAGGCATTGAGGGGGTCAGGGATTTCGAGGGAGGCTCCTGAAGAAGGAAGCCATGTGTGGGGAGGTGCCCTGGAAGGATCAGATTGAGGGTAGAGACAGAGGAGGTGGACCTCAAAGCGGGAGAATGGACTTATCCCATTTCCTCATCTCCTGTCTCATTTCCTCCCAAGTTGTGTTTTCCCTTCTGGCTCTGGGAGTATCTATCAAGATTATTTAGAAGCCCCCACACTTTTGGGTTTCTCTGGTGGCTCAGATGGTAAAGAATCCGCCTTCAATGCGGGAGACCTGGGTTCAATCCCTGGGTTTGGAAGATCCCTTGGAGGACAGCATGGCAATCCACTCCAGTATTCTTGCCTGGAGAATTCCATGGACAGAAAAGCCTGGCAGACTACAATCCATGGGGTCACAAAGAGTCAGACGCGACTGGGGGACTAAGCACAGCACACTTTTGGCACGTCCTCTCCCTCTTTCCAGCCCCCCTCTCCTCCTAGTGCCTTGCTCCCTGGTACCTTCCTCTTCTAATTCCTTCCCCTTCCCCCCACATCAAAACTTAGCCATCCTTCATACCTCTCCCTCAGGGCTATGGGGAACTAGGCTCCGAATAGTGTTAATTCATTTATTCAAAAAACTTTCAACGTGTTCTGAGCCAGGAACTCTTCGGGCACTGATGATATAGTAGTGAACAGAACAAACAAAACCCCCTACCTCCTGAGAATTTGCATTCTGGATATTTAAGGGACAATAATGATTTCGTGCAACATCTTGTTAGAATTCAGTCTCATTCAGTGGCCCTGGGGTGGCCTGAGTGTGGTCCAGCGTTGCTGGCAAGGTATCCCTTGCAGGGGGGTTAAAGTCCGGAAGAGGACTCCCTGAGACGGAATGACTTATCCAAAGGAATGGCTATCAAATAGCCCTGGGGATTGGTATAAGTGGTGGTAGGCAAGTGTTTGAGGGCAGTAGAGCCACTGACCTGACCTTATGGGTGGCTGCTTTCTCTGCAGAGAAGGCTGGCTCAGTTTTCCAGCCCTGGCTCTTTAGCTCCCCACTGTTCTCGTTCAGCCAGGCTGTGGGTTAGAACATCTGGAAGGGATTCCCTGGAACTGGAGGGAATTTCCAGGCAAATGAGGCTCTGTCACCCCAGCTGGGAACACCCACCCCTGCCATCTGCTCCAGACAGCCTTACAGAGTCTGTGTGAGAGGAACCTGGCAGTTTCCAGCACCTCCAAGGAAGCGTCCGTGTCCTGCCCAGGGCATATCAGCAGACCAGCCCTGATGCCACTGCTAGGGGCCTGCTGGGAGCCCGGGTTCCTGAGTGCATGAAGCCGCACCCTTTCCTGTCCCCCTTTCTGCATTGGGAGGTAAGGTGCTTTGGAATTCCAGAGTTGCTCTGAGGGTCTTTCCGAAAATAGTGATAGAGGGAGAGGCTGCTCTGGTTGTCAGAAGCAGTGCCGTCAGCCCAGAATTTTCTCATCCTTGTGAGGCAACGTTTGCCCACCATCCTCTGGCTCTGCCCTGTGTGACACCTTGTGTGCAGGTGGCCCTGGGTACTGGGGACTTGACAGTGTGTCCTCACTTGATCCGCTGGAAACTCTGTCAAACTGTTCTTATTCTCACCTTCCTACAGATGGCGACATGGAAGTTCAGAGAGATCAAGCTACCCGCAAGAAGTGGCAGAGTCAAATTTGAACCCAAATCATCCAACACCAAAGCCTGGTGCTAACCCCTCAGCCATATTGCCTCCCTACTCATTCTGCCAAGAGCAAGTGCCGGCCAGGAGGGACAGCGGGGCTGGGTGGGAATTCATCCAGCCAAAAGTCTTGTCTCTCTGTCCCCTCCAGCCCCACAGGAAGTCCCTTGCCTGGGGTTGTGGGTGGGCATACCCACCGTATTTGTCACACGTGTCCAAGACCAGGCAGCACTTGTTAATGAGAGTGACAAATGACCGTCCTCAAGCCTGGGAGTTTCTCAGCACCAAAGATAGATCTCCAGTTGTGACATCCTCATTAATAACGCATACCAGAGCAGAATGCCTAACCCAACCCAGGAGGCCCACGTGCTCATTTGGGAACTCCCAGAGGACTCCGGGAAAGCCTGCCCAGTCACCAGGCAGCATGGGAATTTCCATGCAGGGTGGGAGAGCCTGGGCTTGGGGTCTGCTCTTGCGGAAGGCATCCAAGACTGAAGTGTCTCTGTCCTCTATTTCCAAGCCCCACCACCATCGGGGGATGTGGGGGTGGGGTGGGTACCATATGATGCTAAAGGTGCTATTTTATTTTTTAAAAGTATTTATTTGTTCCTGGTCTTAGTTGCAACACACAGGATCTTTGATCTTTGCTGCAGAATGTGAGATCTTTAGTTGCAACGTGCGAAGTCTTAGTTGCAGCATGTAGGATCTAGTTCCCTGACCAGGGATTGAACCCATGCCCCCTGCATTGGGAGCTTGGAGTCTCAGCCATTGGGCTACCAGGGAAGTCCCCTAAAGCTGCTACTTTATTATGCTTCCCTCCCACCACCACCACTGGCTCCCACTCCTTCCTCCAGCATGGGTGCCCCTGGCCCAGGAGCCCCATGCTGAGCTGGCAGGTGGATTAACAAGCCTTGATGTGTAGAACTTGTGCTAACCTCAGTGAAACAGACCTCCCGTCCCTCCCAGCTGGCTGGGACGGCAAGACTAAACAGGCAACACAATCACTCTGTCTTCACCTGCCCTGCTGCCCTCTCTGTCTTCTGTGCCCTCGGCTTTAAACCCGAGCCCGGCAAGTGTGATCAGGGAGAGAGGCCTCCGTGACCACGATTGGCCGGGAGATTAAGGGCCCCTGAGAAAGGGCTTTTGTTTCTGCATTTTGGTTTCACAGCTTGGGGAGATTGGAGATAGGGCACATTCCCCTGAGCAGACCAGTTGTGAATGTTCTATAAAAGCCAGGCAGTGCCCCTGCCTATCAATGGAGGACAGGCATTGTCATTTTATGGGGCTGAACCATCTCCCCTGCGGGGGAAGAAAAAGAAGACAGGCTTAGACTCCCACTTCAGGATGAGGCAGTACTGGCGTGGGAAACAGGGTCTTGAGGTGTTTGGAGACATCCCTGTCAGTGGATTGGCTGTGTGTCTCCAGGCCAGTGAGGCCCCTCTCTGGACCTCGGAGCCCAGTGAGAGGAAGGAGGGAGTGATTTCGGAAGATGAGGGGACAGAGTATTGGGGAGAGAGGTAAGAGTGACTGGGGAGGTGGCGGCAGGTCGGAGGGAAGAAGGAGGGGGACTGAGAAGTACGTGATGGGCGAGACAGGACGGGCTCCAGTGTAGGGCTGGCAGAGGCTGGAGGACCCATTCCTCCCACTGGCCTCCAGCACTGTCTCCCCCTCCTTCCTGGTGGCCTGGGTGCTTGCTGCTGTGCAGGGACCTGTTCTGAGCTGACAGATGGGTTGATGTATAGGACTTGTGCCAACCACTGTGAAATAGGCCCCCCAGGCCTCCAAAATCCTGCTGCATCTCCAGCATCCCCCAACCCCATCAAGGGGGCTGCTTAGCCTCCACCTGCAAGGTTGCCCACTCCCGAGGCTCTGCTTCTGACCCTGCTCCCAGACTGAGGGTTTAAAGGGTCCCTGGATTCAAAAATCAAACCACCTCTTATCTACTTGGTTCCACTGAAATCCAACCTTCAATCCTGGGCCCAGTTCCAGCTGTGGGTTTGGATCCCAGCCCTACAGCCTTTAGTTCTACAACTACCTTCTGCCCCAAGTCCCACTTCTCTCTTTTGTGAAATGATCATAACAATAGTGCCTCCCTCCCAGGGCTCTTTGAGGATTAAGTGAGAAAACCAGAGCTCTCAGCAAAATGCTCAGACTCCCTTACTCCTCCAGATCAGCTCTTTGGGTTGTGCAGCTAAATGGGCTTGTTGACAAAGGCCCTCCCAGGCAGCTAAGGTGCACAGAGCCGTTCCCCATTACCGCCATCAGCAACAGAGGTGAGGAGGGACCAGGACCTGTCACTTAACTGAGTGCTTCGAGGGCCAGACCCTTGCCCTGCAACTTGTAAACCTCACATCAGCCCCGCAAGGTGGGGTTTATTATCCCTGCTTTAGAGATGAGGAAACAGAAGTTCTAGCTTCCTAAATCCCCTGCCCAGGTCCCAGGGCTAGTGACAGGGAGAGCCTGGATTCGAATCCAGTGCCCATTTCCAAGCTGGCTGGGTTCTCTCCACCCACCACCCTCTCTGTGAGACAGTGTCACTCAAACAGTGGGGGCCTGAAGGTTGGTGAGACCAGGTGAGGAGCACTGATGCTAGAAGCAAAATACCCCAAGGGCAAGGCCAGGGCTGTGAGGCATGCTCAGGTGAACAGAGACCAATAGCCAGGCAAACAGCCCCTGGGACCCAAGATCGGATCCTGGACTGGATCAGAAGACAGGCAGAGAGAAAGCCAAGCAAAACAGCACCTTGTGACCATGGGAATGAGGAAACACCGAGAAGCCTGGGCAGTGGTGGCTGGTGGGAGCTCAGGGCAGGGGGCTTATGCGACAACACCTTTTTCCAATCTGACAGCAGCCAATAGGAAAAGCTATTTACTCTACAAAAACCCAACATTAGGCATGACTGACCCATATTTTAGGGAGCTCTCAATCTTATCATATTTCCAAACCAAGCTGTTTCTCCCAAAATCCCACAAAAGGGCCAAGCACTTAGGCAGACTCATCCAAGGTCAAAGACACTATTCCAGGTATGAATTTGACTGCTAACCAAGTGACACTTGAAGAGGCTTAGAAATCGAGGTGAGAAAAAGTCCCTGGTTGTTATTACTCAGTACAGCCTGGAAGGAAGAAAGGGCTCTTTGTGGAGCAATGAAAGGGATCCAGATAGAGGCGAGCCCCTGCCCTCCTGTACAGAAATCATCTTTTCCATCACCAGTTTCTGCTTGGCATAGACCAGCCTCATTGTTCCCCTGCATTCCACTGGGGGCCAGAAGAATACATTCGGATACACCGCTTTCTCAGTGCAAGTGCACAAGGATCTGAATGCAGATCTATTCTAGCCATCATTATTTAGACAATTATTTTGACAAATAATTCTTTAAAGATACTGCTATTCCCCTCCACTCCTTTTGTCGTTTATCTTTTTTCCCCTCTCCTGGGAAGGGTGCAATGCTCCAACACAGTTTGCATTGTAAAGCCACAACAACATTGCATTGAAATGCAGCAGTGAAGGAAATGGCACCCCACTCCAGTATTCTCACCTAGGAAATCCCATGGACAGAGGAGCCCGGCAGGCTACAGTCCACGGGCTTGCAAGAGTCAGACATGACTTAGTGAGTAAACAACAATAACAAGTGAAAGCCTGGAAGGCAGAGATGGCATGTGTACAGGACGAGAGCACAAGTCCAAGTGGCCGCCAGCACCCATGTCTCCCCCAGACCTGGCCTGCCACGGTGATGGTCACAGCTCCCTGCACTGTTCTCTCCCTCCGCCCACCTCTCTGTCCTCCTCCTCTGTCTCAGCACCAGAGCTGTGACGATGAGTCAAGAAGACCTCTTTCTACCCCGGGGCTGGGGGGTGAGGGGAGGGGGAGGCCCAGGATACTTAATAAAGATGGATGTTTCTAGGAGTGGTGTGTGGCTGGCAGCAGAAGGCTGACGGGACTGGGTTAAGAGCACTGATTTGGGAAGCAAAGAACTCAAAATGTCAAGGGCAGGGCTGCAAAGCATAAAAAAGACATCTCAATTCCTTGAGGGCTTAAGTTCTAGGTTAGCCCTCAAAGAACTGGTAAGTATGTAAGACAAGCTTTTCAACGTGTCACTGAGGCTGTGGCCTCCATGCAGAAGGCAGTGACAGTAACAGAAAGGTTGTTGGGCTGACAAATGTGTGTAAGCTGGTAAAACACGCAGCTGGGGTGCCCTAGTGGACGGGCAGGTAGCAGGTAGCTTGTCCCCAGGATGGCTGCCGTCCACCCCTCCTTTTCTGTGTCCCATCCCCATCTCTTGAATCTGAGCTTTCCTTAGTGATTTGCTTGACCCGTAAAATGTGACAGAAGCAACACTCAGAATTTCTAAGGCAAGAGACCAAAAATCTTGCAGCTCTTGTCTGAGCCTTGAAGGACTTGAGGTCTTGAGCTGTCGTGTAGGACCAGCTTCCCCAAGGCTGCCATGCAGGGAGGAAGCCCAAGGTGCCACATGGAGAGACTGAGCAGGAAAAGGGAGACCTGCCAGGCCACCTTCACAGGTTTCAGCTCTCAGCCATTTGAGTCACCTGTCCTGAGCCATAAGCCTTCTGGAGCAGAGATGAACCGTTCCCTCTGTGCCCTGTCCAAATTCCTGACCCACAGAATTGTGAGGTATGATAACAGTAAAGTGCTTTTTAAAGCCACTGTGTTTTTGGATTTTGTCTTGCATCAATAAATGACAAGAACCCAGGGAGGGGACATGTGTAAGTGCCGAGAATCACTGTTGACCCAATCATCCCTCTTCAAGACAGTCTGAATCCCCTCTGCACCCCTAGCCTTCCTCTGTCATGGCCCTCCTAAGCCCTGGAACTTCCATCCCCAGGACCAATCCTGATTCCTACCAAATTTCCTTATAGAAGCCCAATTTGGGAATTAATTTGCTTCTTGGGGAAGAACTAGGGAACACGGGGAGAAGGGCAGAGATTTTGTGGCCTGTCTCTGGGGTAGGTCCCATGGACTGGCCAGTGACAGAGAGTGAGTCCTGTATGCACAGTGGCTATGTGATTCCTCCAGGGAAATGATTCCTCAATCATTCCTCAATAATGAAAGCTCGTTCTTGCCTCCCCTCCAGAACTCCTGCTGCTGCTGCTAAGTCGCATCAGTCATGTCTGACTCTGAGACCCCATGGACTGTAGCGCACCAGTTTCCTCTGTCCATGGGATTCTCCAGGCAAGAAAACTGGAGTGGGTTGCCGTGCTCTCCTCCAAGGGATCTCCCTGACCTAGGGATTGAACCCTAGTCTCTTCCATCTCCTGCATTGGCAGGTGGGTCCTTTACCATTAGTGCTAACTGGGAAGGCTTCAGAACCTCCCTCAGGTCCCTCAAATTCAGCACATCCCAAACCAGAGTCTTCTCTAATCTCCCCCACCCCAAAACTATTTCCTGCCTTGCCCCATGGCTGCCAGGAATGCAGAAGTCCCTGGGCCCAGTCAGGGGTGGGCAGCCAACCCTCCAGGGACAGGACCTGCCCAGCAAGAGCTAGAGCCAGCAAGAGGTTGCTCAAATGGCTGGAAGTTGGTTCTAGGGACCCCAAGGTGTGGGTGTGGGTGGGAGGGCTTCTGAATATGGGCCGAGATGGAAAGACTTGCTCAGGATCTGGGCAGAACCCTGTCAAAGTCATAGGGTTCCTCCTAGAAAGGAAAGGGGTCCTGAGGCTGTGTCCAGGAGCTAGAAGGTGCCCACAGGAGGCTAACAATCCCATCTCCAGTCTTAGAATCTCCTCTCTTTACCTCCTGCTGCTTCTGGAGCAGTCATCAAGCAACGCTGCAGGTTCCTGCTTCTGGGGTTCCTGACCCCTTCCTTTCCCTTCCATCGCCCTATCAGACCCTGGCTCAGCTTGTCATCACCTCATCCCTTGCTCTGGTCTCTCTCTGGTCCCCTGCCTCCTCTAGCCCAGGCATTGCCTGTATGTCACCCTTCTCCCTCTCATCATAGCACCCACCTGTCAAAGACCTTCAACCCCTTCCCACTGCGTGTGGGATGAAGCCCCTTCATGGCCCAGTGGTCCCAGAGCCTTGACCCCTGCCTATCCTTCCCATGGGTCCCCAGCACGAGCTCCTGGTTCCGGCCATTCCGGCCTCCCCTTAGGGCCCCTGAGCCCCTCTGTGCAGTAGCCCCTGCCTTTGCAGACCCTAAGTCTGCTGGGGCTTCAGGCCTGTAGTCCAGTCTGGAAGCCAGTTACCCACAATGCCTGTTGAACACTTGGAACTGGCTAGTGCAATTGAGGAACTAAATTTTTAATTTCATTTACATCAATTTAAACTTTAAAAACTGATAGTGTATTCAGTTATTGGGAAATGTTTAATGTTTAGAACAATTTAAATGTTTGAATGTTTGGAACAATTTGGGTATGAGAACTACCTTTTTAACTGGACATTTAATGAAATCCAAACAGACATCTAACATAGCCAGTGAACTACATTTATGTCTGCATTTAGCATCTACATTGAGATGTGCTGTAAGTGTGAAATACGCAATGGATTTTGAAGAAGCCAAAAATTTCAGAAGAATAAAATAGCTAAATTTTAAAAACTGATTACCTATTGAAATTATTGTATTAGGATATATTAAGTTGATACAGAGAGTAAAGAGAGAAAAATCTTTAGCATCATATTTTTTTTAACTTCTAAATTCACTAGAAAATGTAAAATTATACATGTGGCTTGAAGTCTATTTCTGTTGGGCAGCACTTATGTAAGCCACTGATCTAACACTTGATTGACAGTTCAGCCCATCCTATCTTCCCCTCCCCTACCCCTCAGGCTTAAATGCCAGCGACTTTGGGTTTATGGATGGGCCATACTGACATGCTGATCTCAGTAGGACACACATGTTTGCAAAGAACATGTGTGTATCTGTGAGGCCGAGTGCACACGTGTCCCTCCCCACAGGTATGTGAATTGCACATCTGCATCCAAACCTCTCTATGCTTTCAGTGTGTGAACAGCCGGGAGAGCCCCCTGTGTGAAGGTATTCTCAGGCCAGTGTCTATCTAGGTGGGAACCCAGGGCCTCAGAGGAGTTGACATGGGGACAAGACCTTGGGCGTGAAGCCTCAGGCTGCTTGTCCCCCGCCCCCCTGGGGGATGCTGGAACAAACAGTGTTTCCTTGGCAAGTTGATGAGAATGTCATGTAGGACAGAACCACCAGCCACCCTGAAATCAAGATGGATGACAGCTCCTTCTCGCCCTTCACCAATGAAGCCCGTCACTCTATCACTGGAGAGGAAATTAAATTGGTCTGGCACAGTCTGCTGTTCCCGGAGTCAATTTGGTCACCGCTGTGTAGTGCGTTATGCACTTCTGGGTGGCGTCTAATTGATCAGTTGGCTTCCTGATAAATTTCTAAGGTACAGTCTGTGGTACTAAGTACACCACAGGAAATCAGGAGGATGTCCTTGTTCCTTTTCTAAAGATACGAAACAACCTCTCCCTCCGTCATCCATTCATCCAGCCATCCATTCATCCTCTGAATCATTCAGTTGTTCAGTCAATAAATACGGAGCACCCACTGTGTAGTGCGCAGTGTGTAAAAATAAAAAGAACTGTGGGCTTTCCTGGTGGTGAAGTGGATAAAATCCACCAGCCAATGCAGGGGACATGAGTTTGATCTCTGATGCAGGAGATTCCACACGCCATGGAACAGTTAAGCCTGTGCGTCTAGAGCCTGTGCTCTGCAACAAGAGAAACTCCACTTACTGCAACTAGAGAAAGCCCACCTGCAGCAATGAAGACCCAGTGCAGCCAATAAATAAAGAAATACAAATAATGAATAAATAAACATTTTTTAAATAAATAAATAAAAAGAACTGTGAGGTGAGAGTATGGAAAACCAGATTCCAACACCAGCCCTTAGGTAGGTCTCTATTCTCTTTGAGTCTCAGTTCCCCTCTGTACAATGAGGGGTTGGACTTAAGATCTCAAGCCCCCCTCCAGTTCTGGCATGTCAGGGTTCGGGGTGGATCTTCTGGGCAAATCTTTCTCATTTCCAGGTAGAGGTTGTTTCCTAGAGCCCAGGGGCTGTTCAGACACTATAGAGGGGTGAGGGGACACAGAAGGATGCCAGGGTCATGGGCATCACTATCACCAATTCCCACAGGCTGAAAGCCTGCTTTCCAAGAATGAGATGACCCTGAAATGCAGGGGGATCAGTTCAAGCGGGATTTGTGTGTTTGGTTGTTGTATCTCAGAGATTTGCAGGCACCAGTCAAAGCAGCAGTGGTTTAGTCTGTTTGGGCTGCTATAACAAAGTATTACATTCTGATCGGCTTAAACCAGGGGTCCCAGGCCCCTGGGCCATGGACTGGTACTGGTCTGTGGCTTGTTAGGAACCTGGTCCCACAGAAGGAGGTGAGCAGCAGGTTGGTTAGCAGGGAATTTTCCACTTTACTTACAGCCAATCCCCGTCGCTCACATTACCGCTTGAGCTCCGCCTCCTGTCAGACTGGCGGCCACGTAATAAATGTAATGTACTTGAATCATCCTGAAACCACTCCCCCACACCCCCACCCCGGTCCGTGAAAAATCTGGCTTCCACAAAACCGGTCCCTGATGCCAAAAAGGTTGGGGACCCCTGGCTTAAGCAACAAACATCCTCAGTTTTGGAGGCTGGGATGTCCGGGATCAAATTACCAGCAAATCCTGTTTCCCAGATGTCTGTCTACTTGCTGGATCTTCACCTGGGACTTCCCTGGTGGCTCAGTTGATAAAGAATCTGCCTGCAATGCAAGAGACCGCCTGCAATGCAGGAGACCCAGGTTCTAGTCCTGGGTCAGCAAGATCCCCTGAAGAAGGAAATGGCAAACCACTCCAGTATTTCTGCCTGGGAAATCCCATGGACAGAGAAACCTGATGGGCTACATTCCATGGGATAGCAAAGAGTCGGACATGATTTAGCAACTAAACCACCACGAAACCATCTGTACCACCTGGTGGATGGGGTGAGGAAGCTCTTGGGTTCTCTTTGATAAGGGCACTAATCCCACTCATGAGGGCTCCACCCTCATGACCTCATCACCTCCCAGAGACCCCATCTCCTAATTCCACCACACTGGGGCTTAGGTTTCAACATACAAAATTTGGCAGTGGGGGAGAACAAAAACATTCAGTCTATAGCAAATAGCCTTTGGCATTAGTATTTTGGAGACAGTGGTTTGTCGCTCAGCCCTTGGAGCGCATAGAATGACTGGATGCCTTTTCTGGTTCCTCACCCCCTCCAAAGGCAGACTGTGTCTTTGGGCAATTCCAAGGCTCCCTTTTCTTGTACCATTTCCTGCCCTGTCTTCCCTGCTTCCCTTCCACCACAGACTGGTTTGGTTGGGGTCTGCTTCTCAGTGTCCCACATGCTGGTTGGAAAGCTCGGCTTTGGACTCTAAGACATCTCATCCAGCTGGCTGTCCTTGGCTCCCAGGACCCATTCCAATCCCTGCTAGGAACCCTTTGATTCAGCCTGGCTGATTGGCACCGATTAACAGGGTTGCACCAGCCTGGTTACTGAAGGCTCTAAATGAACACCATGGAAGTTAGACGCAGCAGAAGCTTTCTCAGATCCCTAACCATGTACCATCAGTCTTCATAATGAAGGTGCCTGATTGCAGGCTGGGTTGTAAGTGGGCAGAAGCAGAGGGGCAGGGACAGGGAGGGGGAGAAGATTTGTCACTGAGCTTTGCCTGCTCTGATTCTGCCTGCAAAGAGCAATTTCCTTGGGTTCCTCCTCCAACATTCAAAACCTATCAGCAAACCCCCAAACCAAAACCACAGCAATGATGGGATGTTGGAACATCCCAGATACAGAAAAAAAGATGGGAGGAAAATTGGATGTTGAGAGCATCTGTATTCACCTCCCAGAAAAATACCCCCCGCTCCCTCACTGCCCCACTTACTTCCTCTCCTCTGTAATTTAGACCATGAAGGGGCTCTGATTTCTACCATGTTCCCTGAGCCTAGTGCAGTGCCTGGCATGTCACAGTTATTCAATAAATATCATTGAATACGTGGATTTTTCTAGCCCTAGAATCACACTGAAAATTTCTTGGTCATAAACCCATTCAGAAGTGGCTGAGGGTATCATCTATTGATTTGGTGACCATTTATTTGTCAGGCAACTCCAGGTTCCTGGCACTGTGAGATGCTAAGGACTGGACAGTGAAACCATTCAACAACAGGCATTAAACTCTCCTTCTGCATTAAACCCTGTACAGGCTTCTGGACATGGAGGTGAACAGGACAGATGGAGCTCGCACCTCCATGGAGTTCATATGTTCCCCTCCACAGAAGACAGATAATAAGCAAGTACATCATCAATAAGCAAGATAAGGGACTTCCCTGGTGGTCCAGTGGCTAAGACTTTGTGCTCCCAGTGCAGGGAGTTCTGGGTTTGATCCCTGGTCAGGAAACTAAAGTGAAAGTCGCTCAGTCATGTCTGACTTTTTGCAACCCAATGGACTATACAGTCCATGGAATTCTCTAGGCCAGAATACTGGAGTGGGTAGCCTTTCCCTTCTCCAGGGGATCTTCCCAACCCAGGAGTTAAACCCCGGTCTCCTGCATTGCAGGCAGATTCTTTACCAGCTGAGCCACAAGGGAAGTGAAATTCCACATGCTGCAACTAAAAAGATCCCGCCTGACACAACTGAGACCTATTACAGTCAAATAAATAAAAATTTTTTTAATTAAAAAGATGATTCTAGATTGTGTAGGTACTGTAAAGGAAATATGTAGGTGCTGTGATGGAGAGCAGTCAGGTGGCCTAATTGCATAGGGGCAGTCTAGGGAGAAACTGTCCTGAAGACATGAAGACTGAGGAGAAAGAGCCAGGAAAAGGCATAGCAAATGCAAAGGCCCTGGGGCTGAACAGCTCAGTGGGTTTGAGGAACAGAAAGATGAGCCCAGTAGGACTGCAGGACAGAGGAAAAGGGCAAGATGAGGTTGGGCAAGTCACTGCCCTCCAGTGGGAGAAGGCAGACAAGTAAACACTGGGAGCTGGTGGGAAATGCTGTGATGGAGATGGGAATGGGCAGGGAAGCCGGGAACTCAGCCTGAAGGAGGCAAATTAGCACCACATCTTGATACTACACTCCCAAATCGCTCTCCAGTCCTGCATGGCCCTCCATCCTTCTATCATCATGGACCTGGCTCCAGTTCCCTCCCTTTTCTTGCCAAGAGCAGGGGGCTCCGGAGTGGCATCAGCTGCACTCTGCTCCAGCCCAGAGGAACATCCCCCAGATGATTTCCCTGCCCTGAAGCTCCTCCCACTCTCTTCTGCTGCTGCAGAAAGCTGCTGGGTGGCAGCCGCTGGAGCAACATGGGGCGAATGAAACTCGCACGTGTACTACATGGGGTAATATCACCAAATGGTGAGTCTCTTCCTTTCATCTCCCTGGTCTCCCTGGAGCTTTCACTATCATTGAGCCAAGCCTCTAGCAAATAGCTCCTTTTATCTGGCTGGCTTTCAACTTGAGACACCCTCTCCAGGGGCCCTGCTTGGCAACAGCATTCTTCGGAACTACTGTCTTCAAAATTAGGTTATGTCAGGTGCTTGAGTAATAATAATATTATTAATACTAATTAATAATGTAATAATAACAATAACATCAGCTCCCCATTTCTTAGGGGTCTGGACATGCCAAGCACTGTGCTAAATACTTTGCGTGCATCATTTCATGTAATTCTACCACCTTACAAGACAGGTGTTGGTATGAACCTCACAGAGGTTAAATAACTTGGCCAGGCTGCATGGCAAATAAGAGCTGGGACTGACATTAGACGTAGGCGGGGGGCAATTCCACAGACATTATTTTCTGTAGATGAGTGGTCCCCAGTTCCAAGCTGGCTACATCAGAATCATAGGGGGAGCTTGTTAGAAATTAAGATTTCTGGTCACTCATCCTTAGAAATTCTAATTCTGTAGGTTTGGAGAAGGGCTCAGGAATCTAGTTTTATTTGCTTGTTTTAGCAGTTTCCCCCAGGAGGTTCAGATACAAGGCCAGGTGTAGGCAGGTACACCTCCGGTAGGTCCACTTAATCTTCTTAAGGAGAGAAGGCAGAGAGAGGAAGTGGATGGTGGTGGGATGTTAGGTCTCCCTGAGGGGCACATCTGACTCCCTGGCCCCACCCTCATCTGTCCTTTCCTCAGTCAAGAGCCAGAAGCCAAACTCTTCTCAAGCTCACCTCCTCCACCACCCTGCCCTCCCCTACCTTCCACCCTGCAGTGAGGAAAAGCAAGAAAAACACTGTTGAGAATTGCAGGGAACACAGGAGGGGGTTGGGGACAGGGTGTCTAAAATTGGAAGCCAGACAGTTGGAAGGCATGAGAGAAAGTGGTAAAATGATCTAGAGGGTCTCTGGTCTATCATAGTGATGGTAGACTAGCATGACTTTTCAATCATTGAACAAATTTTTATTAAGCAGTAATATGAACTAATACTGCCCTGGAAAGGTGTCGTAGGGCAAAGAGGAGCATAAACATTATCTTTGCCCCAAGCCTACATTCTAGTACCTACCATTCTTGTTATATTAATCTTCCTAGACAATTTTGTCAAATGAATAATGATCTTCAGTTCTAGTGGGAGGGCAAGTGCAATACCAAGCAACAAAAGAGGGACTTCCCTGGCAGTTCAGTGGTTAAGACTCCAAGCTTCCAATGCAGGGGGCCCAGATTCAATCCCTGATCAGGGAACTAAAATCTTGCAAGCCACATGGTGTGGCCAGGGGAAAAAAAGGAACAGCAGAAATGACTATTGGTACTAAAAAAAAATTAAATGTTAACACATATGACAGCATGAATGGACCTTGAGGACACTATGCTAAGTGAAATAAGCCAGTCACAAAGACGAATACTGTATGATTCACACTTACAAAGTTACGTCAGTTCAGTTCAGTTCAGTTGCTCAGTGGTGTCCGACTTTTTGCGACCCCATGAATAACAGCACGCCAGGCCTCCCTGTCCATCACCAACTCCCAGAGTTCACCCAAACTCATGTGCATCGAGTCAGTGATGCCATCCAGCCATCTCATCCTCTGTCATCCCCTTCTCCTTCCCCCAGTCCCTCCCAGCATCAGGGTCTTTTCCAATGAGTCCTCTTTACATCAGGTGACCAAAGTATTGGAGTTTCAGCTTCAGCATCAGTCCTTCCAATGAACACCCAGGACTGATCTCCTTTAGAATGGACTGGTTGGATCTCCTTGCAGTCCAAGGGACTCTCAAGAGTCTTCTCCAACACCACAGTTCAAAGGCATCAATTCTTCGGTGCTCAGCTTTCTTCACAGTCCAACTCTCACATCCATACATGACCACTGGAAAAACCATAGCCTTGACTAGATGGACCTTTGTTGGCAAAGTAATATCTCTACTTTTGAATATGCTATCTAGATTGGTCATAACTTTCCTTCCAAGGAGTAAGCATTTTTTAATTTCATGAATGCAATCACCATCTGCAGTGATTTTGGAGCCCCCAAAAACAAGGTACTTAGAGTAGTCAAATTTACAGAGACAGAAAGTAAAACAGTGGTTACCAGGGGCTGGGGTGGGATGGAGAGTTATTGTTTAATGAGTACAGAGTAACAGTTCTGCAAGATTAAAAACGTTCTAGAGCTTGATTGTATAACAATGTGAGTGTACTTAACACTACCAAACTATACACTTAAAAATGGGTAAGATTACATTACAGGTTATGTGTATACTACCCCAATTAAAACAATCTTCAAAAAATTTTATATAAAAATAATTGTGTTACATTGATTGTATGGAAGTACCTGGTCAAGATTGTTAGTTTCCCCTCAGATCCATTCTCCCCTTTCTTTTTTTTTAATTTAATGAAATTTTTTTTAATTGGAGGATAATTGCTTTACAATATAGTGCATTCTCCCTTTTTAGGATAGAAAGAGAAATTTTAGCTGGGTGCAAGGCAGCCCAGAATAAAGACTACATTTCCCAACATCCTCTGCAGGTGGGTGTGGCCACGTGACAGTTCTGGCCAATGGATATAAGTGGAAGGGTCCTGTGAGTGCCTCTGGGACTTTTTAAAGAGATTGCACAAGTGCACACTTTATCCTTCCTCTTTGTCCCTTCCTCTACTGGCTGTCAGGAGTACGTGGTGGGAGGGGGGCTGTCATATTGGAGCATGAAGTTGGGAGTCATAAGTTAATGGCAGTCACACCTGGTAAAGCAAGAGGGTGTGAGGTCCTGGAATGGGCCCTGATCTATCTGCATGAATTTCTGCATCAGAAATAGACTTTCATCTCCTTCAAGCCACTGCTATTTTTGTTTTTTGTTATTTGTACTCAAACTTAATCCTAATAAATAGAGCAGGATGAATGACGGTAGGAACAGAAGGACCTTGAAGATTAGAGCATTCAAGGACAACTGTACAGGTGAGGTGGGACCTGAGCTGTCCTGATGGATAGTGAACGGACTGTGAGATGAACAAGGACTGATCCATGTCCTCAAGGAACTCCCTGTGCAGTGGAAGGAATGGACAGTTACACGTTATCTATAGCCAGGGCCACTGTAGCCAGCTAGCACTTAGGGAGCCCTTGCCATGTGTCAGGTCAGAGGCATGAACTTCTATATTTAATCTTCACAACAGTCTTATGGGGTCAGTACTCTTATTATGATCCCCCATCTTTTGGGGGGAAATAGGCTGGTGGAGGTTAGGCAGCTCATGAAGTTTATACAGAGCAGTGGCTGAGAAGGAATGGTGACCCAGGTGTTTTGATCCTTAACCACTTAATTAAACAGAGGATAAAGAAACTCAACAGAAGGAGGATTCAAGGTCATTTGTAGGGCTCTGGAAAGTTCTATGCAGGAGGTGACTTCTTATCTGAGCCTTGAATGGGGCATGGTGGGGAGGGCCATTCCAGACTGTGCACACTGCAGAGGCAATGGCGTGGCAGGGAGCTGGTGAGGCTGACTCAAGAAGGGTGCGGTGGGAGATGAGATTGGAAAAGAGAGGGCTCCAGCTCCGCACAGAGGATTGGAAGGAAGCCATCTTACGGGCCCATGAGGGTTCTCAGCCGAAAGGCTTGAATAATAGAAGACTGTAGACCTGGGATGATAGATCTTTCAGATATGATTATTTTTTTTAAGCCAAATTTTTCTTGAGAAGACAGAATTAGGTACAGAAGGGAGGAAAGCAGGTGAATTCCTGCCTGGATAATTAGTACTCGATGGTTCGGTTAGCATAGCAGCTGAGGGACTGGGAAAGGCTTTTTTAAAAGAAGAACAGCAAACTGCTTACAAATGTCCATGAATAGTTTCAGACCATGGATTGTGAACACTAAAGTATTTCCAGAGAGGCTAAGGGAGAGGCCAGAATCAATTTAAGCAGAGATTGATAAAGAGTTTTGCTGACAGAAGGCACCCATCTGTACTCGGGGGTGGAGGGTACTTTAAATCTTGCTCCAAATGAAATTTTATTTTAAATTTAATGGACAAAAAAAGGAGTTAGATAAGAATTTGTATCCCTGTTTTAATGTTGCTGCTTTATGGAAAAGAAATCTAAGACTTTCCTGGCGGCTCCTCGGGTAAGAATCTGCCTGCCAATGCAAGGGACACGGGTTAGATCCCTGGGCTGGGAAGATCACACCTGCCTTGGAGCAACTAAGCCTGTGCCCCGCAGCAAGAGAAGCCGATGCAATGAGAAGCCTGAGCACTGCAACGAAGAGCCGCAGCCCCTGCTCACTGAAGCTAGAGAGAAGCCCTTGCAAAGAAATGAAGACCCAGCATAGCCAAAAATAATTTTTAAAAATTAAGATCTAAATACAAATAGAAATGCATGAGTTGGGGCAGTCCTTGAGAAACAAACCACCTCTCTCACTTAGGCTCTGTGAGGGTGGCTACTTGATTTGGAAACTAGTAACCAAAGGGAAACTACTCAGCCCCTCCAGGGCCTCATCCTGCCTCACCAATGCCACCCCCATTTCAGGAACAGAAAATGGGTAGGACGTGGAGATGGTGTGGGGAGAGAGCTTGAGTGAGGGAGGGATCCGATGGGGGACAATGCCTTGCAGACAGGTGGGATTCAACATCCCCTCCTCCCTCCCTTGCCTTTTGGGGGAAACTTCAGGTTCAGCAAAGTGCTTTTATTTTCTGTGATCACAACAGGCTTATGGAACAGGAAGAGCATCCACCAAGGGGCATTATCCTTGATTAGCAGATGTGATGTGGTGTCCCAGGTGGCACAGGGAAGAGCCCTTACATCGGGCAGAGGGACATGAGTGCAGGCCTCTGAGCAGAGGAGTCGTGACTGGGGTCTGATCTGACCCTGTCTGGGTTGTGCGAGAGAAGGGAGAAGGCAGGGATTGAAGTCCGGGGGATCTTCCCAATCTCTGTGTCTTTCTCAGGCGCCCTTGGCTGCCCTCAGTGCCCTCCCACAACTGGTGGAGGGACCACCCCCTTCCTCCTGGGCAAGGTGCCAAACTGCCCATGAAGAAGCATCACTTCACACCATGTGCAGCCAGGCTCCCTCTCTCCCCACACACCCTCCTCATTTTTCCTTTTTTAAAATATCAGAATGAAATTTTATTAAAAGAGAATCAATACCCATGACATAACCTGTAGCAGATAAATAAGAGAAGCTGACGTTTCACAGTCGGAGTGTCTTTTACAAGGATTCCATGGTGTCCCTTCCACTCCCTTGGCCAGAAAACTTTCTGTCCTGGGGTCTCCAATGAAACCAGCTCCACCCTCTGGCCTTGCCAACAGCTTTGCTCAGCAAGCTTTTCTCTCCTCCCATTGCATATCTGTTCCCCAACCGGACTGATTTCCTGCAGCCCCAGGCAAGCCAGCCTCCTCAGACTCACTCTTGCTCCTCAGTCTCAGTTCATCAGCCTCTCCAGCAGCCTCTGGTCTCCTCTCACTCCTGTGTGACCTTGGGTCAACAGCATAACCTCTCTGAGCCTCAGGACTTCAGGTACCTCCAGGGTAAAAGTCTGGATACAGGCACCTCTTCCATGGCATTTGTGAGCTAAGGAAATTACTTAGCGTATGTAACAGCCCTTAGCACATGTTCACTAATACTTGATTCCTTTCTCTGGGCCTATCTATGCCCTGTTCCTTTATTCCATCTCTCTGGGCACTTAAATACCAGAGCGTTTACCCTGGGAACAAGCATCCTACTCACCCCCCGCCTCCCACCCCTCTGTTTGGTGCATTCAGTGTGGGGGTCTTTGAGTTCCCCTCTGAAGGGTCAGAGCTGGAATTCTGTCTGTCGTGAGCACTCAGTGAATGCCCAAGGGAGATGGGACCAGAAAGGCAGGGAAGGAAAGGAAGGAGAAGGGAAGGGAAAGGAAGGAGAAGGGAAGGGAAAGGAAGACAGGGGGAGAAAGGGAGGAGGAAACAATAGAGGGAGGAGAGAAAAAGAAATCGTGCAGGCAGGGAGGAAAGGAAGGAATCCTTTGTCAGCAATAGACATCTGGTGAATCCCACAGGAACTGGTGCAGAACAGGGGCTCAAGGCACTTTGAATTGGATGGATGGATGGATGGATGGATGGATATGGTTAGATGGAGGGAAAGAATAGAGCAAAGGAGCGAAGAGAAGGAGGGAGGAAAGAGAGGGGGAAGGGAGGGAGGGAAGATGGCATTAGTCTGTGTTTCTCCTGGTCTGAACTTCCCTTCCTGTCCAGCTCTGCTCTCCCCTTGAGGCAAGTTGGGGCTTCCAGGTAAGAGACTTCTGCTCCAGAGGCCCTGTGCTTCCCAGTAGAATCAGAAATGACCCATGGCCAGGTGCGGCATGGGGCCTGGACAGCAGAAAGCAGCCCTCCTGACACAAGCAGGCTGGATATGCACACCTGGCTGGTGAAAGATGCTTTTGCCTTTCTCGTTGGCTTTCTGTCTAGCTCGCAGCTCTCCATCCTGGGGCCTTACTGAGGGACAGGCCTGCTTAGCATGCATGGGACCTCCTGCCTGGCTGCAGGTGGGGAGGGAAGCAAGCCAGGAGCCCCCTGGAGATTACTGGGCCTGTCTGGCTGGATGGATAGCCCACCATCTGGATGCCGCTGCATCTGTGTGGCAGGAAGGGGGCTGGCAGCCAGCCCGGGCCTCCTTGGGGCCCCCAGAATCTGCACTCACCTGGAAATCCCACAGGAGAGCCCTTTCCGGACTGGACTCCATAGAACTCCTCAAGATGAGGAGGAGTAGGAAGGGAAATCCTTAGTCTCTAGCCCCTCCCTAGACAGTCACGATGTGGTGCATGCAGTAACGGCTCTGAGGAGTCCTGCAGCAAGGGAACCTGTTTAATTTGAACTCATTGCTTCCCAAACCTTTTCCATCATGGAAACACTTTTTTCCCTTGCAGGCATTTAGTTTACAGCTTGAAGGTACTAGAGTGGGAGGGACCCTGCAAGGGTAGCTGATCAAGTGTCAGCCTGGGATAGGATGGCGAGACGGGGTGAGGGGAGGGACATCCAGGAAAATAGGACCAGGTTTCCAGAATAGCCATGTGCCTTTGGTGAAGGGGTGGGGCAATGGGACACCCACGTTTCTGGGGGAATCTTACCCTCACATCCCCACTGGGAAAACTCTGAGGCAGGCATCCCACACGGACTCCCCAAGTTCCTCCGTGGGATTAAGCTCCAGTCACCACAGGAGTTACTTGCTCAACTTCCTTCCCTTTCCTGTCTCACTCTCCACCTCCCCTCCTACAGCTTCATTGGAACATCCCCCAAATAAACTACCTGCTGTAAATCCTTCCCAGGGTCTGCTTCTGGGGGTAACCCTCCCAAAGATACAGTAAATGGGTACAATCTATCTGGAGGATAATTTGGCAATAAGCACCAAAATTACAAACACACATGTTCGTGGGCCATGGACATGAATTTTATCCTATAGATATTCTCTTATAAATGCCAAAAGATTTATGAACAAGATTATTTTTTGGCAGCACTGCTGATAAGACCCAAAAGTGAGAAATATTTGGCTTTAGGGACAAGACACATAGATCGTGGTGCATTCAACCAGTGGAATATTATGCAGCCATAAAAAGGAATGAATGGGGACACCCTTTATGGGCTGATTTAGAATAGTCTCCAAGATAAATCAAGTGGAAAAGAGCAAGGTGATCATGCTTATCACAACATAATCATGTTCGTATGAATCAAAATCGTGTTTGAAACAAAAAGAATATACAGCCATAATTGCTTATTTATGTAGATAGGCACGCTCTGGAAGTGTGCCAAGAAATGGATAACCTGGGAGCTTTTGGAAAGAGGAATTAGGAGGCTTAGAGCAGGGAAAGAATGGCAATTTTCAGGATGTATACTGTTTGATTTCTAACATGGTAGAAATTAAAAGAAGTTCAGGGACAGAGGAGCCTGCTGCTGTTTATGGGGTTGCACAGATTCGGACACAACTGAAGTGACTTAGCAGCAGCAGCAGCAGCATGGTAGCTATAAATATATATATGTATATGTATAACTTAAAAATAATTGTAAAGAATAACCATACACCTGGATGCCTGATCACAGAATTTTGCTATAATGATCAACCCGATTTTAGCTTGTCTCAGGAAAGTTGAACCCATGACAGCGGCATTCAACCTTCCTTTTCTCATTTAACATTCCCATAAGGTGGTTCTGCATCATTAGTCCATGTTTCTAAATGAGGAAAGCAGGCCTGAGTCCAGCCTTCCCCAAAATGCTGAGTCTAAGCTGTCCTTCTCCTACCCCTTACCTGGGATAAAGAAGCTTCCTAAATCTTCCTGACATAGGGAAGTCTGCAGCCCTTTTCCTGAGCTATTTGAAATGCAGACTGCTCTCTTTGGAGAGGATGAGATGAGGCAGGAGGGAGGCTAGATAAAACGACCTGTTGGGAACTTTCCTGGTGGGTCTACCGGTTAAGAATCCTCCTTGCAATGCAGAGGACATGAGTTCCGTCCCTGGTCGGGCAACTAAGCCCATGCACTCTGGAGACTGCACATGGGAGTTTGTGTCACAGTGAAATATTCTCACGATCACACATGCTAGAACGAAGACCTGACAGCCAAATAAATAAATAGAACAAAAAAGCAGCCTCTGCACGTGGCATCCTTGTGGGCTGTTGTCATGTTCTATTTCTATATTCAAGAGGCCTGGCACAACACTTGACACATTTGCTGGGTGGATGGATTGATGGATGGATGTCTTTTTGCCCCAGAATCCCAGGTATAGAGGAACGAAAGGGAAAAGGATCCCCTCCTTCTGGCTCCTAGGATCCCAGGTCAGTGAGCAGAGCTCTGGAATTGAACAATCTGCTTACAATTTCAGTTCTGCTCCTCTGGCTGCCATGTGATCTCATGTTAGTCTCTTCACCTGAGCCTTAGTTTCCTTGTCTCTGCAATGTGTAATGCACGCAAAGGATTAAACAAGATCCTGTCTGGGTGCCCCCCATGTGTCTGGCACCTAGTGGGCTCTGCTGGATATGTTCTCTCCCCCTCCCTTCCTTTGGGCAGAAGAAAAATCACCATCGAGACCAGACATTGTCACCTCTTTGCCTCCAATCATGCCCATGTCAAGAGGATCCTCCTTCTGAAAAACTAAAAACCCATCTACTGTGACCCAAGTCTGTGGCCTCTTGTGCTATGGTCCACTGGCAAGAGGGAAAGCTGTCAGCGTGGTCCCTACAGGAGGCTTTTCCAGATCTGAAGGCACAAGGAAAGTCAAGGTTGAGTCTTGTTAAACTGTGGGCCCAGCAACCCCAGCCCCTCTTGCTTGACCCATCTGTTTTAACTTCTCTGTCCCCTTCCTGGGCTTAAGAACCCTTGGTGCAAAGTCAGCTGACGGTTGCCCAGGATTCTAGGGCACAGGGCCTGCCCCTTCTCCACCTTAGTCCTTCCCCTCCTCCCAAGGAATCGGCAAAAAGCTCAGATACCCAGAGCTAAGAGACTGAATCCTGGGAGCAGAGCTGACAACTTGCATTTTACAATAAATCCCTGCAATTAGACCCTGCAAACAGCTTCCCTGTCGCCTCCCTGATATACGGCAGGGAATTAGCTTAATGTGCCTGACAACCAATTCTTGGACTAAAAATAGTTAGCTCGGGGGTTCACCTTTCCTTGTTTAATATCCAATCTTTGCTGGGGCCAGGGAGGGAGCAAGCTTGGGGTCCAGGGCCTGCCCTGGTGGGTGCCAGGGTGGGTCTAAGGGTTATGCTAAGTCTCTTCAGTCATATCAGACTCTTTGTGACCCTATGGACCGTAGCCTGCCAGGCTTCTTTGTCCATGGGATTCTTCAGGCAAGAATACTGGGGTGGGTTGCCATTTCCTTCTCCAGGGGTTCTTCCTGATCAGGGAATTGAACCCTTATCACCGACCTTTAACTAACGTGACAAAGAATTAGCCATAGGGCAGGAGCGGGGCCGCCTTCTGCGAGGGAGGGGACCCAGGCTGAGCTGTTTTAAGTGTGCAGGCTTTCTGAGTAGGCAGCCACCTTCTTAGAGGACTCCCTGGTTGGCCTCCTGAAATACCACCCCTTCCTCCACCTCATGCTCCCACCCATTGCCCAGCAGACACCACCATTCAGTGGACCAGGAAGGGATTCTAACCCACTGTGTTACCTCGGCCTGGTCCCTTCTCTCCGGTTTGCCGTTTCCTTATTTGCAGAAAGAGAAATTAAATGAGCCCTAGGTATTTGATTTTCAGACACTGTGGACTCACAATTTCCAGCATTTTATCCCAAATATCCTCACAAACATCAGGGTTCCTGAAATGCCAACTCCTCAGCATGCAAACCCCCTCTGTTGTTCAGTCGCTCAGTCGTGTCCGACTCTTTACGACCCCGTGGACTGAAGCACACCAGGCTTTTCTGTTCCCCCTGCAAACCCCCTTAGGGACCATCAGGCAGAGTGACAATTCTTTTTCAGACCCTCAGTACTAATTTTTCCCCTGAAGGGAGACAAAAAAGAAACAAGTTTGACATTCCCTTTAAAGTCCTATCCGGACCTAAAAATTCTAAAGTTCCTCTGTCGCAGGGCCACTTGCCAACAGTAAAACACCAACTATGCCATGAAACAGCTTGTTCATAAAGTCTTGTCAGTCAGCCACATCTTAGTATAACTCAGTCCAGAAAGTCCTTTCCTGGAAGAGGAGGAAGAACATGGAGTCTTGGGATCCTTCATGGGGCTGTTAGGATATTGAAAGCCTCACTGGGCTCCCTACCACCCCTATGAGAAACCTCCATGTGGAAGCCAAGGGCCTCCGCAAGCTGTGACCCTAGCCCACCTGTCCAACCTCACAACCCCCCCAGTCATACTCTGCTCCACAGTCACAGGACTCCCTGTTCCCCACACAGACCAAGCAGAGTCCACCTGCAGGGCCTTTGCTCACCTGGAATGCCATTTCCCCTTCTCCCCTTTGTCCCTGAATTACATTTCTCAGTTGGTAGAAATCCTACCCATTAAAAAAAAAAAAAATATATATATATATATATATATATATATATATATTTATTTTGGCTGCACCAATTCTCAGTTTCAGCACTTGAGATCTTCAATCTTTGCTGTGGCATAAGGGATTTTTTTTTTTTTTTTAGTTGCAGCATGTGAACTCTTAGTTGTGGTATGTGGGATCTATTTCCCCAACCAGAGATTGAATCCAGGCCCCCCTGCATTGGGAGCAAAGAGCCTTAGCCACTGGACCCCCAACGAAGTCCCTCTACCCATTTTCTCTCTTTTTTTTTTTATTGAAGGATAATTGCTTTACAGAATTTTGTTGTTTTCTGTCAAACCTCAACATGAATCAGCCGTAGGTATACACATATCCCCTTCCTTTTGAACCTTCCTCCCATCTCCTGCCCCATCCCACCCCTCTAGGTTGATACAGAGCCCCTGTTTGAGTTTCCTGAGCCATAGAGCAAATTCCTGTTGGCTATCTATTTTACATATGGTGATGTGAGTTTCCATGTCACTCTTTCGATACATCTCACCCTCTCCTCCCCTCTCTCCATGTCCATAAATCTATTCTCTATGTCTGTTTCTCTATTGTTGCCCTGTAAATAAATTCTTCAGTACCATTTTTCTAGATTCTGTATATATGCATTAGAATGTTTATCTTTCTCTTTCTGACTCACTTCACCCTGTATAATAGGTTCTGGATTCATCCACCTCATCAGAACTGACTCAAATGCATTCCTTTTTTGTGGCTGAGTAATATTCCACTGTGTATATGTACCACAACTTCTTTACCCATTCATCTGTTGATGGACATCTAGGTTGCTTCCATGTTCTAGCTATTGTAAATAGTGCTGCAATGAATAATGGGACACATGTGTCTTTTTCAATTTTGGTTTCCTCGGGGTATATGCCTAGGAGTGGGATTACTGGGTCATATGGTGGTTTTATTCCTAGTGTTTTAAAGAATCCCCATACCATTCTCCATAGTGGCTGAATCAATTTACATTCCCACCAACAGTGCAAGAGCATTGCCTTTTCTCCACACCGTCTCCAGCATTTATTGTTTGTAGACTTTTTGATGATGGCCATTCTGACCAGTGTGAGGTGATATCTCATTGTAGTTTTGATGTGCTTTTCTCTAATAATGAGCAATGTTGAGCATCTTTTCATGTATTTGTTAGCCATCTGTATGTCTTCGTTGAAGAAATGTCTGTTTAAGTCTTTTTCCCACTTTTTGATTGAGTTGTATGAGCTGCTTGTATATTTTGGAAATTAATCCTTTGTCAGCTGTTTCATGTGTTATTATTTTCTCCCATTCTGAGGGTTGTCTTTTCACCTTGCTTATAGTTTCCTTTGATGTGCAAAAGCTTTTAAGTTTAATCAGGTCCCACTTGTTTACTTTTGCTTTTATTTCCATTACTCTAGGAGGTGGGTCATAGAGGATCTTGCTTTGATTTATGTCATCAAGTGTTCTGCCTATGTTTTCCTCTATGAGTTTTATGGTTTCTGGTCTTACATTTAGGTTTTTAATCCATTTTGAGTTTATCTTTGTGTATAGTGTTAGGAAGTGTTCTAATTTCATTCTTTTACATGTAGCTGTCCCGTTTTCCCAGAACCATTTATTGAAGAGTCAGTCTTTGCTGCATTGTATATTCTTTCCTCCTTTGTCAAAAATGAGGTACCCATAGGTGCATGGGTTTATTCCTTGGCTTTCTATCTTGTTACATTGGTGTATATTTCTGTTTTTGTGCTAGAACCATACTGTCTTGCTGACTGTAGCTTTGTAGTACAATCTGAAGTCAGGAAGGTTGATTCCTCTAGCTCCATTCTTCTTTCTCAGGACTGCTTTGGCTATTCTGGGTCTTTTGTGTTTCCATATGAATTGTGAACTTTTTTTTTCTAGTTCTGTGAAAAATGTCATTGGTAATTTGATAGGGATCGCATTGAATCTGTAGATTGCATTTGGTAATATAGTCATTTTCACAATATTGATTCTTCTACCCAAGAACATAGAATATCTCTCTATCTGTTTATGTAGCCTTTGATTTCTTTCATTAGTGTCTTATAATTTTCTGTATACAGTTCTTTTGTCTCCATAGATAAGTTTATTCCTAGATATTTAATTCTGTTTGTTGCAATGGTGAATGGGATTGATTCCTTAATTTCTCTTTCTGATTTTTCATTGTTAGTATATAGAAATGCAAGTGATTTCTGTGTGTTGATTTTGTATCCTGTAACTTTGCTGAATTCACTGATTAGCTCTAGTAATTTTCCGATACTATCTTTAGGGTTTTCTATGTACAGTATCATGTTATCTGCAAACTGTGAGAGCTTTACTTCTTTTCTGATCTGGATTCCTTTTATTTCTTTTTCTTCTCTGATTGCTGTAGCTAGGACTTCCAGAATTATGTTGAATAATAGTGGTGAAAGTGGATACCCTTGTCTTGTTCCTGATCTTAGGGGGAATGTTTTCAGTTTTTCACCATTAAGAATAATGTTTACTGTAGGCTTATCATATATGGCCTTTACTATGTGAGGTAGGTTCCTTCTATGTGCATTTTTTGAAGAGTTGTAATCATAAATGGGTGCTGAATTTTGTCAAAGGCTTTTTCTGCATCTATTAAGATGATCATATGGTTTTCATCTTTCAACTTGTTAATATAGTGTATCACATTGATTGATTTACATATATTGAAGAATCCTTGCATTCCTGGAATAAACCCAACTTGATCATGGTGTATGAGCTGTTTGATGTGTTGCTGAATTCTGTTCGCTAAAATTTTGTTGAGGATTTTTGCATCTGTGTTCATCAGTGATATTGGCCTGTAGTTTTCTTTTTGTGCATTGTCTTTGTCTGGTTTTGGTATCAGGGTGATGATGGCCTCGTAGAATGAGTTTGGAAGTGTTCCTTCCTCTGCAATTTTTTGAAAGAGTTTTAGAAGGATAGGCACTAGCTCTTCTCTAAATGTTTGATAGAATTCTCCTGTGAAGCCATCTGGTCCTGAGCTTTTGTTTTTTGGGAGATTTTTTTTTTAATCACAGCTCCAATTTCAGTGCTTGTAATTGAGTTATTCATAATTTCTATTTCTTCCTGGCTCAGTTTTGGAAGACTGAACTTTTCTAAGAATCTGTCCATTTCTTTTGGGTTATCCATTTTTTTGCCATATAGTTATTCATAATAGTCTCTTATAATCCTTTGTATTTCTGCATTATCTGTTGTAACCTCTCCTTTTTCATTTCTAATTTTGTTGATTTGATTCTTCTCTCTCTTTTTCTTGATGAGTCTGGCTAAAGGTTTGTCAATTTTGTTTATCTTCTCAAAGAACAAGCTTTTAGTTTTATTAATCTTTACTATTGTTCCTTTCATTTCTTTTTGCTCGGATCTTTATGATTCCTTTCCTTCTACTAATTTTGGGGGGTTTTTTTTTTCTTCTTTTTCCAATTGTTTTAGGTGTAAAGTTAGGTTCTCTATTCGATGTTTTTCTTGTTTCTTAAGGTAGGATTGTATTGCTATAAACTTCCCTCTTAGAACTGTTTTTCCTGCATCCCATAGGTTTGAGTTTGTTGTGTTTTCACTGTTGTTTCTAGAAATTTTCTGATTTCCCTTTTGATTTCTCCAGTAACCTCTTGGTTATTTAGAAACATGTTGTTTAATCTCCATGTGTTCGTGTCTCTTACAGTTTTTTTTCTTGTAATTGGTATCTAGTCTCATAGCCTTGTGGTCAGAGAAGATGCTTGATGCACTTTCAATTTTCTTAAATTTACTGAGGTTTGATTTGTGACCCAAGATATGGTCTATCATGGAGAATATGCCATGTGCACTTGAGAAGGTGTATTCTTCTGCATTTGGATGGAATGTCCTGAAGATATCAATGAGATCCACCTCATCTAATGTATCAATTAAGACTTGTGCTTCCTTATTAATTTTCTGTTTTGATGACCTGTCAAAACAGATCATCAGGTGTGAGTGGGGTGTTTAAGTCTCCTACTATTATTGGGTTACTGTCAATTTCTCCTTTTATGTCTGTTAGTGTTTGTCTTATGTATTGAGGCTCTCATATGTTGGGTGCATAAATATTTACAGTTGTTATGTCTTCCTCTAACCCAGCTGTGGATGTGACTGGTGATAGAAGCAAGGTCCGATGCTATAAATAGCAATATTGCATAGGAACCTGGAATGTCAGGTCCATGAATCAAGGCAAATTGGAAGTGGTCAAACAAGAGACGGCAAGAGTGAATGTCAACATTCTAGGAATCAGCGAACTGAAATGGACTGGAATGGGTGAATTTAACTCAGATGACCATTATATCTACTACTGCGGGCAGGAATCCCTCAGAAGAAATGGAGTGGCCATCATGGTGAACAAAAGAGTCCAAAATGCAGTACTTGGATGCAATCTCAAAAACGACAGAATGATCTCTGTTCGTTTCCAAGGCAAAGCATTCAATATCACAGTAATCCAAGTCTATGCCCCAACCAGTAATGCTGAAGAAGCTGAAGTTGAACGGTTTTATGAAGACCTACAAGACCATTTAGAATTAACACCCAAAAAAGATGTCCTTTTCATTATAGGAGACTGGAATGCAAAAGTAGGAAGTCAAGAAACACCTGGAGTAACAGGCAAATTTGGCCTTGGAATACGGAATGAAGCAGGGCAAAGACTAATAGAGTTTTTCCAAGAAAATGCACTGGTCATAACAAACACCCTCTTCCAACAACACAAGGGAAGACTCTATCTTCACCAGGTGGTCAACACCGAAATCAGATTGATTATATTCTTTGCAGCCAAAGATGGAGAAGCTCTATACAGTCAGCAAAAACAAGACCAGGATCTTGAACCATGAACTCCTTATTGCCAAATTCAGACTTAAATTGAAGAAAGTAGGGAAAACCACTAGACCATTCAGGTATGACCTAAATCAAATCCCTTATGATTATACAGTGGAAGTGAGAAATAGATTTAAAGGCCTAGATCTGATAGATAGAGTGCCTGATGAACTATGGAATGAGGTTCGTGACATTGTACAGGAGACAGGGATCAAGACCATTCCCATGGAAAAGAAATGCAAAAAAGCAAAATGGCTGTCTGAGGAGGCCTTACAAATAGCTGTGAAAAGAAGAGAAGCGAAAAGCAAAGGAGAAAAGGAAAGATATAAACATCTGAATGCAGAGTTCCAAAGAATAGCAAGAAGAGATAAGAAAGCCTTCTTCAGCGATCAATGCAAAGAAATAGAGGAAAACAACAGAATGGGAAAGACTAGGGATCTCTTCAAGAAAATCAGAGATACCAAAGGAACATTTCATGCAAAGATGGGCTCAATAAAGGACAAAAATGGTATGGACCTAACAGAAGCCGAAGATATTAAGAAGAGATGGCAAGAATACACAGAAGAACTGTACAAAAAAGATCTTCACGACCCAGATAATCACGATGGTGTGATCACTGACCTAGAGCCAGACATCCTGGAATGTGAAGTCAAGTGGGTCTTAGAAAGCATCACTACAAACAAAGCTAGTGGAGGTGATGGAATTCCAGTTGAACTATTTCAAATCCTGAAAGATGATGCTGTGAAAGTGCTGCACTCAATATGCCAGCAAATTTGGAAAACTCAGCAGTGGCCACAGGACTGGAAAAGGTCAGTTTTCATTCCAATCCCAAAGAAAGGCAATGCCAAAGAATGCTCAAACTACCGCACAATTGCACTCATCTCACACGCTAGTAAAGTAATGCTTAAAATTCTCCAAGCCAGGCTTCAGCAACATGTGAACCGTGAACTTCCTGGTGTTCAAGCTGGTTTTAGAAAAGGCAGAGGAACCAGAGATCAAATTGCCAACATCTGCTGGATCATGGAAAAAGCATGAGAGTTCCAGAAAAACATCTCTTTCTGCTTAATTGACTATGCCAAAGCCTTTGACTGTGTGGATCACAATAAACTGTGGAAAACTCTGAAAGAGATGGGAATACCAGACCACCTGATCTGCCTCTTGAGAAATTTGTTATGCGGGTCAGGAAGCAACAGTTAGAACTGGACAAGGAACGACAGACTGGTTCCAAATAGGAAAAGGAGTTCGTCAAGGCTGTATACTGTCACCCTGCTTATTTAACTTATATGCAGAGTACATCATGAGAAACGCTGGACTGGAAGAAACACAAGCTGGAATCAAGATTGCCAGGAGAAATATCAATAACCTCAGATATGCAGATGATACCACCCTTATGGCAGAAAGTGAAGAAGAACTAAAAAGCCTCTTGATGAAAGTGAAAGTGGAGAGTGAAAAAGTTGGCTTAAAGTTCAACATTCAAAAAACGAAGATCATGGCATCCGGTCCCGTCACTTCATGGGAAATAGATGGGGAAACAGTGGAAACAGTGTCAGACTTTATTTTTCTGGGCTCCAAAATCACTACAGATGGTGACTGCAGCCATGAAATTAAAAGACACTTACTTCTTGGAAGGAAAGTTATGACCAACCTAGATAGCATATTCAAAAGCAGAGACATTACTTTGCCAACAAAGTTCATCTAGTCAAGGCTATGGTTTTTCCTGTGGTCATGTATGGATGTGAGAGTTGGACTGTGAAGAAGGCTGAGCACTGAAGAATTGATGCTTTTGAACTGTGGTGTTGGAGAAGACTCTTGAGAGTCCCTTGGACTGCAAGGAGATCCAACCAGTCCATTCTGAAGGAGATTAGCCCTGGGATTTCTTTGGAAGGAATGATGCTAAAGCTGAAACTCCAGTACTTTGGCCACCTCATGCGAAGAGTTGACTCATTGGAAAAGACTCTGATGCTGGGAGGGATTGAGGGCAAGAGGAGAAGGGGATGACAGAGGATGAGATGGCTGGATGGCATCACTGACTCGATGGAGGTGAGTCTCAGTGAACTCCGGGAGTTGGTGAAGGATAGGGAGGCCTGGCGTGCTGCGATTCATGGGATCGCAAAGAGTAGTACACGACTGAGCGACTGATCTGATCTGATCTGATGTCTTCCTCTTGGGGTGATCCCTTGATCATTATGTAGTGTCCTTCCTTATCTCTTGTAATCTTCTTTAATGTCTATTTTGTCTGATATGAGGCTTGCTACTCCAGCTTTCTTTTGCTTCCCATTTGCATGGAATTTATTTTTCCATCCTCTCACTTTCAGTCTATATGTGTCTTTAGGTCTGAAGTGGTTTCTTACAGACAGCATATACATGGGTCTTGTTTTGTATCCATTCAGCCAGTCTGTGTCTTTCGGTTGGAGCATTTAATCCATTTTCATTTAAAGTAATTATTGATATATATGTTCCTATTGCCATTTTCTTTATTGTTTGGGGTTGACTTTGTAGATCTTTTTTCTTCTCTTGTATTTCTTGACTACATAAGTCCCTTTAACATTTGTTGTAAAGCTGGTTTGATGGTACTGAATTCTCTTAACTCTTGCTTGACTGAAAAGCTTTTATTTCTCCATCAATTTTGAATAAGATCCTTGCCAGGTACTGTAATCTTGGTTGTAGATTTTTCCCTTTCAATACTTTAAATATATCCTGCAATTCCCTTCTGGCCTGCAGAATTTCTGCTGAAAGATCAGTTGGTAAGCATATGGGGTTTCCCTTGTATGTTACTTGCTGCTTCTGCTTTGCTGCTTTTAACATTCTTTCTTTGTGTTTAGTCTTTGTTAGTTTGATTAATATGTGTCTTGGTGTGTTTCTCCTTGGGTTTATCCTGTATGGGACCCTTTGTGCCTCTTGGACTTGATCGATTATTTCCTTTATCATGTTGGGGAAATTTTCAACTATAATCTCTTCAAAATTTTTCTCAAATCCTTTCTTTTTCTCTTCTGCTGCTGCTGCTGCTGCTGCTAAGTTGCTTCAGTCGTGTCCGACTATGTGCGACCCCATAGACGGCAGCCCAACAGGCTCTGCCATCCCTGGGATTCTCCAGGCAAGAACACTGGGGTCGGTTGCCATTGCCTTCTCCCCTTCTTCTTCTGGGACCCCTATAATTCGAATGTTGGTGCATTTGATATTGTCCCAGAGGTCTCTGAGACTATCCTCAGTTCTTTTCATTCTTTTTACTTTATTCTGCTCTTCAGAAGTTATTTCCACCATTTTATCTTCCAGGTCACTGATTTGTTCTTCTGCTTCAGATATTCTGCTATTGATTCCTTCTAGAGTATTTTTAATTTCAGTAATTGTGTTGTTTGTCTCTATATGTTTATTCTTTAATTCTTCTAGGTCTTTGTTAATTGATTCTTACATTTTCTCCATTTTGTTTTCAAGGTTTTTGATTATCTTTACTATCATTATTCTGAATTCTTTTTCAGGTAGTTTGCCTATTTCTTCTTCATTTATTTGGACTTCTGTGTTTCTAGTTTGCTCCTTCATTTGTGTAGTATTTCTCTGCCTTTTCATTATTTTTTTTTTAAACTTACTGTGTTTGAGGTCTCCTTTTCCCAGGCTTTAAGGTCGAATTCTTTCTTCCCTTTGGTTTCTGCCCTCCTAAGTCTGGTCCAGTGGTTTGTGTAAGCTTCTTATAGGATGAGATTTGTGCTGAATTTTTGTTTGTTTGTTTTTCCTCTTATGTCAAGGCTGAGTGAGATGGTAATCCTGTCTGCTGATGATTGGGTTTGTATTTTTATTTTGTTTGTTGTTTAGATGAGGCATTCTGCACAGGGTGCTACTGGTAGTTGGGTGATGCCGGGTTTTGTATCAAGTGGTTTCCTTTGTGTGAGTTCTCACTATTTGGTACTCCCTAGGGTTAGTTCTCTGGTAGTCTAGGGTCTTGGAGTCAGTGCTCCACTCCAAAGGCTCAGGGCTTGATCTTGCATCACCGAATCCAGCAGATTTTCTAGACTTTCCCCAGCCTCCTCTCTTGGTCTCTCCCTCATTTTTGAAAGAACAAATTTCACAATCTCTTTTGTGAACCCTTCTGTGCCCCATGGTGATCCTTCATGTTCCTCTTTTAACTGCATTTGGAACCATGTAAGCCAGAAGAGCCTTAGGGAGCATATACATTAGTGTTTGCCAAAATACTTCGATGTGACCTATTATAAGAAAACCACTCTGTATTATGACCCAACACACACACATGCATGCACACACTCAACATACGTTGTGTATATATGCACACAATGCATGCATATATATATTCAACTATCAGATCAGATCAGATCAGTCGCTCAGTCATTTCCGACTCTTTGCGACCCCATGAATTGCAGCACGCCAGGCCTCCCTGTCCAACACCAACTCCCGGAGTTCACTCAAATTCATGTCCATTGAGTCAGTGATGTCATGCAGCCATCTCATCCTCTGTCGTCCCCTTCTCCTCCTACCCCCAATCCCTCCCAGCATCAGAGTCTTTTCCAATGAGTCAACTCTTCACATGAGGTGGCCAAAGTACTGGAGTTTTAGCTTTAGCATCATTCCTTCCAAAGAAATCCCAAGGTTGATCTCCTTCAGAATGGACTGGTTGGATCTCCTTGCAGTCGAAAGGACTCTCAAGAGTCTTCTCCAACACCACAGTTCAAAAGCATCAACTATAGAGACATGTAAACACACATGGATACAAAATACACACATGTACATATGACCAGTTCTTTATGCAGTACTTACCTCTACTGTGTGTATCACTCTGATTCTAATATAGTTGTTGCTCCCCCCCCCCTTTTTTTTTTTGAATGCTGGTTCTGTCTCACTAAATTTATTTCACCATCTTATAAAGGATCACAAAACTACAATTTGGAAGGTGCCAAGGTAATTCAACTCTTTGTTTTACAAATAGAATTACCAAGGTCCAGAGAGAGAGAAAGGGACTATTTCAAGGTCACAAAGCTGGCTGGCCACATGACCCAAACCAGACTGCAGTTGTGTTGGCTTCCTAGGGGTGACCTCTCCTCTCACATGCATTGCAGCTGCTCCTGCAAGATTATAAATCCACGAGGAAGAGGGTGGTGTCCCCAGTCCCGCCACCCCCTCCCCCAGTGAAGATCTCGTTCATAGCAGGTGCCCAGTGAAAGGCTGCATGGAATAATGATGAAAAAGTGTTTGGGAAGTCAATGACGGCCGTGCTGGAGCGAGGGGTTGTTAAATGCAGCAGCCTCGGCCGGGAGACCAGGTCAGCTTGAGCTCATTAACGGCGCAGGGCTTTTCCAGGGTTTTGCCATGCTGAAATTGCTGGGGTGCAGAAATTCCGCTGCCAAACTGGGATGGGGGCGGTTGAGGTGGGGGCAGTGGAGAGAGGAGAGGAGGGTGGAAGAGGGGAGGAGCCCTTGGGGAGGGGAAGTTGGAGGGATGGTGGGCAGGGGCTGCAGTGGGTGGGGGCTGGGTGTTGGGTATGCGGCTTATGGAAATCTGAACAAGCTCCAGAGAGAAAAGAACTTGGTCTCCTTCTGCCTCGTCTCCTCTTGTCATTCTGGGAGAAGTGGCTCAGCTTGGGGGGTTAGGGCGGGGAGTTCCGAGAGGAGTGGCAAAGAGGTGCAGAGGAAGAGAGAAGAGCAGGCAAAGACGCAGAAATAAGCAATTTGGAGGCTTTCAGAGGCGACGCTGCTCAAGGGTGGCCTGGAGCCACTTGAGGCTTCCCACAGCACCCCCCCCCCTACACTGCTACCCCCACTCCACCACCACCACGACCCCACCGAGCTCAGCCACCCTGGGAACAGAGGGGCCAGTGTCTCATCCACTCACGAGAACGCCCCCCGCCCCCTTCCCAAGGCCCTGGGCCTTGTGGGAAATTAGAACTGGGGGCTGGACAGCCTGGGAAAGAGGACACTTGCATTGACCAGATGAGCCACACGCTGGCCTGAGATAGACTTGGAGTTTCTAAGCACAGAGTCCTCGGGTGTCATCTGGACCCATCTCCTATATTCCTGCACTCCAGCACAGGTGCAGGACATAGAAAAGGAGACAAGAAGGGTGACCTGGCAGAAGGGACCTGGCCACTGGTTTATTCATTTGACAAATACCTATTGAGCCCCTGCTGTGTTCTCGGCTCAGGGATAGGAGCACCGGAGTGGACTTGTGAACAGGCATAGAACTGAGGGTGGAGCAGGGAAAGCAGACTGTGGACAGGGGTGTTTTGAGTGCCCAGAGGAAGCCCAAAGAGCTAGCCTAGGGTACTGGTGAGGGGTTCCTAGAGCTAGTAAGGTTTAAAGTAAAATTTCCAAGGAGTCCAGGTGAGGAGCTGAGGTGTGATTGTTGGTGTGGGGAGTGCTGTGTCTGAGGTTTGGTGAGGTCTCCTCAGCCCTGTGTCTCAGTCTCAACTTTGCACCGTTGGGAACTTTGTTATTTCAGTTGCCTCCAATGGAAGAGAGCTCAGTGGGGCTGACTCACAATAAACAAACCTCCCAGAGACTGAGTCATACATCAAAATGCCAATTTGTTTTTCTGTAAGGGAAGTATATTTGGCAAACTAAGCCTCACTGGCAGCCTGCTTTAGGACCAGAGACCCAGAGTCTGAGTCTCAGTGCCACATCATACCAACTAAGGAACTTGGGCAAACCTTTAATCCTCTATGAGTATTGGTTTCCTCATCTAAAAACAGGAATAGTCATGGCTGCTTAGAGTTGTGGTGAGGATTAAGTGAGCTATTGCATGTAAAAGAGCCTCGTTTCTCTGTTTTTGTTGTTCAGTCACTAAGTTGTGTCCAACTCTTTGTGACCCCATGGACTGCAGAACGCCAGGCTTCCCTACCCTTCACCATCTCCCAGAGTTTGCTCAAACTTATGTCCATTGAATCAGTGATGCCATCCAACCGTCCAACCATTTCATTTCTCTGTAAGAATATCTATACGTGGGTCAATGCTTTGTTTTTGTCTATCTTATATATTTATTTGGGGGCTTAGTTGGGCACACAGGATCTTCATTACATCTTGCAGAATCTTTTGCTGAGGCACACAGACTCTCTATTTGTGGTGCGCAGGCTTCGATAGTTGCTGCACACAGGCTTACCTGTCCCTTGGCATGCGGGATCTTAGTTCCCCGACCAGGAATCAAACCCATGTCCCATGCATTGCAAGGCAGATTCTTAACCATCAGTCCACCACGGAAGTCCCAGATTAGTGATTTCTTACATTTGTATTTATCTTTTAATAGATGGTAAACGCGCATAGTACAAAAGTCCAAAGGCACCGAAGAATTTTAAATCAACAATGAGTCTTCTTCTTTCTCCCCACCTTTGCCTCAATTCTCACCGACTCAGTTCCCCTCCTAGGAAGCAAAATAAAAATTATCATGAATTCAAACTTTTTAAGTCATAAAAAAAATCATGACTTTTAAAAAGTTTCTTTTAAAAAAGCTTTTGTTATAAAAGCAACTTGTGGATTTAAAAATAATCCAGAGAGAACACAAGGAAATATAATGAATACTTTTATTTTCTCCCAAGCTGCCCAAGCTTGGGTGGCTTGGGCAGCTTGGGAGTAAAATGAGTCTCCTGCATTGGCAGGCAGATGCTTTACTACTCTGCCACCTGGGAAGCCCATGTTTCTTTAAAGAATAACAATTACTGCTGGTTCCCGAAGCACCTGTCAAGGGATGGTTTTCTTAGGACAGGTTACAAATGAGAATGCGCAGGATTAATCAGGGAGTGGGCAGAGGTGGTGGGAAGTTCCCAGGGGACATTTCTATCAACTTAGGACCATGGAATGAATTGCCTTCCTCCATTCCAGGGATATTTATCATCCATCCACCCACCCACCCACCCATCCATCCATCCAACACTTACCGACTGGGCCCTCTGTTAAGTGCTGTGGGGAATACAAGGATGAGTGAGTGAAGCATACTCTCTCTCTTGTATCATCTATCAGTGGGACAAAGACACAGATCCATGGATTTATGCAAGCCTCAAAGGGACAGGAAAGGTCCCCTGTCATACCACCCACCTGCTGCTACTACCCTTTCACAGCCAAGGAAACTAAGATCCAGAGAGGAAATGTGACTTGCCCCAAATCACACAGCAAGGGAATGGCTGGGCCAGGGCTAGGAGGCAAGTCTGGGGACACAACCCTAAGATAAGATGGCAACTGATGGAGGAGAGAAGTGGGCCTGGAGTGCTATGGCCACCAAGAGGAGAATCCAGCCATCCTAGAGAGGGCCAGAGCACTCCAGGAAGCCGGCAGAGAGAGCTTGACGAAAAGTGCCAAGGTAGGGAGCTTGGCAGTATCCAGGATTCATTCTGGTTTCCTCCAGATATTTACCAGGGAGAATCCAGAGCCAGGTGGGAAGGTAGGTTGGGCAGGAGTTTCCTGTCCAGTCAGAGGGGCTCATCCTTGGGAATCCAGCAGCCATGGGCCCAGACACCCAGGGCACTCCTGGAGCTGTGCCATGCACAGCTCTTTTCCTCAGCACAGCTGGAGAGGGATGGGCCGAGCCTGGCCTTGTGGCTCTTTGTCCTGGACCCCTCCACCTCCTTCCCTCCCCTGCCCTATAACAACATCCTTCTACCGAGGTTTGGGGGGACCCCCAGGTCTGCTCCTGACACCTCCACCAGCCACAGCTCTAATTAGATGCCCCCCCACTGGGGTCTCTGCTCCTTTGTTTTGGGTTGTCTCACATCCCTTCACCCTTTTCCCTCTCCTCAGTCCAGTCAGGCACCCTGGGGAGGCCTTGACATCCCTCCAGTTCACTAGGGTTACATGCAGAAAAAGGCTCATTGTGCAATCACATTTGCAAAGTCAGCTTCTGAGCAGCCTGCATCGATCAAGGTCTTAGCCGCGAAATGAATGGCCCACCCGAATCTGGATAAGTGAGAAGGATTATTAAAGGAACTGTTTACAAAAATTTGCACAGAGTGGGGAAGCCATAGGATTTCTTGTAGTTAACCGTGGATGAAGGTTACCAGAACCCTGAAGGAGAGTCATGGAGAGAGGCTGCCAGGAGAGCCACGTGGACCCTCAGTCAAGGGACATACCCAGCCCACAGCTACCCCACAGGGAGAAAGCTGGTGGGCTAAATATCCCAACTCACCCCCCTCCTTTCCTTTGATCTTCAGCCGGGGCTTCCTATTGGCCAAATCCAACAGGAAGTGGGAGGGTGAGGAAGCCCATTCGTGCAGTTCACACTAGTCAGCCCTGGACTGCTCTGCAGGGAGGGAAAAGTGTGGGGTGTGGAGGAGCAAACAGGAGATCCCTTTTGCAGCCGCCCTGGCCTCATTCATCTCTGACCTTCCTTCATGCCCTCCCGAGTCCTCCCAGGCTCTGTTTCCTGTGACAGGATCTCCTACCTGTCTCACAGGTAATTTCTCTTTCTTCCCTCCTCTGCTTCATGACTCAGGAGCCCTCTGTTCTCCTTTCCTGTGTGGCCTGATGATTATAGTTGTTGTTGTTCTTCTTTAGTTGCTAAGTCATGTCCAGCTCTAAGCAACCCCATGGACTGTAGCCTGCCAGTCTCCTCTGTCTATGGGATTTCCCAGGCAAGAGTCCTAGAGTGGGTTGCCATCTCCTTCTCCAGGCGATCTTCCCCACCCAGGGATCAAACCCGCATCTCCTGCATTGCAGATGGATTCTTTACCACTGAGCCACCAGGGAAGCGGCATGCTGGTGGTATCCAATAATTCCAGCCTTTATCACCCCTTCCCCTGACCACATCGGGATAGAACGGTCTGGCCAGTCTCAGGCCAGTCCTCTCACACAGTAGGGCCTTAGGAAGGAGCAAGTGTGAGGCCTTCTTCTGGAATGAGCTGCTGCCATGTGTCCGGTGGGCTGCGCCCTGGTTAGCACTTCTCCGGCTCAGGCATGCCTGGAGGTGCTGGCTGGCATCCAGCTGAACCACTGGGCTTGGCCAGATGGCAGCCGGCAAAGCTGAGGCTGGCTCAGAGCCACAGGCCTGGCTTTGGAAATCCGGCAATGCGTGGCCCACGGAGGCTGCATGCCCACGAGCACCTTGGGGGATGGATGGTACAGCCCTGCCCCTATCTGGGCTGTGGCTCACTAAACCTAGGCTTCAGGTTCCCCCTTGTATCTTGCAGGGGCTGTGGGGCATCAATACAGAGCAAAGGAGGCCAAGAGGCAGGAGACTGGGCTCTGTCCAGCCCTGTCCTAACATAGCTTGTCTTAGAAAAATTGCTTCTTCTTCTGGGTGGAATCGTTTTCCCAAAGTGAAATCCTTTCCCCAGTATAAAACTGGTTCAAGCAAAAGTGAAGTCTCAGAGCCCCCTATCCAGTCTCCTTATCACCAGCTTCTCCCCCAACCCCATTTCAAGCATCAGTCCTTGGGTCAACTTTTTAGAATCTTGGGAGTTGCACAGAAAATTGTTTGGAATCTCTGGCCCATACAGTCCCTAAGAGGTCTTAGGCAGCTCTCACATGCTATGAATACAGAAAAATAGACAAAATTGTTACCATATCCTGCCATGTGCCCATCACCCAGATTCAACAATTAACAACTCATGGCCAGTCTTGTTTCATCACTATCCTCATCCACTTCCTCCTTTCCTGTTCAGTTCAGTCACTCAGTCATGTCCAACTCTTTGCGACCCCATGAATTGCAGCATGCCAGGCCTCCCGTCCATCACCAACTCCCAGAGTTCACCCAAACTCATGTGCATTGAGTCAGTGATGCCATCCAGCCATCTCATCCTCTGTCGTCCCCTTCCCCTCCTGCCCCCAATCCCTCCCAGCATCAGGGTCTTTTCCAGTGAGTCAACTCTTCACATGAGGTGGCCAAAGTATTGGAGTTTCAGCCTTAGCATCAGTCCTTCCAATGAACACCCAGGACTGGTCTCCTTTAGGATGGACTGGTTTGATCTCCTTGCAGTCGAAGGGACTCTCAAGAGTCTTCTCCAACACCACAGTTCAAAAGCACCAATTCTTCGCCACTCAGCTGTCTTCATAGTCCAACTCTTACATCCTTACATGACCACTGGAAAAACCATAGCCTTGACTAGATGGAGCTTTGTTGGCAAAGTAATATCTCTGCTTTTTAATATGCTATCTAGGTTGGTCATAACTTTCCTTCTAAGGAGTAAGCGTTTTTAAATTTCATGGCTGCAATAACCACCTGCAGTGGTTTTGGAGCCCCCCAAAATAAAGTCTGACAGTGTTTCCATTGTTTCCCCATCTCTGAAGTGACAGGACCAGATGCCATGATCTTAGTTTTCTGAATGTTGAGCTTGAAGCCAACTTTTTCACTCTCCTCTTTCACTTTCATCAAGAGGCTCTTTAGTTCCTCTTCACTTTCTGCCATAACGGTGGTGTCATCTGTATATGAGGTTTTTGACATTTCTCCTGGCATTCTTGATTCCAGCCTGTCCTTCTTCCAGCCCAGTGTTTCTCATGATGTATTTTCATATTACTTCAAAGCAAATCCCAGACATCATGTCATTTCCCCTGTAAATATTTCAGTTTGTATCTCTAAAAGATTAGGATTCATTTTAAGTATATAACCACAGTGCCATTATCACACTTTAAAATATCTCATCAGAATTCATATTTCCAATTGTTTATTAGGGTGTTTGTTTGTTTACAGTTTGTTAGAATCAGGGTCCACATGAGGTTCACATATTGCAGTTGATTGAGAAGCCATTTTGTCTCGTTCTATGAATTGTAAGTGGCCAGTGAAGGTCAGGGTGGCCAGATTTTATGTGCTTCTCTGGAGACAGTGAAGGTATTCCCAGGAACCCTGAGGGAGAATCTCTTCTGACCTGAACCTCTAAGGGAAAAGGCCAGACTGGGGCTCAGTTCTGTGGCTTCCCACCAAGAAGCTGTAACTGTCTGTTTGTGAGAGGAGGGAGAATGGTAAGATCAAACTCCAGAAGAGAGGGTGCCTCACTGGTGATGAGAAGGACCCAGAAGAGGATGGATGCTACAGAGGCCCTGGATGCAGGAGTCTGCGGTCTAATCCACTGGTAAAACTGACCATTAACTGAAAACACTTCCTTTGGTATCTGCTGGAACACAGGACTTTGCTGGAGGCTGAGACGGCTGAGATGAACGGGGAAGCTGTCTGCCCTCCAGGAGCTCAGAGCTCTTCAGAGGACAGATGGGCACATTGTATATTTAACCTCTAGACTTCAATTAGTGATCTGTAAAATGGAAATAATACCACCTTACTTATTAGACCAGCAGGTTTCTATGAGAACTCTCCTAGGTATAAATGGGATTTTATGAATAGGAAAAAAGGGACAAACTATACCTAACCCTAACCCCTAACCCCTAACCCTAACCCTGACCCTAACCCCTAATTAGGGGAGGCAGAGGAGAAGGAGGGCTGGCTGCCAACGTGGTGAAGGGATGAGGAATATTCACAAAGACCCCAGAGTCCTCAAATCCTGAGTTTACTAATTACCAGCCAGGTGGCCTTGAGCAGGATGTCTCCACCATTGGTTTCACCCCAGTGCCTTCCTTGGGGCCTCAGTGTTTTGGAAATGATGGAATTCAGGAAGTATAGAGTAGGAAACTTGTCCTCCGATGATTTTCAGACAGAGTCAAATGTCTGGATTTGGAGTGTAGCCCTGTGGAAAGCCTGGTTTCTGCTGTCCATGGTACCAAACTCTTGTCTAGGCTTCACTGCTTCGATCTTAGGACTGTGGGTGTGTAGAATGAGGCATTTCTGTGCTGTGGAGGCTGTCTTGAACTTTGCAGGATGTTTAGTGGTATATTTGGCCTCTATCCACCAAATGTCAGCAACATTCCCAGTTGTGACAACCAGAAATGTCTCCAGACTTTGCTAAATGTCCTCTGGGAGGCAGGAGCCCTCCTAGCTGAGAACCACTGGTCTAGGCTAGAGGGATGATATTCCTCTGTAAAGATATGCGAGTATGTGCCCTTCCTTTTGACTCTGCACTTATGACTGGCACCTCTGATCTGTTTCCACTTCCAGAATGTTCCCAGGGTGTCAACCCTTCTTACTGCAGTGCACCTTAAAAAAAAAAAAAAAAAAAAAAAACTTCTCTTAAAAATAAACAACTTCAATGGCCCTCTTGGCCACACTTAATACATGCAAAAATATGGTAATGGTGTCCAGGGTAAGCACATTTGCCCTTGATTGATATAAACTCAGTGTCAGGAGGAGGAGTAGGCAGGTCACCTGAGGAGCCTCTTTGACCCAGCGCCCCACCTGGCAGACAGTGTCTGCTGTCACCGTTAAGCTCTGTCATGTAGCTTGCCTCTGTTTTTCCATCCACTTGGAAAACAAAAAGGGAAAGACTTGTCTTAGAGCATTGTTTTCCTGGAGCCAGGGCCTCCTCTAGGTGATATCACAGCTCCCTGAAGGAATAGGCTCAAGTCAACTGCTCCGTGGAGTGGAAGCTGGGGACACGGGATGGAATCCTGTCATGTGACCCCAGCCAAGCTATCAACTTCTGAGCTCAGATAAGGATTAAATGAGAAAGGGTTTGTAAAAGAGCTACATGGCACAAACTGCCCCACAAATCTTCATTAGTATTGTTATTATCTGTTGTTCTAAATGAGAGAATGAATAATATCACCCAGTCATTGCACCCCCATCCCTTGAGTGCTGGCAAGCTACATGGAATTCAACACCTGCCTCTCCGTTTTCAGACCCCAGCACAATATCACTTACGTGATAGACCTTCCCCGTTGGCCCTGAGCAGAATTCATATTTCTCCCTCTATGCCCATGATGCCTGGTCTATTATTGACCTAAATTCACTAGGTTTTAATTATTCATCAAAGCAGCTTGTCTCCCCTTCCAGTCTGAACATCTTAAGGGCTATGGCCCTGTTATATTCATCTTTATTGGCTTTGGCATCTAATGGCAACTGGGATATAGTTGCTGCTCATTAAATGTTTGTTGAATGAATGCACAGATTGATTGAGTAATTAACACCATGTCCCCCGATGTTCATGCAATTTTATAAGCTGCTCCCTCCATGAGGCCACATTCCTGACCTCATACTTCAGAAGCATTCTAGCGCTATCCAAGCATGATCTGCCTGCAAACTATTTGTCGCCAGTCATGACAAGGTAGATGTAGAAATTGAGAGTAAGCATGTAAAAAATTTTAAGCAATTTGATAGAGTAGTTTTATGTCTATTGGATCTAATAATTTTTTAAATTGGGCTTTTCCTTTCTATTTATTTTTTTTCTTATTTTTGTAAGTCATGAGATCAGAAATTATAATAGATTACAGTTACTGAATTCTTATTATGTTCTGAATATTGGGTTTGTATGTCTTTCTCATTGCTTCCTTTTTCTAATAATTCAATTCCTACTATATTTTGCAATTGTATCATTCTGCAACAGATTAGAAATTTAAAATTCAAGAACTGGTTTTTCATCACAAGTGTTCTGAGACATACAGCTCCAGACCATGGACCACACTGGTTAAGCCAACGGCAGAGGAGGGCTTGCTCAGTCCCCTTTCACTGGGTCCCTCCCGTCGCTACCTGTTCTCATATCTGTCTCTCCTACTGTTTGGAAGGACATGGCATTGTCTTTTATTTCTGTTTGGATTCCTCATATTTCTCTTGTCTTCCAAAACTGGCTGGTTCAATGAATGAAAGCTGATTCCGGTCTGGGGTCAGACAGGAAGAACAGAGGACAAGGGAGGGGTCCAAAGAGAGTTTGGAAAAGGTCTGTCTGGGAAGGAGATGCTAGAATGGAGCAAAAAGCAGTCCTGAGGAGGATTGAAAAGGCTGCTAAGGAGACCAGCCTGAGCCATTAGGCTGATTGGCTGAAGCAGCTGGGATTGAGGAGGGGAAGGGCAGAAAGGGCCCTTGAAAGTGGGAGGAGGCAATCTCAGGACAAATAAAAAGGGATATAGAATCCTTTTACAGAAGGAGTATTAAACCTGAGGCTGTCATAACCCCCCTGAGGTGGTCAAAACTATAAATAAGTAGGTCGTGGAGAGATTCAGAAGGCCCCCTCTTCCCACTCAGGGGTGGGGTCAGTGTGGAGGTTAAGTCAGTGAAACCAACACAGTCAACTGGAGGGGAAGGGGCAGGGGGATGAACCGTGCTCTCTGTGGTTTCCCCTTTAGAGAGAGAAGGTCTGGATCCCAGGCCAAAAAAAAGGCCGGAAGAGCAAGACTTGATTACAGCCTGATCGATGGCATTAGCATATTTAAAGATCATGTCAAGGAGAGGACAGAAGGGGCTCGGAAAGGCGAAATGGTGTTTATTAAGCACAGAGAAACAGAATCTGGAAATCTGGAGCTGTCTGGTCCTTGGACAGTCAGCTCCAAGGTCAAGCAAGGCTGGGGAGCAAGGGCTCTGCAGGGCTGGGCACACCTCCCTTAGGACCTGCCAGCTTCCTCTCCTCTGATTCCACAGTCCATCGCTGCTGTGACCATCTCATCAAGAATTCGACTTTCCACAAAGAGCTGCCTAGGGGGAGGGACCTCGCTGGCCATGCATTTGAGCGTCTGGTCCACTCGATGATGATGATCATGGTGGTGGTGATGGTGGTGATGACAGCTAACCTTCACTAAGCCAGGCATCATTCCTCCTATGAGGGAGGTATTCCTAGCTCCATTATAGAGATGAGATACTTGAGGCAGTATTAGATAAGTTTCCAGGTTCATACAGCTTGTAAGCAGAAGAGCCAAGACTCAAACTCAGGCTGACTCCAGAATCTAGTGTGTGCATGCATCGAAGTCACTTCAGTCTTATCCCACTCTTTTTGACCCTATGGACTGTAGCCCACCAGGCTCCTCTGTCCATGGGATTCTCCAGGAAAGAATACTGGACTACCTTGCATTTCATTTTTGTTGAAAACAATAAATTGGCAACCTAGTTGGTACATCCATCTCTTTGGGATTGGTTGGGGTGAGTCTGTGTCAAGCTCAGCATGACCAGCTCCAATGGCTCAGATGGTAAAGAATCTGCCTGCCAGTGCAGGAGACCCTGGTTCAGTCCTTGGGTCAGGAAGATCCCCTGGAGAAGGAAACAACAACCCACTCCAGTATTCTTGCCTGGAGAATTCCATGGACAGAGGAACCTGGCAGGCTACAGTCCATGGGGTCACAAAGAGTCGGACACAATTGAGCAACTAAGCACACACACAACCAACTGGGTGTTTTCAAGACTCGGGACCACGAGCTTCATTTAGAAAGTGCCACCCAGTGTAGCTAAGCTAGTGTGACCAGTTGGTTTCCTGGGCACTGCCCCTCCCCACTTCAGAGCCCCAAGACCCATCAAGTCCCAGCCCTGGGGACACTTTGAACTGGAAATCAGGAGGCTAAGAACTAGGCTTACTAGCTATGTGAGTGTGGACAGGCCACTACCCGTCTATGCACCTCAGCTTCCTCACAAGGCATCTTACAATAACTCCCAGTCTAAATGAAGAAGCAGTTGGACCCATGAATGTGCTGAGAAGTGGGTGGAAGGAAGGAGGCGGGTGGGCGCGGCAGTGCACAGAATCTCCAGGGAGGTTAGATTCTGAGTTGGGTTGCAAAGTCAGCGGACCACCATTCTGGGAGTGTGGTCCACCCTGGGTGCTCAGGCTTCCTGGTGAGGGGTTGCTCCTGGTGCTGCAGGAGGATCTGCGGGGTAGTTACATTTTTTTACCCGCCTTTCGGCTCTAGTGGAAGGAAGGAAGACATCGAAGTCAAAAGTTCTGTCCATCTGGAAGAGCTGGAGGGGAAAGTCTTAAGGGGCTGGAGAAGTCGGGAGCTGCTTCCCAATGCTGGGGGCGGGATGGGGAGCTAGGGAGCCAAGGTGGATGGAGGCCAGGAGATCTGGCGGGGCGGCTGACCCTACCCTGAGCGCTCGGCCGAGAGGGGGCGCTGTGGCCTACTCCTCGCCCAGTCCATTGGATTCCCAGCCACTATCCCCTCTGTAGCGCAATGCGCGCTCGACACTCCCCCTCCTCCGCGGTCAGAGGGCAGCTAGTCCAGACCGGCACCGCCATCTCGCCTGCTCTTGGGGTTCCTAGGTTCACCTCCTTGGCGGGACCAAACTGGGGAGGCGCTTAGTTAGTAGAATGAATTTACGAACGAATGAATGAATGAGAAGGGTTCCTCCCTCAGAGCTGTCACACCTCAGCGCGCTCCTGGCGTGTCAGTGCCAAAGGCGCGGGGATCTGGCCCTCGCCCCGCTGAGGTGGGGGCGGCGGGGACTTTCTCCCCGCCCCGCGGCAGGGAGAGAACTGCCCGAACGCAGCGCCCAGCTTCACCCGGCTTCCGCGGCGGCACTGCTCAGTCCGGGCTGCCCTATTCCCCAGCCTCCAATAGCTTCTCTCTTATAGATTCACCTGAGCCCCCCAGGACCCCCTCGGACTCTCCTGGACTCCTCGGGCCCCAACCTGAAATCCGGCGGAAGGAGGGAAGCTGCCTCCTCTCCCACACCACCCCCCCACCCCCCGCCCCAGCTTCTCCCCAGGCTGCGGCGGCCGCCAGCGCTGCCAGTGCACCCCGCCGATTGCCGCAAACCCGGCTCGAGGAAAGGGGGTCAGCGCCGTTAGGGCGCGGGGAGCCGCCCCCGGAACGAGCCGGGGCAGAGGAGGCGGGGCGGGGGAGGGAGCGGAGGGGCGAGGCGCTGAGGAGGGAGCGGAGGGGAGGGCAGAGGAAAGGAGGGGAAGGGACGCCCAGGCGAGGGGGCGGGGAGCCGCGGCGAGTATCCGCGCAGACTGAGGGGGAGACGGCGGGGGCGAGGCGGGCTCGCGGCGGGCGAGAGGCGGCCGCGGGCCGGGCTGAGTCAGGAAGCGGCGGCTGGACTTGCCCGGGAAGGGGAGAGCGAGAGCCCTCCGGGCCGGGCTGCGGAGCCGGAGAGCGCGGAACCGGGCACCTCCGCCACCGGCGGCGACACAGAAGCTCGGCGCCCACCCCGCGCAGCCCGAGCCCGCCCCCGCCGGGATGTCCCGGGGACCCAGGCATCCAGCACGGTGACCGAGCGAGCCCGAGGATGGGACGGTGCCCGCAGCTCCGGCTTGTCAAGGTAAGAGCGAGCCAGTCAGCCCTCGAGCACCGGGGGCCCCCAGTTCCGGGCGCGCAGGGCTGGCTCCGTGGGCAGTGGGTGTGATGCGGAGGGTGTGATTGGGTGTCACTGAGCAGAACTGTGCCCAGGTCCGGGGGCGGCCAGGGTTTAAGGGGCAGGCCAACACCCTCTTCTTGGACCTCTGGAGCCGGCGTTGAGCGGTAAGGGGAGAACTCAGGTGGGAAAAAAAAAAAAAAAGAAAGAAATCATTGTGGCGAAGCTGCGGGGATGTTGGCTGGTGTTGGGGGGTGGGGGTCGGGGGGGGGTCCGCCCACCCGGGCAGCAAGCTCTGCGAGGGGAATCGCTCTAGGCTTTGGGAACCGACTCAGGGTTCCTCCTCCCACCCGTCCCGTGTAGACCCGGGTCCCGGGACAGAAAGCTCGGGAGGGGGCGGAAGATTCCCCATCTGCCCCAGCGCGCCCCCGCCCTGTTCCTGGGAGCTCCTTCCTGCCCCTTAAAGTCCGGGGAGATAAATGTCCCCCGCGCCTGAGAGCCCTGGATCAATATCGCAATCTCCGGAGAGCCGACCGAGCATCCGGCGGTAGTTACCGTTCCTCCGCCGCCGTCGCCGTCGCCACCGCTGCCGGCCAGCCCGCGGGATCGCAGCGCTCGGTCTCCGGTCCTTTGCACTCGCGGGTCCCTGTGCCTGCTTGCTCTTGTCCGGGCTCTGGCGACGCGATTCCTGCTCCCGGACTTTAGGAAAGTCGCCAGATCTCACGTCCGGACAGATCTCTCGCCCGGACAGATCTCATGTCTGTCCGCTGAAGTTCGGGGGTGACGAGGGCTCCCCCTGGGCCCCGAGGAAGGTCTGGGGGGTCGACACCCCGGCCCGCAGCTAGTGACGGCCGCCACTTGCAGGTCCCGGGCGATTCCCAAAGCGGTTCGCCTTGCGGGGTGTAGGCGCGCAGGCAGCAGCAGGAGAGAGGAGTGGGTGGGCCTCGGCGCCGCCGCCAGGAGCCGTGTGAGGCTGTCGTCTGACGATCCCGACTCCGCAGGGTCAGAGTGGACAGCCTGAGCACAGACAGCGGCTTGACGGGATTCAGCGCATTTAAAAAGCGATTACACGCAAAAGAATGGATTTGGGGGAGGGGTGCGGATTGATTGATTTCCATTTTTCCATCAGTTATTAAACCAGCTGTACGTATGTAGCACACAAAGTGACTTGAGTTAAACCACCAAGATTTAAAAATGCAACTGCTGCCTGGTCATCAATTGAGACGTTATTAGTTACCTAGGTTTCCTCTATTCTCTTTGTCCCTCTGCCGAATAGTTACGTTAGTTTTTAAAAAATGAGTAAAGGTTGGTCTGATTAAACCCATATCCCCTCCCCCACGCCTTAACTGGGACTAGGGGCGAACCCAGAATTTATTTTCTGGGTGATCAGGGAGACCCAGGGAGGGAAGTAGGAGGAAAAACATCCAGAATAGGTGGCACTGAACGGGAATATTTTCCCAAAGGCTGCTGCTGCTAAGTGGCTTCAGTCGTGTCCGACTCTGTGCGACCCCACAGACGGCAGCCCACCAGGCTCCCCCGTCCCTGGGATTCTCCAGGCAAGAACACTGGAGTGGGTTGCCATTTCCTTCTCCAATGTATGAAAGTGAAAAGTGAAAGAGAAGTCGCTCTTGGGTGTACCAATGGGTCTAAATTTACAAAACAGAAACAATTCAAGGTTTCAAACAGATTCAAAGGATTGAACCGTAGGTTTTTGTTTTTGAGTTTATATGGTAATAGGTAAATGATCTTTCTCTCGACTTTCTTTGAATCATGTGCAAATTTCTGCTTAGAATTATGATGCTTTTCTAAAAGAAAAAAAATTTTCTCCTATTGTTGTCATTGTGTGTGTGTATGTGTGTGTGTGCTTCTTGCTAGGTCGTGGGATGTGTGCCCTTTATGTCTGGCCTAATGAGCTCAGTAGGTGCTCAGTAAACTTGTACTGAATGAGTAAGATGCAGTGAATGAATGGTCAGCTAATGCAGTTTCATTTAAATAATTACTTTCTTCTTTTATTTATATGGCATGTACAACTTGTTGGGTAGTGTTCTACCTGCTTTGCAAATATTAAGTCATACTGTCCTCCTAACAGCTCTGGGAAGCCGAAATTATTCCTGAGCACAGAGAGGCTCTGTAACTTGCTCAAGGTCATGCTGCCAGTGAATGGTGGAGCCAGAATTCAAACTCAGGCACTTCAACTCTAAGACTTTCTCTTGTTAGCTTTTACCAGAAAATATTTGAAGCCACTAAAATCTCCTTGACTTCTGCCAGATGAGAGATAACTCAGGTAGTTTTGTCAGTATGAACATCTGAACTTAGGTGGGTGGTCGTGGTTGGTGGTTTAGTCACTACGTTGTCTGACTCTTGTAACCCCATGGACTGTAGCCCGCCAAGCTGCTCTGTCCATGGGATTTCCCAGGCAAAAAATATTGGAGTGGGTTGCCACTTCCTTCCCCAGGGGATCTTCCTGACTCAGGGATCGAACCCACGTCTCCTGCATTGGCAGGCAGATTCTTTACCGCTGAGCCACCAGGGAAACCCGAATCTAGGTGGGGTTCATCCAATATTCGGCTCTAACCCTCAACAAGTCAGCCAGTATCAGGAAAGGTGGAAAGGATCCGCTCTGGGGCCCCTGTTGTGAGCATCACACTGTACTGATTACAGAGAACTGGGGGAGAGTGTGTGCACATGTGCGTGAGTGAGAATGTGCGTGTGCATGGGAGGGGCCTTGTATATGTCAGTGAGGGAGAGAGGATGAGCATGAATCTGTGTGGATGCCAAGGGGACAGGTAAAATATGGTCTCTACCCCCAGGGGAGGGCCAGGGACCGAGCACCCTGAATCTCCAACCCAACAGCCACAGGTCCTCAAAGGGAGACTCGAGTGTGACTCAGAACAGCGGGTTTGGTTGAGTGTGAGAAGTGGAGAAAGCAAGGCCTGGTGGGCTATTTGGGAAAGTGAGTTCCACGGAGAGAGCTGGTTTCATGGCTGTTATCATAAAAGCAATCTAGCAGTATTACACAAAGTTTGAAAACCAGAGGGGAAAATTATTACAACCTCTCCCTCCTAACACAGCTATTGTTGCCATTTTGAAAATAATCCCTGCAAGCATTTTTTTTTTTTCAAGTGCACATTTGGTCACAGCTGTGGCCCTTGGGAAAGTCCTCTCACTGTCGCAGCCCAAGTCCGTCCCATGTTGTTCCAAGGCCTCGAGAGGGAGAACCTCAACATCTCTGTGTTCCCTGTGAGGGGAGGCTCTTTTGCCATGTCTGTATCCAGGCACTTCGGGGCCATTTCCCAATTGCTTCTTTGACAAATAATGTGGAGCCAGGTTTTGAGGGGAGCCTGGGCAGAAGGGAAATGAGGGCAAAAAAGTAAGCCGTGTCGGGGACTCCCCTGGTAGTCCAGTGGCTAAGATTCTCAATGCAGGGGCCCCAGGTTCAATCCCTGGTCATAGGACTAGATCCCACATGCTGCAACTAGGAGTTAGCATCCTGTGACTGAAGATCCTGCATGCTGCAACTAAAACCTAGCATAGCCAAATAAATATATATGTATATATTAAAGTGAGCCGTGGGGCATGGAGACAGCTGGCATGGCCACAGTCCAGGGACAGAGGAGGAAAGGGGAGCCGTCAGGATTTGATATGCCCAGCCCTGCGTAGGGGCATGTCTTGGGTCCATCCAGTTCTTAAGGAAGGCATAGATTTGTGGACTTAGCAGCAGCAGCAGCAGCAGCAGAACACCCACTAGGGGCTTCCCAGTGGTAAAGAATTCGCCTGTCAATGCAAGAGGCACAAGAACTAGGGTTTGATCCTTGGGTTGGGAAGATCCCCTGGAGAAGGGAATGGCAACCCACTCCAGTATTCTTGCCTGGAGAATCCCATGGATAGGAGCCTGGCGGGCTACAGTCCATGGGGTTGCAAAGAGTTGGACAGAACTGTGTGACTGAGCAGGAGCAGGACACTGACCAACGACCAGTGAGGATGAACTCAAGTGGAAAATCCATTTCTCACCCTCTCTAACATTTGGCTCCTTGGAAAGCATCAGCAGCCAGTGGGATTCAGCTGCAAAGGAGGAGTTTAGAGGGTGAAGGTGCCCCTTGGCAGCATCCCAAGTGCCCACAATGCTTATGAGCCCATGGGCCTGAGCCCCAGCTGTGATGTGACCTAGAAGGAAGGGGTTAGGCACAGGGTTGATCATTTTTAGCAGCTTTTGGGGTGGAAAAACCTTCAGCCTTGGAGTCAGCAAACCTGACATCATTCACAGCTATGCCTGTATGGCTTCAAGTAAGTCAGTTTTCCTCTCTGAGCCTCAGTTTCTCTGTGAACAGGAGTATTTGACTAGATTCCCTCTTACATTTCATGTCTTTGTGAAAGATGTGTCAAATGGAGGCAATACCAAACTCATACGGTTGAGATAAGGATGAAATGCATCAACACCTGCAAAGTGCTTGGACCAGCTCTTGGTGCAGAGTTTGCTTTCAGAAAAAGCTGCAAGTTGACTGCTCTTCGTAGAAAATGAGCTGATGCGGGAAAAAAACAACCAGGAAAACCTCTTGGACATTCAGCATCTAGCATTTTTGCACCTTCCACCCTTCACAGCACTGGGCCTAAGAATAAACCACACGTAGTAAGCGTTTCACGAATGTTTGTTGGCTGGCTGGATAGTATTGTTGCTGCTTCCTTCAGTGTAGTGTTGTGTGATCACAGAGGACCCGCTGCTGTTCCCACGAGATGCAGTTGTCATGTCCAGACAGACTGAGAGATGCCAAAACCACCCTAGCGGAAAAGCCATCTCTGATGCAGAAAAAATGGAAACTGCCCCCTAAGCCCACTATGGTTATTTTTAAAAGAAAAGGAAAAGGAAGCACCAAGCAGCCAATGTAGCACCTGGTGATTTGGAGAAGCCACCGCAATGAGAGCCCTCGTACTGCAACGAAGAGTGGTCCCCCCGCTCACTGCAACTGAAGAAAGTCCATGCAACAACAAAGACCCACTTCAGAGCTAAGGCCAAGTCTTAGCTACAGTTTTATCTTCAATGGGTGAATTTGTTAATTACAAATAACTCCTGTCTGCTTAGATCTTCCAGAACCGCTGTCAGCAGAGTCTGTTGGAAGTGGCATCATTGCATACTTTTTATTTTTTGGTATTTATTTGGCTGTGCTGGGTCTTTGTTGCAGCATGTGGGATCTTTACATTTCGTCCTGTGGGATCTAGTTTCCTGACCAAGAATTGAACTGGGGTCCCCTGCATTGGAAGCATGGAGTCTTAGCCACTGGACCACCAGGGAAGACCCAGCACAGTCAAAGATAAATAAATATAAAAAAATTTTTTTAAAGAGGAAAACTACTTTATGGGATCATCATAATGACTCATGAGATATCAAGTGTGAAATTAAGCCCAATTGCACATTGTCTGGCACACAGTAAGTCCTCAATAAATTTTAACTGTAATAGTCACTTAATAAATTTTTACTGAATTTTATCAATCCAAGGAATAACAGCGAAAGGAGGAGTGGTGAAGGAAAGGGAGGTAGAGGAAGGAATGCTTAGCAATGTACAATCTTCTCCAGCCCCACGTCTTCTTCACAGTCCCTGGGGAGAAGGGATGGGGCCCCTGCCCTCAGCCAAGCTAGAAGGGCAAAGGATGGAGGTGCCTGCTGTTGGCCCTCTGAGTATCTCTGACGTGAAAATATTTGACAATAAGGCTAGAGACATATAGGGAGGATAATACAAAATGATTAACTCACTGGTGCAAACAATTATTTTGAAAACAACTAGCTGGATTCTATTAAGCAACAGATTATTAAACATTTCTTTTGAGAATAGTTGGTGTCAGCTTCCACAACATTAAGAAACTGGAAGGTCGGAGAGGGATGGAGGAAGGGAAAGAGGACGACTTGGGGGAATATGGATGTGCCCTTCCTTTTCCTGTGAAGTGGGTGGGGGGAGATGCAGGTCTAGGCGATGGGTCCCCTCGACACAGACGGACCACCGACTCACAAGCTTTCACTGAATGTGTTTTTTGGCAGCTCCCCGCCCAGCAGCCATGAAGCCACTTTAGGGATAGATGAAGTGTTTTGTGGATGCTCCATCTTCCCTATAAACACAAGTAATATCCCAGTCCCACCTCTGGGTTTGCTGGCCCCAGGGAGCAGCCCCAGCCAGGTGCCTAGAGGTGGGGTTTGTGGGGGTACACACCTGTTCCCCTTCACCTGGCAGTCACTTCCCATCCTCCAGCCAGTGTGGCCAGGAGCCAGGATGCCTAGGTCAAAGCCCAGGACAGAAACTGACCAGACTGGTCCAGCTGCTTCCGTGCCTGAAGAACCAGGGAGGCCTCTTTTGTTCTAGGCTGTTATTTAGTCGCTAAGTCATGTGCAACTCTTTTTCGACCCCATGGACTGTAGCCTGCCAGGCTCCTCTGTCCATGGGATTCCCCAGGCAGGAATGCTGGAGTGGGTTGCCATTTCCTTCTCCAGGGGATCTTCCTGAGCAGACTACAATTTGGAGCCCATCCATAGTGAGTTTTAAGAGGTAGCAGGGCTACCTGGAGGCACTGTGGGAGACTTAGTTGAACCTCTAAGCACTGAGAGGTCAGGCCTTTGGGACAACGTATTGTTCAGTATCCCTGCCAGGTCCGTGGAGCTGAAGAGCTGGAGGGCAGGCTACCCAGGGTGACTGGCTGGGTCAAGAGATGGCTGTGACATTTCCATTGACAGAGAGGGTTTCCTCAGCTTTGATTTGTGTCTCCCCAGCCTCCTTGGCAGGTGTGTGAAGGGTTCAGTGGTTTCCAGAGGCCCCAGCTGTTCCTGCAGCAGCCCCCCACTGTGCAGACAGAGCTGGGGGGGAGGGGTACAGAGGAAGGACCAGGGATCAGAGGGCTGAACAGTGCAGGCTGGAGACAGAAACTAGGCCACGGAGGGCTTTGGCTACCCTGGGGAAGGGTCAAAGGAAAGTCCCAGGCTATCTAAGGAGCAGAATGTCCCCGTGCACTGAGGGCCTTGACCCCACAGGCAGAAACAAAGGCCCATCTGGGCACCCGTGGGCTGGCTCAGGATCGACAATTTTATTATGTAAGATTCGAACATGCAGACAGAGAGAAATCAAAGATGTTGTAGAGATGGAAACCGCTGGCTAAAGTTGGCATGAGAGGGAGAGATCAGGACAGAAAGGTTGGGAGAAAAGAGGAGAGAGAGGGAGGGAGAGAGGGAGAAAAGGAGAGAGAAAGAGGTGAAGCAAAGAAGTGCATGGTTTTTTTGGCCTTTCTAGCTTCGTGCTTACTCTTTAGCAGCCAGGAGAACTGAGGCCAGAGATGGCTTTTATTGGAAACCCCCTTCCTCATTTCTTACAAGAATTACCCTCACCCTCTCTAACCTGCTGCAGGGAACACCTTCCTCAGGCACCAGGGTCAGGATGCTCTGAGTCACGTTGTGTGGAGGCTGCAGCTACCTGCCCAAGGGAAGGAGCAACCCCATACCCTCCAGCACCCCCTGGGCTGGGCTTCCCAGCGCCCAGTTCAGAAGGAACAAAGCCTGTTGCCTTTGAGGTTCTAACTGGTCCCCAGTGTGCAGTCCGTCTCTTTCTTATACACACACACACACACAGACACACACACACACGCTGGGATTCTCCAGGAGTCCTTTGCAGCATTAGTAACAGCATCCCCCCAATTGCTACCCCCTCAGAGGCTATTGTACAGTCAAACCGGTGAGACAGGCATGCGGCACCCACCTACTCAGGGCCAGGGCTGGAGGGCTGGCACCCAAAAGAGCAGCTGGGCCTCCAGGGACCATGGGGTCAACAGTGGGAGTGGGCAGTAGGTTGGACCATTTCTGTGGCCATGCCTTAGGCCACTCATGCATGGCTGGGAGGCCCAGAGGTGGTCCATGGAGGGAGGCCTGTGTCCTGGACTTGGGCTGAGTTCCTGCCTGTCCCCTCCTTCCTTTTCCTTCCACTTTGTCCAACTTCTCAGGCCAGATGCACCGTTCACTGAGCTCCCTCTGTGCCAGTGTCCACACGCACGACCCCACGGAGTCCTCCTGTCCTACTCCAAGTGTGAAAGAACCAGATACCCCCGCACCTTCCCACCCGCTCTTCCGGGCCTCTGCCCCAGCCCTCCCTCCTTTCTACCCCCACAGAAGACTCATTTCTGCCACTCGCCTGCCTTTGGCCATAGTGTTCCTCCTTCTAGGGCTTCTGTTCCCCAGTCTTTTTTTTAATATAATTTTGAGATTCCCTGGAGGGGGGCACGGCAACTCACTCCAGTATTCTTGTGTGGAGAATCCCATGGATGGAGGAGCCTGGCGGGCTGCAGTCCATGGGTTGCACAGAGTCGGACATGACTGAACCATCTTGGCGCACGTGCACATTTATTTATTCTATTATTTACTAGTTTTACTTTTGGCCCTGCTGGGTCTTTGTTGCTTAGGGACCTTTCTCTGGTTGCGCCAAGCGGGAGCTGCTCTCTAGTTGTGATGCACGGGCTTCTCACTGCAGTGCTTTGTCCTGTTGCAGAGCACAGGCTCTAGGGCATGCAGGCTTCAGTAGTTGTGGCACATGGGCTTGATAATCGTGGCTCCTGGCCTGTAGAGCACAGGCTCAAAAATTGTGGCACGTGAGCTTAGCCATGGCATGTGGGGTCTTCCCAGAGCAGGAATCGAACCCTTGTCTCCCGCAGTGGCAGGCAGATTGTTTACCACTGAGCCACCAAGGAAGCCCTGTTCCCCAGTCTGTCTGCACCAGTCCTGTCTAACAGGACCACCAAATTCTTTCTGAACCATCACTACCCTCTCCTCCAGGAAGCCCTCCAGGCTAATCTCACTGGTCCTTTGCTTGCTCTCCCTGCCCCTCATGTGAGCCTCTAGCTCATGGCAGAGCCTGGGCTCCCCAACAACAGGGGACCTGCAACTCTTTGGTGTGTTCCCCAACAGGATGCTCAAAACATTTACCAACCAGACCCCACATGGACCCCTGGTCTCTCATCTAACTGGAGCCCTTGTCCCCCTGTAGATTCTGAGCTCTGCCTGGGCCAGGAAGACTCCCTTGAAAATCAAAAACAAAAAGGACTGCGTCCCCAGCACCTAGCCCAGTACTCCAAGCACTGCAGGCATACAATAGACACTGAATTTAGTGGAGGGCATCTTCCCCCTCCCACTCCCCAATGAACGTTTATCTGTGTGCGTGGAGGTGCTATGGCGACAGGAGGCAGAAATGGCAAGCTAGATGGATAAATCCCCCCGGCTCTGCATGTGCATTTATGACTCGGTGGCTTATCGAGTGCTACACTGTTGGCATCACTTAGTAACATTTAACGATTCTGGTCCTGCCCTGTGTTCCATCCCTGATCCCCATAGCACCAGAGGCTCTTGTCCACGTGTAAAAGCACAGACAGCATTTTGTTCCATGAGGGGTTCTGGGCAGGGCTGGTAGGAGACATTGCCAGAGGGAGGTTTGGAACTGAACTGAGGACAGAGAAGCAAGAACCTTCTCAGAACCTGGGGTCTTGAGAGAGCAAGTCAGGGTGCTTTAGTCCCCAAGGAGGGGGCTGGGAAGGAGGTTTGGGAGCAGCCTGGGGCTCCCTCCCTGCCGTTGTCCCAGTTCTGCTGGTTAAGAGGCAGGAATAGCCAGGCGAGGCAGAGGTGGCAGAGGACACAGGTGAAAGGGAGTGGGCCCATTCTTGGCTCCAATCATGGGATCCCATCTCTCAATCCACATCCCTCCCCTCCAGCTCCCTGTGGGTGGGGGTGGGGCAGCTTTGGTGTCTTTCTCTCTAGGTTGCTGGGCCTCAGTGGTCTTACCATGAATGCTGCTGCCAGGCTGTGAAACTCTGGGCCTAGGCAGTGGCACACATGCACCCCTGAGAAGCAGAGCACCCCTAAGGGAGTCTCCCTCAACTGTCCCTAAAGTTGAGGAGGCAGGAGGCCTGGCTGGCTGACCTTGGGCAAGTCCCACAGCCTCTCTGGGCTTGGCCCTCCTCTGGACCACGATGGAGAATTAAGGAGGAAATGCCTGTGTGGCAAGGGGCCTGACCCCACCAAAGCTCCTGAGTGGGACCTGCTGCTTTCCCGGTGAGATCCCTCCCCCGCCTCCACTGTCCCCCTCACCCCTACCCACTCCTCCCCTTAATGCTGAGCCCAACAGGTACTTAAGACTCTCCTCCTCCATGGAGCCTTCCCTGATGAGTTGGCCATTGCACTCTCTCCCCCAGCTAAAGCGGGGCTTCTCAAGCCAGCTATGGGGAAGAACCGTGTGGGTCTTTTCGATCCATGGCACTTGGGCTTGTTGTGCATGACGACCATGCAGCCTGTACCACACGACTCTCCTGCAGAGCTGGACAATGTCTGAACTGGGTCTAGACCCTGTTCAGTGAGATCACGGCAAAGACAACTTCACACCAACGTTTCCAGATGTCACTCTCTGTAGCAGTCTGCAGCCCCACACCAGTCCCCACCACTCTTTCAGCAGCGCTGATCTAAAGCCCTCTTTGGGGCCAGGATGCACAGCCCAGAATCCCTGGTTCACTTTTCAAGGGAGTCTGGCTGCCAACCAGCCCTGCCCCTGTGTTCCTCCTACTGGAAGACTCAGTGCTGTAGCCACTGGGCTGGGCTGCCAAGTAGGAAGAAGTAGGAAGAACCCCTGTCCGGGAGGGTGGAAACCTTCGTCATTCAGAGCCCTTACCACTCGGCAGGTTCTGGATGGGCCTCTCTCCTGCCTTGTTCTTACTCATCAACCTGCACCTTTATCACCCACCAAGGTTGGAGGGGAGCAGGGAGGGGGACGACACATGACACTCACAGAGCTTAGGTGAGACGAGGGAAGCCCTTCCTCTGTGGTGGGCTCACGCCACAGCTTGTAGGACTTAGCCCCATGCTGGTTCTAGCCCTTATGGCTGGGCTCACCCAAGATAAGGGAGCGCGATTTCTGCAGGGTCAGCTCTGTCTCCCGCTTCGAGGAACTGGACCGGGTGTTGGGGGACAGGCTGGCAGGTCCCTGCCCACTGGCTCTGGGAAATGCTGCATCCGTCCATGTCCTCCCTGTGCTGCTTGATCTCCAGCATTGATTGCACCCACAGGTGGCTGCCTGGCTGTGTCAGGACAGCAGTGAGCGGAAGGACCTCCCATCCGTTGGTCAAGAGGGGTCATTCTTGCCAGTCTCCTGCCTTCAGGCTGAGGCTAGGAGGTGGGGGAATGACCAGTCCAAGTCCACAGAGTGAGATCGCAGCCTCTTCTTGTCCCGCAGGATCCCCACTTTTGTCCTCCCGTTCTCCAGGGTTCTCCTCCCAGTAACCATCTTCCTTCCACATTCCCAACTTCCATGATGGGCCTGCAGGTGAGGACTTCCAGAACTGAGAGGGAGCTGCAAAACCCTCCAGCCCAGAGTTTCCCCTGCTCAGCACCACTGACATTAAGGACCACTCCTTGTTGGGCTTCCCAGATAGCTCAGTGTTTAAGAATCCACCTGCCAATGCAGGAGACATGGGTTCAATCCCTGGGTCAGGAAGATCCTCTGGAGAAGGAAATGGTAACCCACTCCTGTATTCTTGCCTGGAGAATTCCAGGAACAGAGCAGTCTGGCGGGCTACAGTCCATGGGGTCGCAAAAGAGTCAGATGTGACTCAGCGACTAAACAACAACAACAACAACAAATTCCTTGTTGTGGGGCTGCCCTGTGTATCTGAGGATGCTAAGCAGCGTTGCTGACCTCTCACCATGAAATGCTGGTAGCCTCTCCTAGTCGTGGCTGCTGCTGCTGCTGCTAAGTCGCTTCAGTCATGTCCGACTCTGTGCGACCCCATAGACGGCAGCCCACCAGGCTCCCCTGTCCCTGGGATTCTCCAGGCAAGAACACTGGAGTGGGTTGCCATTTCCTTCTCCAATGCATGAAAGTGAAAAGTGAAAGTGAAGTTGCTCAGTCGAGTCCGACTCTTTGCGACCCCATGGACTGCAGCCTTCCAGGCTCCTCCGTCCATGGGATTTTCCAGGCAAGAGTACTGGAGTGGGGTGCCATTGCCTTCTCCGCTAGTCGTGGCAACCCAGAATATCTCCAGATATTGCCTCCCGTCCCCCAGGGGACAGAACTGCCCCCCGTGAAGAGCCACTGGGCCGGCGCAGTTCTCTTTCAATCCTGGTGAAGTTTCAGAATCACTTGGAGAACAGAAAAAATTAGAGACACCCCCAGATTTCCCCGCAGGCCCAGATCTCTAAGGGGAAGCCCGAGAAACAGAATTTTCTCTCTCCTGGCTGCCAGGCACCGGTCTGAAACTTCCAATTTTGTCTAATTCACTTCTTTTACAGATAGAGAAACAGGCAGGGCCATTGGCCGTCTTATGGAGGATTATTTGATTATTCCTGATCTCTGCCCTGAATCTCCCTGCTGAGTGGGGTTGGGTGGTTCAGCAGCCCCCTTTAAACCACCCCTCATGGCCTTGGAAGGCAGTCACTTCTCCAGGAAAAAACAGCCTCGGACCCTTGAGCGGTTTTCTCACAGAAATTAATTGTCATCCGTCTGATGATTTCATGCTGCCTTCCCCTCCACACACACTGTTTCACGTCTTTTTTTTCCCCATTTTTAAATTGTATTAATTAATTTATCTTAATTGGAGGCTAATTACTTTACCATATTGGGGTGGTTTTTGCCATACATCGACATGAATCAGCCATGGGTGCACATGTGTCCCCCCACCCTGAACGCCCCTCCCGCCTCCCTCCCCAGCCCACCCCTCTGGGTTGTCCCAGAACACCGACTTTGAGTGCCCTGCTTCATGCATCGAACCTGCACTGGTCATCTGTTCTACGTATGGTAATATATGTGTTCACGTCTCTTTTAAAAAGCAGCTTCTTAAAGGACAACACTTTCCTGCCGACACCAAAATCTCCCTCACCTCACACTTGTCAGAGAGTGGGCCGAGCGAGAGCACGCTGATAGTGGCACCTGCGTGGCTGATGTCTCCGCGCCGTCCCCAGCACCTCGGCTCTGTCTCCCCGTGTAGCAGATGCCTCTCCCACCCACTCAGGGATGGATTCCTGGTGTCTGGGAGCGGCTCCCGGGGCAGGGGCTGGATCAGAGCCCCAGCGAGCTCCACTGCCCTGTCAGAACCGAGATGCATCCTTCCTGAGCCCCCAGCTGACAGGGCTGCACTGGTGTCTACCCCTCAATTCCACAGGGAGCCAGGCTATGCCCTGGAGCTAGAGGTCAAGAGGGAAAGGAAATCTGTACCTCCTCTTTTGGAGGATTCGTCCAGGGTAGCGGGGGTAGTGGGGCAGGTGCATCCTGAGCCCAGGGCCCCAGGGAGAAGGCCTGGAGGCAGGAGCCCCCAGGTGTGCCCCACTCCCTGAAATGTAGGCAGGAGATTTTCCTTTCCATTTTATTCCTCTCTGCACAACAGCAATTTAAGTTAATTAAATGTAACAATAAATTATTTCTCAATGGCCTAGAATAGAATAATCTTTCACTGCTCACCGGCTTTGGGGAAAGCACAGGCTCTTTGCTTTGAGGGTGTGGCTGTCCTAGACAGAGGCTATTGGGGAAGGAGCTGACCTGGGGCAGAATGGAGTGGGGAAGAGTGATGGGGAGGGGCAGAAGTCCTGGGTCAGTTGAGAGGGTTGAGAAGGGGCATCCGGCATCACCACCCTCTGTCCCAAGTCTGGTTTCACTCAGGCTAGTCTTTAGAGCACTACTGCATGAATCAGAAAATGCACCCCACCCCCAGGGGTCCCAGCTCTGCTGATGTGCACCCTGCAATTCCAGCCCCCAGAGACCCCTCTACTTGGCACCTCTGTGCAGGGCAGAAATCTCACAACTGTGTGTGGGCTCTGCACCTTCCCCGTATTGTCATTCTGTCTCTACAGATATATCCCCTGTAGGCACACAGGTTTCCGAAGAGTTGATTGCGCATATGTTTTATTCCTGCACACCAGATCCTGATTTTTAAGTCCAACGGGAGAGCCAGGTTTCTAAAGAAATCTTGATTTATGATCCCTCCTCTTCTTCATATTTAGATTTTCTTCTCCTGGCTTTGCTTAAAACAGGCTGTTACCTTAAAAACCACAGCTTTGATGAAGGGTCAATATCCAAAATGTATAAGGGGAACCCATACAACTCAATAGCAAAAGCACCCCTCCAGATAAAAGTGAGCCCTGCAAATAATCCAATGAAATCTGAAAAATGCAAATAAAAAACACAATAAGTATCATCTCACATCTGAGAATGGGTATTACAAAAAAGACAAGTGCCAGGGAGGATGTGGAGAAAAGGGAACCTCAGTGCACTGTTGGTCGGAATGTAAATTGGTACAGCCACTATGAAAAATAGTATGGAGTTTATTCAAAAAATTAAAAATAGAACTACCATATGATACAGCAGTTCCACTTCTGGGTATGTATCCAAAGGAAATGAAATCATTACCTTGAAGAGATATCTGAATCCCTGTGTTCATTGCAGAATTGTGTATAATAGCCCCTTGGACAGCAAACAGTAAGGAGATAAAACCAGTTAATTCCAAAGGAAATCAACCCTGAATATTCATTAGAAGGACTTAATACTGAAGCTCCAGTACTTCGGCCACCTGGTGCGAAGAGCCAACTCATTAGAAAAGACCCTGTTACTGGGAAAGATTGAGGGCAAGAGGAAAAGGGGGCGGCAGAGGATGAAATGACTGAATGGCATCCCTGACTCAATGGACATGAGTTTGCGCAAACTCTGGGAGATAGTGAAGGACAGGGAAACCTGGCAAGCTGCAGTTCAGGGGGTCGCGAAGAGTTGGATGCGACTTAGTCACTGAACAACAATACAATAGCTAAGATACGGAAACACAAAAGTGTCTGTCAATGGATAAATGGATAAAGAAAATGTGGAATATTATTAAGACATAAAAAGGAAATTCTGCCATTTGTGATGACATGGATGAACCTCGAGGGCATTATGCTGAGTGAAATAAGACAAAAAACAATAAGTACCTTATGATCTCACATATATGTGGAATCTAAAAAATTCAAACTCAGAGAAACAGAGCAGATTGGTGATTGCCATGAGTGAAATGGAGATGTGGGAATGGGTGAAGGTAGTCAAAAATACAAACTTCCAGTTATAAGATGAATACATCCTGGGGGTGCAAGGACAGCGTGTTGACTGTAGCTAACAATACTGTGTTGAGTATTTGAAATTACTGACAGAGTAGATCTTAATAGTTTCTAACACACATACACACACAGTTGTAACTATGTGAGATAATAGATGTGTTAACTAATTGTGGTAATCATTTTGCAATATATATGTGTATCGAATCATCATGTATACTTTAAATTTATACAATGTTATATGTCATTTCAGTACAGCTGAAAAAGACCATAGCACAGAGCAAAGCAGTCAGGATGGTCAGATATTTGGGCTGCGGAGCCAGGGGACCCCAGAACCCAGGAGGAGTGGGCTTTCCTTCCTTGGCCAGCAGGCGGCAGTGTTCGCTGAGGGTCTTTTGCCTCTGGTGGCCTCCAGGGAGGGCTGCAGTCTTGGCCTCACTTGGGCAGCTTTTGGCCCCAAGTCAGGATCTGCCACAGTCTCCTGGGCCAGGGAAGGCAGCCAGGCCCAGGTTCTTCCCCCAGTTACTGAAGGGTCTCCACTGAGCATACAACTCTTCTGCTCTGGGTCTCTGTACCTACAAATGATGAAACTGACCAGCTATGACAAGCTGATGCTCAGGAATCCACCTCCGCACTTCGGGTCTGGTGGATCCATCTCAGCCTAGAGTCTGAGCCCTTCCACAGGTGGTCTGTGCTGCCCCAAAAGCTCAGGACCTCCCCCCACCCCCCTCCCCCGCCTGGAAAGCCCTCTCTCTCCTTCTCACAGTCTGTGGCCGCTCTGCCATCCTCCAGCTCACCTCCCCCCGGAAGCCTGCCCACATCGTCGCCTTGTGCTGACCCCTCCTGTAATCCCCCTGCACTCATGCACACCCTGCCTTGCCATTCTCCTTTGTGTGTGTGTATCTGTGTCTGTGTGTGTGTCTATGTGTCCTTCCCCGCCTCTTTTAGATTCGTTTCCTTTTCTTCAAATCAAGGAATCCTGGCCTGCTTGAATGTAGAATCCCAGTTCAACAAGGAGCTCGGTGCGATCACTTAGTTGGATGGTTTAAAAAAAACAGGAGACAAAAATCAAAACAACTTTCCTTTTAAGCTGAAAACCCCTTTTTTCCTTTGCAGCCCCTCCCCCAGGGCCTGGGAGGAACACCAGGACAGCTTGTTCTACTCCAACCCTGTCCGTAACCAAGAAAGATTCTAGGGCCCAGAGTGACCCAGTCATGATTGTGACTCCACGGGCACTTTGTGTGTGTGTGTGTGTGCGTGTGTGCATGTGCGCGCTCAGTCACTCAGTGGTGTCCAACTCTTTGCAACCCCATGGACTGTAGCCCACCAGGCTCCTCTGTCCATGGTATTTCCCAGGCAAGAATACTGGCATGGGTTACCACTCCCTTCTCCAGGGAATCTTCCCGACCTAGGGATTGAAGCCACATCTCTAGTGCCTCCTGCATTGACAGGTGAATTCTTTATCACTGCTGTGCCTGGGAAACCCTTATGGGTACTTGTAGGAGTCTTTAAATTCCAGAAAGCATCTCTCTCATTATTCTCCCCACCAGTCAGGTGGCCTCCATCTCTGTAATGCAGGTAAGGAAGAGGGTATTGCCCAGAGGGGTGAGGTGACTTGCCCACACAGACAGTGGCAGGACTGGGCTCAGAGCCCAGAAGAAGGGGGAAGAATCTCGCTGGAAGACCACTCTCAAATGCTAAAGCTGTGATTCTGCTGGACAGCCATCTCAGTCCCTGGCCCCTAGGAGAGGTTTTCTGGGGGCCTCTGGGGCTCTCCCAGGCTGAGCATCAGAGGTTGTGAAGGGGAGGGAAGGCTGACCCCCTTCTCCTTGCTCCTCCTGAACTTTGGAGAGGTGAGGGTGGCGCCTGTTGCCTCCAGTGGCCCTTCAGGACTCTCCCTGAAAGGTTAATTACCAGATCATCCCATCAAAGGAAATTGTGCTTCTGTCTCTTAAAGACCAAACTGAGCCTCAGCAGCGTAGTTATTTACGGTCTCTAATAAGCATTTTCTGGGTGTGATTAACCTTTATGCCAAAGTCACACTGGGAATTGGGGGTGGCAGCTTCAATTCCAGCCACACTGCGCTGGCCAGGGGGTGGGGCATGGGCAGCAGCTGGAGCAGCCTGGAGGGGGCAGCTGTCAGACTCCGGCCTGCCCACCCGCCCTCTCCACGGGCTCCTTCGCCCTCCCCTCTCCTCTGCATCCCTTCTTCCCATGCCCTGCCCTGATCTCTCTTCCTCCATCTTTCATCCACTTGAAAGACAGACCCAGAACACCTGCTTACTGAACCCCAACCTCCACTCAGCACTAAAAGCAGTTCAACTGTACGTGCGTGTGCGTGCGTGCTCCGTTGCTCAGTAGTGTCGGACTCTTTGCAACCCCATGGACTGTAGCCTACCAGGCTCCTCTGTCCATGGGATTCTCCAGGCAAGGATACCGGAGTGGGTTGCCATTTCCTCCTCCAGGGGATCTTTCTGACCCAGGGATTGAACCCGGGTCTCCTGAGCCTCCTGCATCGGCCAGTGGATTCTTTACTGCTGAGCCACAACCCCTTTGAAATGGGGAGCAGGAGACTTGCCCTGTCTGCTCTCCGGAGCTCAATGCTTCTCCCATGTCAGGGACCCCGTGTCATTTTATGTGATGCTGTGATTAAGCCACAGCATGCCCTTGGCCTTCCCAGATTTAACATTCAAGGTCTGGCTCTTTAGCAAGTGGAGAGATTTGCAGCTGAGGTACAGGTTTTATTTTGGGGCCTCGGGGCTGCCAGGCGGGTGCATTACCTCGTGAGTGAGCTTAGCGCCCGCCAGCTTCAGATCCTCAGTCCCATTTTGGTTTTCTCTCCCACCTCACAAAGTCCTGAAAACTTGGTTTGTCAAAAATGGTTCTGAAAGGAGGAGCCAGTGGCCAGGGCTGATGACAGGGGCGCCCAAGAAAGCAGCGGTTCTTAGGTCAAAGCCACTATCGGTAACTTTGGGAGAGGATGACGTGTCCAGTTTGGTGAGGCCCAGGCCTCTGATGTGACCCTGCTCATCACATGCTCTGGCCATATTTTGGGGTGCTAGACTTCACTGAGCAGTGGAGAAAGCTCTTTACCCTCCCCCGAAAATCGTTGGCCTTACATGCAACATTCTTCTTTTAAAAAAATTTTTATTTGGCTGTACCGAGTCTTAGTTGCGGCCTGAGGGTTCTTTTTTGTTGGCTGCACCCCATGGCACGCAGCACTTTCCTGACCAGGGATCAAACCTGTAGCCCCTGCAGTGGAAGCACAGAGTCTTAATCACTGGACCACCTTTTAGTTGCAGCATTTGGGATCTGGTTCCCCGACCATGGGTTGAACCCGAACCCCCTACATTAAGAGCTCAGAGTCCCAGCCACTGGACCACAAAAGAAGTCCCTACACGTAGCATTCTGCATTTAATCACAGGGTTTCATGCCCCTCACCCTGCCTTGTGTGTTTGTGGGCCCCAGATTAAAAACTCTCAGCTTTAGAAGAAAGCAAGCAACATCCTTGAAACTCCAGGGGCCTGTCTGCCCCTACAGTGTAATAATATCCTGTTGGCAGAGTTGGAAAACTAGTGAATGTTGAAGAGGAGATCCGTGTTATGGTGGAAGGAAGTACACAGGAAAACTCTGCACTTTTCATGAAAGTATGATTCAGGAATAAGCCAGGAGCGTGACAAACCCTTCCGCGGAGCCAGAGGTGGCTTAGATCCAGATTCTGTACAGAGCCGAGATTTCCTGAGAGGGGAAACTGGTTGGGGAATTTCAAGAAGCCTTTTTCTTGGCATAATGCAAACCCAGCCCTCTTTTGGGAGAAAATGACTTTGTGAACCAGCACATCCATGAGAGGTGAGGATCGAGGTTATAGGCAGCCAGCCAAGGACGGGTGTCATGCCATGGCATTTGCTTTGGTTTCGTGATGAATCTGGATTTGCCCACTCCTTGTTGAACCCCAAGACATTAAGATTCGAGGCTAAGACCTTCTGGCTGGTGTATTTGCTATCTAATTAGAACCCTGGTGCGTAAGTGCTTTTATAGAGGCAATTCCATGCATTTGGGACTAGTCTGAGCTCTCCAATTGCCAGGGTCTAGTGTGTGTATGGAGAAGGCAATGGCACCCCACTCCAGGACTCTTGCCTGGAAAATTCCATGGATGGAGGAGCCTGGTGGGCTGCAGTCCATGGGGTTGCTGGGAGTCAGACACGACTGAGCGACTTCACTTTCACTTTTCACTTCCATGCATTGGAGAAGGAAATGGCAACCCACTCCAGTATTCTTGCCTGGAGAATCCCAGGGATGGGGGAGCCTGGTGGGCTGCCGTCTATGGGGTTGCACAGAGTCAGACACGACTGAAGCAACTTAGCAGCAGCAGTGTGTGTATGGAGGGGACCTGGGTGCATGGATGGGGCACAGAGTTGCTTGGCATTGGAGGGTCGGGGAGATGCTGCCAAGAGGCGGGGCTCTGGGCCTGATGTTTGAGGGCTGCAGAGTTCACCAGGGGAAGGGGTGAACCAGGGTGAGGAGTGGGCAGACCCCAGCAGGACCCCGTGTGCTGGGAAACCATAAGCAATTCAGTGTGAATAAAACATGGCATGCTTTCAAGGAAGAACTGAAAGACCAAAGCACAAAGCGCAGCTTCAGGCTTAGGATAGCAGTAGAATGCCAGGAAGCAGGGCTGATATTTTTATACAGGGTGTTACCGGTTTCTTTAATTTGCCTGTGGCTGAGTTGGCTATGGGAGCCCCATTTCCATTCTGTGTGTGTGTGTACACATGTGTCCGTGTTGGGAGGTGGCAGAGGCAGGGGTGAGTGACAAGCCAGGGCTAGGGGTCCCTAGTCCGCTTCTAGAAGAGGTCTCTGGCCATCCCAGGGGAGCAGCCCTCCCGGGGGACAGCTCACAGCCGGGTGTCCGCTGACTGTGCCCAGCTGACAGCAGGTCTGTCAGCATGGACGCCGCTCTCTGCTCAGCCTGCAGGAGCCACTGGCGGGCCTGGTGGCCTCCACCTCTCTCTTGCTTCTGCGTTTTTCATTTGGAAAATGAGGGTAAAGATAATTTGCCATCTCTCTGGGGACCGTGAAGTTTAATTACTGATTAATAAAATGTTGGGAGTTCCACAGGGCCAGAGAGGTGACTGGGTTTGTTTTAATCACTCCTGGGTCCCAGGAGCAAGGTAGCTGACCCCAGCTCTGTTGGCCGAGGCCAAGCTCTGGGCATGGGATGGGGGCACAGGGCCAGGGTGAGCTTGGAGCCCGGAGCTTGGCCCAGTTAGATCAGAAAGACCCTCATGATGTGACAGGTGGAGTGTGCCAGTGAGGGAATCAACAAAGCCCACTGCGGGCTCAGGCTCAGCACTGAGGGGACAAAGCGGGTGAACCATCAGGGTGAATGCGGGAGCCGGGGACTTCCTGCCAGAGGCCAGGGGGTTGGGCAGGCTCTGACCAGGAGTGGGGAGTATTCGGTTCTGTCTTGGAACGTAGGGTGGGAGAGAAGGGATCAGGATCTGCCTTTGTCATCAGACAGGAGTCGGAAGGTGGGTGGTGCCAGTGGGGGGTGGGGAGAGTCTGGGCTAGTGGGTGGGGGCCAGTCTGGGGAGAAAATACATGAGCAACAAGGCCGGAACTAGGGTCAGGCAAGTGAGACATTTTTCTCAAGCATGGGATTTAAAAAGCTGCCCAAAATCACACCATCAAGATAAATAATATTTTAATGTTATCACTGATTTTTCCTTTTACCCCAGGTTCCAATAGGACCCAGCACTGGTAGTGAGCCTGCCTGAAAAAAAAAAAAAAAAAGCTTTTTATATGTTGTTTATCATGGAATTTTTTGCATTGATGTAGAATTTTTTTAATTAATTTATTTGTTTTGGAGGATAATTAATTTACAGTATTGTAGTGATTTTTGCCATACATTGACATCAATCAGCCATGGGTGTACATGTGTTCGCCATCCTGAACCCCCCTCCTACCTCCCTCTCCATCCCATCCCTCAGGGTCATCCCAGTGCACCAGCCCCAAGCACCCTGTCTCATGCATCAAACCTGGACTGACGATCCATCTCACATATGATAATATACATGTTTCAATGCTATTCTCTCAAATCATCCCACCCTCACCTTCTCCCAGAGAGTCCAAAAGACTGTTCTATATATCTGTGTCTCTTTTGCTGTCTCGCATACAGGATTATTGTTACCATCTTTCTAAATTCCATATATATGCTTTAGTATACTGAACTGGTGTTTTTCTTTCTGGCTTAGTTCACTCTATAATAAGCTCCAGTTTCATCCACCTCATTAGAACTGATTCAAATGCATTCTTTTTAATAGCTGAGTAATACTCCATTGTGTATATGTACCACAGCTTTCTTATCCATTCATCTGCTGATGGACATCTAGGTTGCTTCCATGTCCTGGCTATTATAAACAGTGCTGCGATGAACATTGGGGTACACGTGTCTCTTTCAATTCTGGTTTCCTCAGTGTGTATGCCCAGCAGTGGGATTGCTGGATCATAAGGCAGTTTTGCTTCCAGTTTTTTAAGGAATCTCCACACTGTTCTCCATAGTGGCTGTACTAGTTTGCATTCCCACCAACAGTGTAAGAGGGTTCCCTTTTCTCCACACCCTCTCCAGCATTTATTGTTTGTAGACTTTTTGAGAGCAGCCATTCTGACTGGAATGAGATGGTACCTCATTGTGGTTTTGATTTGCATTTCTCTGATAATAAGTGATGTTGAGCATCTTTTCATGTGTTTGTTAGCCATCTATATGGCACTGATGTAGAATTTTAAAAATATTGCATTAAAACATTATGTATCTAACTACTAAGATTTTTGGTGCTCAGCCTCCACCCCTTATATTCTGCACCTGAAAGGAATTCCTTGCCCTTCTCACCTTAGTCCTAGCCCTGCCAGTGAAGGCTGCAAATGCTTGCCGGTGGCGTTGGCCACCACCCTGGCTCGGGTCTAAATTTGAAACTTGCTCACTGTGGGACTCGGACAAGCCCCTACCTCTCTCCCAATCCCATTTTCCTCTGACATGGCTTAGGCTACTTCCAGATCTATGCGTCTCTGTCTGAAGTCCTATTGCAGGAAGGGGGACTCCTTCCAGGGCCCAAGAGTGGGTTCTTTTCTAACACTTGGGAATGAATTGTCCAAGGACACACATGTACTGAAAAAGCAAGAGACTGTATTGGGAAGGGGCACCCCGGCAGAGAGCAGCAGGGTAAGGGAACCCAGGAGAACTGCTCTGCCACATGGCTTGCAGTCCCAGATTTTATGGTGATGGGGTTAGTTTCCCGGTTGTCTGGGGCCAATCCATCTGACTCAGGGTCCTTGCTGGTGGCACACACATTGCTCAACCACGATGGATTCCAGCAAGAAGGATTCTGGGATGTTGGTAGGACATATGGACTGGCATCTGTCTTCTCTCTCCTTTTGATTTTCTTGAATTCTTCTGGTTGGTGGTCACTTGTGAGTTCTGAGTTCCTTCGCAGGACCTCCTGTTGTGAGATAACTCATGTGAGTGCTTACTGTCTTGCCTGGACAGGGCTGGAGGTTTTGGTCACTGTTCCCCCTAATAGTTCTGCAGTGAATTTTGCAGAACTGTTTGCAAATGGGCTGGGGCCGAGACCCCATGGAGGGTGGAGGGAGGTAAGAGAGAGTCCCAGGGAGGGGAGACCCCAGGAATAAAGAGCAGGGAGCAGGGGTGTTGATGTGGAGAGGAGTCTCCCGTGAGGTCAGGGAGACAGAGCTCTGCAGGTCACCAGGCTCCCATGTCCTGACAACTGGGAGGAGGGTCTGATTTCCATCCTTCCCTACCCCAAACCCCCAGATGCTTCTTAGCCCTTCACAAATCAAATCTCTAGGGAAACAATCGTCTAGCCTCCAACCCTTGACTAAATGAGAATCACCAAGTTCAAATCAATCAACGTGACCTATTTCAGGTTGTAGACCTGAAACATAATGTAACCCATTAACGTATTCAGCAAATTTAAATGCAATGAATAAAACAAAATCCCTGCCCTCTTGGAGCAAGCTGTGCTGCTTACAAAAGACTCCTACATACCCTGCATCCTGTAAGCCTGGGGAGATGGGGAGGCTATTATGCCAGTCTTACAGGTGAGGAAACTGAGGCACAGAGAGGTCAAGTGACTTGCCCATGGCAACACAGTGGAACTGGGGCTGGACGCCAGGTCTCTTGACTCTAAATCCACAGGGAGGGTGTTGACCTCAAGGGAGGGAGCACAGTGATTGTGTGGGGGTGTTAGTTGAAGAAGGGTCAGCCCTCCATGGAGCCCATGCTACTGTCCCCAAGTAGGCTGAAATTTTGGAATCAGAGTGATACAGAGTCCCCAGGGATGTAAGAGGCAAAGGTTGTCCCGGGAATAAGGCAGCCATCTTTCCAGACAGATTTATCCCTTCACCTCTCGGGGCCTCAGCTTCCTCGTCAGGGACAGCCACACCTGCCCCACAGAAAATGAAGTATCATTGTGGATGTAAAAGGACTTGGTAGATGGTTCAGGCACAATTTGCAGTGACCACTAATTAGCTGGACAGGGATGAGGGCCGGTGAGGCAGCTCATTAAACCACGGGCCCTGAGCTCCTGCAGTTGGGGAGGGAGTGAGGCAGGGAGGTAGGCTCACTATTGGGGGTCTTCTGTGAGCCCAGGGGAGAGGAGGGGTGTTCAGGGGGCAGGTGGGAGGATGTGTGTGTGTCTGTGTGTCTGTATGTCTGAGTGTGGGTGTGTGTTGGGACACAGCTGGGCCATCCTTGTGATCCCATGAGAATGGAGGTGGCTTTATCAGGCAGAGCCTCCCTGTCCTCAGGGAGAGTTCACCTCTGTCCTGGGAACCTGGGCTCCCGCTGTCACCTGCCTTCTTTTCAGGTTCCTCTTAGAGCAGGGCAGCCCCAGATGTTGTAGGCAAGAAAGACACAGGGCAGGAGGGCAGGGAGGCTGGGTTGGTGGGAGAAGGAGGTGTGTCTGGATAAGACTGTACGGAGGAGGAAGGAGACTAGAAGCGGCAGGAAGTTGCAGTCCAGACTGCTCCTGGCACAGTCTAACCGACTCCCTCGCCTCCTGTGCCCACAGGCCCTTCTCCTCCTGGGGCTGAACTCCATCTCTGCCTCCCTCCAGGACCAGCATTGCGAGAGCTTGTCCGTGGCCAGCAACGTCTCTGGTGAGCATGCCCATCTGCCTCCTGCAAGGTTCCAGGTCCCCAGAGCCCCACCACCCATCTCCCCCAGGGCTCCAACACCTACACATGGCTGGCGAGAAGGCAGGGATAGTGGAGGGATTTCCTCTCTGGGGCTCCAAGCAATCCATCATTTGTCCACAGAGTGCCGTGTTAAGTAGGAGTGGTGGGAAAGAGCTGCGATTAGGTGACAGAGGGGCTTGGGGCAAGTGTGCCCAGGTGTTATCTCCTGGCTCTGGGCTGGAAAACAGGGGAAGACACCCCAGCCCTTGCTGCTGTGAGAATCAACAGAGCGGAAGGCTGGGCTGTGACTCAGGCGTCAGTGAGGAAGAGAGTCTGCTGTTCTGCTGCTAAAAATGCCTGGAGCAGAATATGCATGGTGCTAACTATGGCTGGATGGCTGGATGGTATCACCGATTTAATGGACATGAGTTTGAGCAAACTCCAGGAGATGGTGAGGGACAGCGAAGTCTGTAGTCCAGGGGTCATGAAGAGTCAGACAAGTGACTAAATAACAACAGCTTTGTGCAGGGCACCATCCGAGGTGTTTGAGAACAGATCTTCCTTGACTCGCGATGGGGAAACGTCCAGGTAAACCCATTGTAAATGGAAAATATCATAAGCCAAGAATGCATTGAATACACATAACCTAGGCGTAGCTTAGACTTGTCTACTTTGACACGCTCAGAATACTTACATTAGCTACAGTTGAGCAAAACCATCTGACGCAAAGCCTTTTTTTTTTTTTTAATTAAAGTATCGTATGTCATTTATGGCATACTAAAGTGAAAACCAGAATGGCTGTGTGGGTACAGAGTGGTTGTAAGTGCATTGACAGTTGTTTCTTCTCATAATCGCATGACTGTTTGGGGACTGTGGCTGCTGCCACTGTCCAGCATCAGGAGAGAGGATTGTACCACATGACTAGCCTGGGAAAAGGTCAAACTTCAAAATTAGAAGTGTTGTTTGTGCTGAATGCCTATTGCTTTCAAGCCATCGTAAAGTCAAAAAATCATTAAGTAGAACCATCGTTAAGTCGAGACTGTCTGTGTATTAACCCAGTTTTCACAATGACCTCCTGAGGCAGTAGCGGGTATATCCCTTTTACACATAAGGAAACTGAGGCCTGGAGCAGAAGTAGTAAGTGCTGACTTGAGCCCAGGCAGCCTGGCTTCCACATATGTCCCTTAGCACCGTGCTCTACGCCTCCTCAACAGAAAGGACTGTAAATGTTACTAATACTTGTATAATTTCACCATTTACAAAGTGCTTTTGTATAATAATCCTATTTCATCCTCACAAGAGTTTACGATGCAATACTTTGGCCACCTCATGCAAAGAGCCAAATCACTGGAAAAGGCCCTGACACTGAGAAAAATTAGAGGCAAAAGGAGAAGGGGACGGCAGAAAATGAGATGGTTAGATAGCATCACAGACTCAACGGACATGAGTTTGAGCAGACTCCGGGAGATAGTGGAGGACAGAGGAGACCGGCGTGCTGCAGTCCATGGGGTTGCAAAGGGTCAGACATGACTTAGCGACTAAACAACAATTTATACTCATGAGGAAACTGAGATGGGAGAATTAAGTTTGTGGGCTCTGGGGCCACGCGTTTTCTAATCTGGAGTGCGGTCCCTGAACCCTCATCCTGACCCCTTTAACTAGGGTCTGACGATGCTGTTGCCCAGTGAAGATGGAGAGGGGTACCTAAGGGTCTTTGAGGGACTCTTCTTTGGTAATTCCTTTTTCTCTGCAGGTCTCTCTGTTTGAGTTAATTAGTTGATTAACTGAGCACCTACTGTGTGCCAGGACCCATGTTCCCTGGCAGAACAAAGAGGGGCTGACAGTCTGGTCTGGGGGTCAAGTCCATAAACACATGTGCCGTGAGGAGGAGCACAAGACGCATGCTGGTGGAGAAACGGCCACCGTGTGCTACAGGAACGCAGGGAGTTTCTGATTCTGGGCCTGCGGGGAGAGGAGGACTCCACAGTGCCGAGCAGCTGCCCCCTGGCCTACTGTTCCCTCCCTACTGGCGGGGGGAGGAGGTAGGGGAGGAATGGGACCTGGAGCACTGACTGTGTTCCCGTGCTCATAGTGGCGCTCAGTCTTGTTCTGTCTGCCCTAGGGGTCCCCGCTGGTAGATTTGACTTCAGGGATGAGCATGCCCTTGAGTTCCTTGAGCCTCACTCTGTAATTGAAGAGTAATATGGCTGATAACTGCCTCAAGGATCCATTGCAATTAAAGGCACTACATTTAATGGCGATATTTCATAAACTGTAGAGTGCCATACCACTACTGAGTATTATTGATTATTGTTGGTAAAAGCAGGATTTTAAAAGTGCTCACCTTGTAGCTGGAATGAGAGGCAGACACTAGCCATGAGCTGCTCACTACAGTGGAGGCGGCAGGGAGGTTAGATCAGGGGTGGTGTGAATCCAGGAAGGCTTCCTGAAGGAGGAAGTTTCAAAGCGAGTCTCTGAGAGATTCTGAGCAGAGACTGGCAGAAAAGAGCCAGTGCTCTGAGTCGAAGCTAGAGTTGACCAAGGAACAGCAGGTGGGTTTGGTGGAAGAACAGGGAAGGGGTGAGACAGGAAGGGCAGGAAGCCTGGGGAGATACTGACAGCCCAGAACATCTGGCTGCAAAGTTGGCTGAGGAATGGGAAAGATCTGGAGCGAGAGTCTGGAGCTGTAGAGGAGAAAGCCTGGGAGGGAGGAGACCTACTCAGAGGCCTGGCCTGAGATGGAGCCCTCCATGCCCCAGGCCCTGTGCACTGATGGCGGGGGGAGGAGGGGGGGGGCAGGTCAGTCTCCTTTAACTTGCCTTGTGTGCTCCTGCACAGTGACATTCCTGAGCCTATGACGGAGTCATCAGTCCTCGGAGGCAGCGGGGCGTGATGAATGCCATCCATTCCCTGATGATTTGTACCCCATGTCCCTGCCCCCAGCCCAATCTGCCTGGCTTCAGGGCACGCAGTCCATCACCCTCCACAGCAGCCTCTGAAAACAGGCTATTTGTCTTCCAGCACTAAGACCTACCCAGACCGACGGGCACTGGTAGAGACAGATGGTGAGGGTGGGGTGGAGGGACTGAGACAGATGGATGGGCGTCTGGCCTGGGGTGGCTGGCATTGAGCTGGGGCCTTTGGGGGCCTCTCACATGCCAGGAGCAGGGAGAAAGTGCGTCCCCAGGGTTAAGGCTCCATTATGTGGCAGACCACAGACTTGGAAACGTATAAAATAATGGTATGAATATGATGATGCCAGAAAGTAATAGAATTATTGACCAGTGAACATCAGAAACACATGGAAATCATATTGCTGACAAGGACCCAGGGTAATCCCCTGTCTGAAGGTCATGAGTGATAATAGTAAATAATGATAGCTAATATTTTCTTGGGCTTCCCTGGCAGCTTAGTGGTAAAGAGTCCACCTGCCAATGCAGGAGACTTGGGTTCGATCCCTGGGTCAGGAAGATCCCCTAGAGAAGGAAACGGCAACCCACTCCAGTATTCTTGCCTGGGAAATCTCATGGACAGAGGAGCCTGGCAGGCTATAGTCCATGGTGTCCCAAAGAGCTGGACACGACTGAGCAACTAAACAAAACAACAACAAAGATATACTTAGTGGCTATTATATGTCAGACTCCATTCTAAGTACTTTCATTCAATCATCACAACAATATTGTTAGCAAGTATTTTTATCATCATCTTACAGACTAGGAACCTACAGCTCAGAGAGGTTAAGTAACTTGCCCGAGCACACACGGTTACTAAGCACTAGCCCTAAGATTTGAATCAGATGGGCCTGATTCTGGACATTTTCACCACTGTGTATGTGGTCACCCAGAGAGGCATGGTATCCAGGGCCTGCTGGTCAGTCATCTGGGGTGCAGAGTCACTCCTGCAGTGTCCCATACCTATACTGGGTTTATACACAGCCCCCAGTCTTCCTTAGGCCCTGCTATGTTCCTGACACTGTACTGGGTGCCAGAAATGCAAAAATGAAGAGCCCACAGGGTAGGAGGCTCCCACACACATGTCCTGAGGAATCACACGCCATACAAAGGCATCTTTCTATTCTGCCCAGTCGAGGAGGTCACAGCCCAATGGCAAGATGGCTGAGCAAAGACCAAAGACTCTAGGCCCGGCTTCTCCCTCCCAGGTGACCCAGGCAGAGCCCTTGCCCGTTCATCCTAGCAGCAGCTTCCCAGAAAGGGCAAGCACGTGTGTTTCAGAGATTGCCCTTGGGCCACCTGCTGACCCCTCTGGGCGGCCTTGGCTGAGCTCCTCTCCTGGGCTTAAACCAAACAGGGGGCTGGGCTTCCCAGCTACAGGGCTCCTGCCAAGTGCCCACCTAACCGGCTCATTCAGAAGCCCCCAGTGGGAGACTCGACATAACTAGAGACAGGAACCAGGTTCCAGTCTTCCTCGGAAGTTATCTACCATGGAAAAAGGTCTGCTGAGCACATTTGGCTCCTGAACACAATGGAAAGGGAACTATATGATCCATCTAGGGGAAGAGCCCAGTGCCCAGTTGCGCACAATTTTAAATAGGCCGCCTTCAAAGGGTTCTTATTTATTCATTAGAGCAGTTCCCCTAGGACTCTGACTCAGCAGGAGTTTTCAGAAGCAGGTGGGAGTGTTTCATGCTGTTCCTCTCTCCTCTTCCCTCCATCCGCAGGGATCTGGGGCAGGCTGACCACGGGCCCCCACGCCCCCATGTCTGCTCTGGGCATGTGTGGGGAAGGAGGAAGATGCAGGACCAGTTTCATGCACTACCTGGCCCCACTCCCCTGTCCCCAGAAAAAACTCTGAGGGATCTAGGTTCCCCATGAGTGAGGAGGTGAGCCACCACGTGACAGGAGTGTTAACACCTCAGATACGCTGAGCACACACCTGCCTCAGGGACTTGCTGGTCCCTCTTCCTAGAACACTCTCTGCCCACTCCCCAGCTATGCACAGAGTTCCCTCTCTCACTTCTGTTGGGTCCCTGCTTAATGTTAGGACCAAATCAAAATAGCTCTCAGTCTCTCTCTCTTTTTTTTTTTTTTGCTGCTTGGCTTGTGGGAACTCTTGTGGGATCTCAGTTGCCTGACCAGGGACTGAACCCTGGGCACAGCAGTGGAAGTATTGAATCCTAACCACTAGACCACCGGGGAACTCCCCTCCTGTCAGTCTTTATCTGTTCATGTCTATTGTTGTTGTTGTTGTTTAGTCCCTAAGTCATGTCTGACTCTTTGGGACCCCAGGGACTACAGCTTGCCAGGCTCCTCTGTCCATGGCATTTCCCAGGCAAGAATACTGGAGTGGGTAGCCATTTCCTTCTCCAGGGAATCTTCCCGACCCAGGAATCGAACCCAGGTCTCCTGCATTGGCAGGCAGATTCTTTACCATGAGCCACGAGAGAAGCCCCACTTTATGTCTGTATGCACACACAGTCCCACCCTCCAACCCTGTAGACTGATGGAAGGGTATTTATTTTATTCATTACTGTATCCTAGCTCCTAGAACAGGCACTGTATCCCCAGCTCCTACAGTGTTTCTTAGGCGGTCAGGAGAAACTTGTGAATAAAGAGTAAAGTCTTTATTCCTCCACATCCATTACCTTATGGACCAGGAGGGGCTCCATGGGATGGGTTGAAGTGGGGAGGAGTTGGCTCCTAAAAGTAACTCAGGCTTCATGCTGCTGACTGGTAATTCTGCTTGGCTATTTGCAAGGCTGGTTTACTCTGGTCCAAACTGTTTCTCACCCCCAGAACTATGATATTAAAGTGGGAAAATATCCCCCAGGAGTGCAGGAGAGATTGGGCATTTGTACCATTGGGACCTGTGCTTACTGAAGTCTCTGTCATGTCCGACTCTTTGGGGCCCCATGGACTGTAACCCTGCCAGGCTCCTCTGTCCATGGAATTCTCCATGCAAGAATACTGGGGTGAATAGCTGCCTGACCCAGGGATTGAACCTGGGTCTCCTGCACTGCAAGCAGATTCTTTACCGTCTGAGCTACGAGCAAAGTCCAGTGGGACCTGTAGGGAAAGGATATTGTTCCAGTAATCACAGTCCAACAGCCCTGACCTCCAGGTCCTTACAGCCCCCATACTGACTGACACCAGGGCTTCCTTTCCTTCCTTCTCCCCTTTCCAACTAGAAGATCCAGGTCCTCCCCACCCCCACCCCTCTGAAATTATTGTTCTCTGTATCTTGTTCTCCTGGCTTTCTGTCCGCTTCTCCCTGTTTTATTCTCAGATCTTGTCTCCTATGTCCTCTCTCACCCTCTCTCTCCTCCTTTTTCCCCCGCTTCCCTCCCACCCCACGCTCTATTCTTCTCAAAGTGGTGAAGTGAATTGAATAGGTGGCATGAATTTCATCAGTGCCTTTCACATTGCCCTTCTCCAGGGGATCTTCCCAAACCCAGGGATCGAACCCACGTCTCCCGCATTGCAGGCGGATTCCTTATCAGCTGAGCCACAAGGGAAGCGGTGTTCGACAAAGGTTTTTACCCCAGCCCCTCAAATCCTGCGCACCCTTCCCCTTCAGAGGTTGCAGCCCTTTTCCTTCCTTCCTCTTTTCGCTCTCTACCTCTCCGGTCTCCATCCATCCGCTCCCTAAAATCTAGGGGCCAACCCGGACTTTGAACTTTCTAGCCTGTATTTGGGAGTCAGAGCTGGTCTCCGCTCCTGATTGGCCCTTCTTGGCTTCTTGGCTCCTCCTTCCCTCAGACCCTGCCCACCCAACCCTCACCCCCACCCCCGCCCGGACCCCAGGCCAGCTAGCCGGCCTTTTATTCCGGAGGTAGGGGCAACATCGTCTCCTGGCCCCTTGCATTTGGTTTCTCTTCTTCATTCTCGCTGCCTGTCTCCCTTTCTCCCCGTCTCGCACACAGACATTCATTCCCTGCAGGATTTTCTGGGCTGTTAATGTAAAGGTCACGTCTGCTGCAATGTTCCCCCCATGCCAGCTCCGTGCAGCCTTTTGTGAGCTTCACAGGATGAGGGAGGGAGGGAGACTGCGGAGGAACCCAGGGCACAGGGACGGGCCCAACCAAATGCTGTGAGGGCCAATTGCTCAGACTGGGCACCGCTGTGGTGCAGTGGAAAGAGCCCAGGGCAGGCGTGAAAACCCACTTCTGCCTCTTAGTGTCTGTGTGACTAAGGATAAACAATTAGCTGGGCGTCAATTTTCTTATCTGTAAAATGGGGAGAATGAGCACCCACGTTGGCAGATGGTGTGAGGCCCATATTAGGTGCTATGGAATCCTAATCTGTACCACAGACTAGGGGCAAAAGGCTTCTCCCTTGGCCCCTCCCACTCGCATATCCCGACTAACTGTGGGAGGGGTCAGGCCTCTGACCACTGGCTGAGACCTGGTCCTGGAGACCAGGAGGGCCATCAGCTGAGCAGTGGGTTTCTGCCTTGGCTCTGGGCTGGTCTTGGCTGTGGCTGGTGCCTAGTGGTTACCTGCCTGTGTTGAAGGGGTGCTGGGGAACTGTCCAGGGCAGGAGAGAGAAAGGGTGGGGAGGTAGAGAAGCTACACTGATAGTGTGCCTTAGGCAAGTCCCAGGTGCCGCTCGTGACATTCCATTTAAAGCTCCCAGAGCCTAAACTGTGAATGTGTGAGTGAATGAACCATCTATTGAGGAAGGTTATTCAGTCAGATGTAGATATACGAAAAGTCAAAGTGTTAGTCGCTCAGTGGTGTCAGACTCTTTGCAACCCCATGGACTGTAGCCCACCAGGCTCTTCTGTCCATGAAATTCTCCAGGCGAGAATACTGGAGTAGGTAGTCTTATTCCTTTCTCCAGGGGATCTTTCCAACCCAGGGATTGAATCCAGGTCTTCTGCATTGCAGGCAGATTCTTTACCGTCTGAGCCACCAGGGAAGCCCGTGTAGATATATAGGAAGATACAAAGCACTTGGCAGTTGCCTGGCACTCAGTCAGCTCTCAGTAAATACTGCTGCTTTCCCTACTGCCTCCTTGATTGTCCCACCCCCCAGATTGGCACGCAATGTGGTTATAATAGAGTACTCGATTTAGAGTCCAAAGCACCTGGTGAAGAGGCTTGGTTCTTTCATTCATTGGCTTATGGCCTTGGGCAAGTCACTTAACTTCCCTGGGCCTCAGTTTTCCCATCTGTAAAAAGGGAATAACAAATTTGTAAGTTTTTAGGGGGAATAATGGCATTGCAGGGTGGATGAGGAGCAAACAAAATACACGAAGAAGGGCTTTGAAAAAACAGCACGGTCCATAATGTTATCCCTCCCTCCCCACAGCCACACACCTGCGGCTTCTCCCCTTCTCCGGGCTCAGCTCTATCCGCGGGACCCAAGGCAGATTAAAATCTCAACCTGCTTTCCTCACTGCCCTACCCCCAGCACCTCTCTGTGGTGCCATTCATGGAGGCGCCATGGTGGCACAGCGCCAGGGCTTGACCCAACTCCACCGCCTGGCTAGTCGTCGTCTCCTTGTGTCAAGCCCCAATTCCAATTTCTTTCTCTTTCAGTTAAAACACTTGGCCTCAAGGCCTCTGTCCCTTGAGCCTGGACTTGCCCGCACACCCTATGAATAGCTTTGATTAGAAAGAAAAACCAGCATTTGGTACAAGGGTCACTCAGCACTCGTGTTGCGTTCAGCCGGGAAGGGACGCCAGTCTACCCAGTGCTGTTTCCTGAGAGCCTGGCTACAGGCTTGGCTGGGGAGGGGATGGCAGGCAGACCCCTGTAGGGCTTGGCAGCTGCTGATGCCCTGCACTGATGATGCTGCCCTTCATTGGTTCATGGCTCTCCCCGGCTTATCTGTACATTCTAGGGCCAGTCTTGAGTTATTAACCCACTCCCATCGTGATGGACACACTGGGCCTCCATAGGACTGGTGTGACAGCCTCGAGAGGAGAGGGCCTGGAAAGGGGAGAAAGAAGGGGCAGCATCAGGAGAGGGGCCAGGACTGTCCTTAGCCCAGCCCCCACCTGTTGGAGACCAAAAGCCCCCTGCCCTCCAGAAGTGTTACTGTGACTTCAACTCTGCTCCACTGTGCCTGTGCACACACACACACACACACACACACGACTCCAAAAGCTCTTAATTTCCAATTAAGGGCAAACATTTGGAAGGGGATTTTGACATCCGCTTTCTAGTCCAGTTGTTTATACCCTTTTTTGAGTCACAGACTCCCTTTGAGAATCTAATGAAAGCCATGGTCCCTTTCCCAATTAAAATGCATGTATAGAACAAATTTTTCATTAAATTTCAAAGTCGGTAAGAACCTGTAAAATTTCCAGTGGACTGAGATTAAGAATTTCTGATCAGATCCAACTACATCATTATTGATAAAGACACTCAGGCCCAGAGGCGGCAAGTGATTTGCCTGTGCTCACACAGCAAATGAGTAGCAGAGCCCAGTCTGAAGCCTGGGTTCCAAATTACTAGTTCAGTAATTCCCCACATAGTGTCTCTCTCCTTTTTTTCTCCATGATCCCTCTCAGCCAGTCCTTTCCTAGCATAGATTAGAACACAAATGTTCAGTGATTGTGGTTATCAGGTGAGCTGGAAGGTGGGCCAACTTCTTTCAACTGGTTCCTACAGGTTCAGAGCAGATGGGGTTTGGTTCTAGAGGTGTGTGAGGGGACTGAGTCGGGGATTGGCTGGGTTTCTTCCAAGCTGTTCCAGGCTGTGAATTCTGAGCGCTCCAGTCTACACCAAGTGCAGGGCCAAGAGAAGTGTCCTCAGACTACAGAGCAGGGGACCTGGAGCATGTCCAGCCTTCCTCTAAATGCCAGCCAGGACCTCAGCTTTAACACCACCCCAGTGTCCCTGTTCCTCCTCTGCTCTGGAACCCACATTGGCTCCCTAGTGCCATAGGATCAAATTCAGATTCCTTCCCTTGGTATCTCCTCTGCAGAAAAAGAGCTCATCTCCGCACTGGGGTCATTGCTGTCTTGTCCTCAGTTGGTGTGTGAATGTGGACCAGCTGGGGGGACACTGGAGTGGGGATGTTGCTCTGTCTCACCAGCCGTCTCTGCCTCCAGGACTGCAGTGCAATGCTTCCGTGGACCTTATTGGTACCTGCTGGCCCCAGAGTCCTGCAGGGCAGCTGGTAGTTCGACCTTGTCCCGCTTATTTCTACGGCGTCCGCTACAATACCACAAGTAAGGAAGCCTGAGAAAGGTAGACCGTCTCCTGGGAGGTGGGACAGGATGCGGAGAACTGGGGGCTTGTTGGAGGTGGGGAAAACAGTACTGACAGTGACAATGATAATACCAATACCGTTCATGGGTACAGCTGCCATTGACCAAAGGCCAGCTCTGTGCTCTACTGGGCACTCTGCTGTTTACTGGGGGCACTCAGCAATACTCTGGAAGATGCTACATGTAACTATGTTATATAATTAAGGCAACTATGTTATATAATTAAGACCTCCGAGGTTCAGAGAGGTTAGGGAAGTTGCCCAAGATCACCTGCTGGTAAGAGGTGAAGCTGGAATTTGCATCCAGGTCTGTCTGACACTTTCCTCTGCAGTTGACCTACTGGGTTAATGTTGGCATGAGCCGTGAGGTAGGGCAGGGGTCATCAGAGTAGCCCCAACTTTGCTCAGAGAAGTTCCCAGGCCTACCCAGTGTCCTCCAGCCATGAGGTAGGGGACTCAGCGTTTTAGATCCACAGGCAGGGGGCTTGCCCTTGCAGGCAGGCCCACAAGTGGGGTGGGGACAGAGGAGAACTGACCCGGGCAGGGCTTGTTCAGATACTTGATCCTCACATAAACACCCTGCTCCCCTTGGGCCCTGAGCCTCCACCTCCAGGCTTTGCAGCTTCTTGCTATGCCACCTGTCACCCTCAGAATTAATTTGCTCTCCCCTGTCAATGACTCACAGCCCCTGCTTATCAAGAGAGCAACAGCTGCAGGCCAAGGGCCCTGACCTGTCTGAGGGAGGGGCGGGGGGGGGGGGGGGGCCCTGGGTGGGCCTTTGGGGTCTGGTGGGCCTGAGCTTAGAGCCCAAAGAGGGGACAGAGGGTGATCTCAGATACCAGATAATTGTGTGACCTTTAGCACATTTTTTCCCCGTCTTTTATGGTCCTCTGGCCCCTCATCTGAGGATGGAGAGGGCTGGACAACACAGCTTCTTAAGACTTTGTCCAGCTCAAAACTCTCAATTTCCTTCTCCTGCCCCTCCCCTTTTTACCAGCTGGATTAAGGGGGCTAGGGTTGGGGGCCACAGTCCAGGAGGGGTGGGGAGGGCCCTGGGGAGGTGTTGGGACTGGTCAGGAGGCTGGAACAGCCAGACCACGCAGCCTTGTGTGTCTGCAACCGCACCCTGGACCCAGGAGGAGAAGAGAGCCTGGAGGAGGTGTGAGGAGAATGTAAGTAGGAGGAAGGGCAGAAGGGCCTGAAGAAAAGTTTGGGGTGCTCATCCTGCCAACCTCCAACTTAGTTGGGCCCCTTTTACCATTAGGAAATGGAGGCAGCAAGACGGAAATCGCCCAAGGTCCCAAAGCTTGGAGGTGGCACTGGAGCTGGGAAACCAGAGCCCTCCTGCTCCTCCACTCAGCCGGCTGGGTGCCCGGCCCCAGAGCTCCCTGGAGGGAGGCAACATTAGGGCTGGTGTATGTTGGGGGATGGGGGGCTACTTCCAGAGGGAGCCCCGCAACCCCGCTCGTAACAGCACCAGGTCCTGTCAGTCCCGCCTCCAGGGTGACTCTCACGTCTGACCCTCCCTGCCTTCCATCCCCAGTGCCGCTGCCCCGGTTCAAGGTACCTCACTCTCCAGCCCCAGTTTCTCATCCGACCCTGTCACACCCTTGCTCAGAGTCAGCCTTTCTGTGGTTCCTTCTCTGTGGCTACCGTGTGACCTACCTTTGTAGCCAGCCCTGGCCACTCCCCATGAACTGTCCCCAATCTTGTCCCCAAGGACAACTTGACACCCCCTGCTCCGAATACACCTTTAGTGCCTAGACACATGCTCCTCGATTTGTCAGCCCTGCCTTTGAGTGGAAGCCAGGAGTCCTGGGTTCTAGTCCCAACTCCACCCACAACTGGTTAAGGAGCTCTCTGCAACTGGCCCTGCCTGGGGCCTCAGTTTCTCCACCTGCAGGATGGGTGGGAGGTTTGGCCGAAGTGTCCTCTTGGCTCCTTTGCTCTTCCATCTGTGATCCCAGGAGAAGAGCAGGAGGAGGTGATGGTTCCTTGAGGTGGGGGCAGGGCTAGGAGACTCCCCTTTCCAGGTGCCTCCCCTGTCACAATGATGAGAAACACCGCGTAATCAGGGGTGACTGGGAACCCAGATTTGTACCTAATCATTAGGCACCAATTAATTCGTTTACTGAGGAGGTGCTTCCAGGATGTCTAGGCCTTCTCCCCAATGCCCTCCTTCCCGCTGTATCTGATCTTCAAAGGGATGGGAAGTATTTCCAAAAATATCAATTTTCCCGTGATTCTCCAGGAGGAATGCTCAGCTCAGCAATTAAAGACAAGGAGGTCGCATCCTCCCTGGAAACTTCATGCTGCCTGTTGGGCCTGTTTTCTTGCGGGATCACCTCACTTCCCACCAGAGCCTGCTCCCTCCAGATGATCCAGCCTGGGAGGGACTCCAGGCTCCTGCCCCACCTGCATTCAAAAGGAGGGGCTTGAGGCAAGGGGGTGCCTCCCGGACCTGTGCCTCCTTTGATAGCGACAGTGACATATTATGAATCTTATGTAAGGTTGTATAAATATAGCTCCAAGACAATAATAATAAAAGCAACAGCTCACACCACATGCCAAGTAGAGCTCCACATACCCTGTATGTGTCAACTAAAAACGCCCCTCAACCATTGAGCAGGAACTCTTGTTAAGATCATTCCTATCTTGCAGATAAGGAAGCGGAGAGGCTGAAGGACTCGTCCGAGGTCACAGAGCTAGTAAAGGGTGCTGCCAGGATTTGAACCCAGGCTATCTGGGTGCTGTGCTAAATCGCCACAGTCATGTCCAACTCTGTGCGATCCTATGGACTGTAGCCCAGCAGGCTCCTCTGTCCATGGGATTTCCCAGGCAAGAATACTGGAGTGGGTTGCCATACCCTCCTCCAGAGGATCTTTGCGATCCCAGTATTGAACTCACGTGTCTTACATCTCCTGCATTGGCAGGCGGGTTCTTCACCACTGTACCACCTGGGAAGCCCTGTCTGGGTGACGAGTTCTTAACACTATAGTGTGCTGCCTCTCTTAAGGCAACGCCCCCTCCTCTGCCCTCATGCTCCTTCCCACCAGATTCTCTGGCACCAAGTCCCTTTGTTTGTAGACATCTGGGAACAGCCTCTGGTCCAAGGCACCTCCCATCCACCGCAGACACATAGGATTCCCCAGCTCCCTTGCCTCCCCCTAGGCCTCCCTGAAACCCCAGCCATGGAGCCCTCAGCCCTCTGCTAACTTCTCTCTCATTTAGCAATTAGGAGGGAATGAGCAGCATCTTCAGCTCTGCCCAAGGGCTCAGCTCTGCCGGGACTTGGGTCCAATGGCAGGGAAGCTGAGCAGAGCTTTAAAAATCCACTTAGCCTCATTTCCCCGCTGGTGCTATGGGCGAGCAGCCTCTGAGCAGAAGGGCCAAGGAGCGGGGTTTAGAGAGGAGGGAGAGCCAGGCAAAGGTTCCCGCTCCCAGGCAAGCGGCAGCAAATCCCACCCCCACCCCCCCAACACATGGCCCCATCCTCTCCCTCTTGTCTGGTGCTGCCAGCAGAGACATGTCCCCGGCTGGGTGGCACCCTGGGGATCGGCTGATGTAGCCCTCCCTCTTGCACATGAGGAGAGCGTCCCAGGAGGCGACCTGACCGATGCTACTCATGCAGCAGGGGCCCCCATCTGCCTCCTGTGGGGTCCTCTGCCCCTGCAGGGCTCCAGGCTTGGGGACTGGGGTCCGCAGCTTCCCCCGCCCTCCTCCAGCCCTGCTGGGGTGGAGATGTGACATGCAGGTTAGTGTGAACCATGGAGAGCCCTCCAGAGGGGAGGGGCTCTGGTGGAAATGGCTCAAGGCTCTTCCAGCCAGCGCTGCCTGGAGTCAGGGCCAGAATTCACTCAAGAAAACATATTTAGAGCCACCAATGCCTAAGAGGGGTCCAGAGTGGGGCAGAGTGACCTCTCCCAGCAAAGGAGAAAAAGGTCAAGATGTGAATGTCCCTCGGATCCCTCCCGCCTGGGCATCAGGGCCCCGGTGTCCCCAGAGAGTGGGCAGGAAAGAGAGTGTCCCAGAGCCCTTTAGCCAGCCTCGATTTAGACCTCAGGCGATTCCCGATGTCCTTCGGAAGTGACGCATTCTGGCTTCCAGCCTGGTGGTAGCCTGGACCTCTTGCCCTTCCTCCAGCCACTCTCCTGTCTTTTTTCCCAAGTGCCAGGCTGGGAGCCTGTTCAACCAGATCTTAATAATAAAATACTTGCTAACGTGACCCACTCCCCTGACATCCCCCAGCACACCCCTCATCTCCGGCCACCTGTCATCTTCTGCCCACCGTGCTTGCTCGCACCATGTGACCCTCCAACATGAGGCCAGCTGTAGGGAAATGGCAGCCTGGAGACCTTCCCTGTCCCCTGCCCTGTGAGCCCCACGCCCTGTGAAAGCCTGCCACGTGAGGACCCCCCAGGGGGTAGCTTACCCTGGTGAGTCCTGCCCTACGAAGCCTGTCAGTGCACTGTGCCACGCAAGCTGCCACCACACACCTTCCGCATCACGCCCGGCCTCGAGAGTGAGAACTGAGTCATCAGGACTCACCCTCAGCTTTGCTGCCATGTGAGAGCCTAAAATGGGAGGTTTCTCAGCAGGGCGCCCACCGTGTAATCTGCCTCACACTGGGGCCTGCGAGGAGACAGCCCAGTGAGCCAGTCAGGCCTCTGCCCCTGGGCCAGTCCCATGGGTGTGATCGTGCCAGCGTGGGTGGGCACAGCCGTGGCCCCATGGGCAGCCTTTGGGGTCACCACTGTACCTCTGTTGGGGGCCAATGGCAGAAAGAGGCAGGAAGATGGAGATAATAAGAAAGCCCCTCTCCCCAGCTTCAACCTAGGGCCCCCCAGCAAGCCGGCCCCTGGGCTGCCCCAGATGGACAGGTAGATGGACATACGAATGGCAGGTAGATAGACGCTCGGGTTACTCCTCTTTGGGAGAGGAGCCTGGGGTCATTCTGACTTGCCCTTCTTTTTCCAGACAACGGCTACCGGGAGTGCCTGGCCAATGGCACGTGGGCCGCCCGCGTGAACTACTCCGAGTGCCAAGAGATCCTCAGCGAGGAGGTGAGGCTCCAAGCCAGCTGCCCACTGAGGCCTGGGCCTGGGCCCCCGGCGCGGCTCTGTGCCTGCTACTGGCCCGACAGGGTGGGGAGCCAGAGGCTGGTGTCCATGCCCTGCAGAGAGAAGGCGACTGGGGAGCCAGATCTAGGCCAGCCGTGAGCAGGCACGCCCGAGGGAGCATGAGCTGAGAGGGCAGCGGGTGGGCTCTGACAGCGGTGAGTTGAGCCTCCATTCCTTCCTTCCTCACTGGAGCCGGTTCTCATCTGTGTTCTTCCCCACCCACCTGAGCGACACATCCAGGTCTGGCCAGGGTCCCCCCTCAGGATCCAGGATGCGAGTAGGGGGAGCCATGGAGCTGGAAAAAGCCCTTGAAGAGCCTTTTAAATATTTAAATATTTTTGAGAAAGATGCTGCTCACACCTAATACAAAATTCAAAAGGTACAAATGGGAAAACAGAAAAGTCTCCCTCCCAGCCGCGTCCGAGTCACTGGGTTCCCTCTACCCCGCCCAGCGGTAACCATTTTGCCAGTTTCTTAAGTATTCTTTCAGAGACAGTCTCTGCACAGACATGCAATTATGTAGATTTATTCCTTTTTGTGTGTTTTTCACCCAAACTTTGTAGATTATACATGTTCGACACCTTGCTTTTTTCACGTAATCATCCATCTTGGTGATTGTTCCGTGTAAGTGCCTAAAGAGCGTCTTCATTCTTTTTTTCACATTTGCATAATATCACACTGTACAGATGTACAGATAGCTTAGTTAACCCGTCTTTGTTCTCAGTCTTTGGTTATGACAAACAGCGCTGCTGTGAAGAATCTTTCAAGGGTGACGTTTGGCAGACACACGGGCATGTCTGTTGCCCTGCTGTTGCTGCCACCTCTGAGCCCTGACCCCTCACCTGCATCTTCATCCTCCAGTGGATGCTGAGGAAGGTGGGGGTCATGGAGCTGGAAGAAAAAGTGGGCAAAGGGCAGATGGAAGACGCCCCAAGTTGTCCAAAGGCCCCAGGCTACTGGTGTGGCAGTTCGGAGAATTCCAGTGCCTAAATGATCTAAATTGAAAGAGACCTTGTGGACCCTCCATCCCATCTTTTTTTTAATAACTTTTAAAATTTATTTATTTTTGGCTGCTCTGGATCTCCGTTGCTCAGCGGGCTTTTTTCCTAGTTGCGGTGTTCTGGGGCTGCTTTCTTGTTGCAGAGCACAGGCTCTAGGGCGCACAGGCTTCAGTAGTTGTGGTACATGGGCAGTACCAGGCTGCATGCAGGTCCATGGTACTCTGTGCAGTACCACCCTGCGCTTTAATTGTCCTAAGAGCTGCCCTGCTGGCTCTGTGCAAAGAACCCACCTGCAGTGCAGGAGCCTCAGGAGACTCGGTTTGATCACTGGGTCAGGACGATCCCCTGGAGGAGGGCATGGCAACCCACTCCAGTATTCTTGCCTGGGAAATCCCATGGACAGAGGAGCCTGGTGGGCTACAGTTCATGGGGTCACAAAGAGTCAGACACAACTGAAGCGACTTAGCACGCACACACGCACTGGGTCTGCAGAGCCTGAGGCTGACCAAGTGTCTCCAATCAGAGGTTACCAACCTCCTGTCTGAGGACAGACACCTCTCCTCCGCCCCAGAGGAGCAGGCGTCTGTCCCCTTCTTGGAGTCTGCAAAGCTGGAGACGCCACCGCTGCTTTCGACCTCCCCCGCTGCCCCCTGCATGGAAGCTTCCTGAATGTCAGAGGACATTCACGGCCCCCCAAATCTCTCCTGCTCTAATTTAAGCCCCTTCCTTCTAGTTGGCTGACCTTCTAGTTGGGGGACCCTCAGCAACTGCCTTGTTCCCAGCACCCTTCAAAGACTCAGGGGCAGAGGTCAGCTGCCCTCAGCCTTTCCTTCTCTCCATCCTGCAGCCCCCATCCCTTCTGCCAGGGCTCAGTCTCTCGCTCTCTCCACCAGCGGGCTCGGGGGGAGAAGAATTAGGAAGCGCCAGTTTCTCACCACGCCCCTCTTTGGCAGTATAAGGGGAACAGCACGAGGCTGTTGGCGGCAGGAGCTTTGAGATTTGGATTCTGGTTTCAGCACCTGTACCTGGGCAGGTAACTCTCAGTAAGCCTCAGCTTCCTGGTGTGTAAAAGGCGGAAGAGCTATTCTGTACCATCTCTGCCGCCTAGGGGAGGGAGGCTGGTGTCCGCCTGAGCCTTGGCCTGTAGAGGGCGCTCCATCCATCCGCCACCCTTCTTGCTCTCATCACCTGCGCTCCGGGGAGGTTGTAGTGTTCACCTGGAGAACGGGGTGATGAGGGATCATGGATGAGTTCATAGGTGACACGGGCACCCCCTTTGTCTGGTGGCAGCCCTCACCCCCGCCCGGCTTGCCCCGCCCACCCTTTCCACGGCAGCCCCTGCTGGCCCCTTTGCCTAGCACTCTGGGTAATCAATTAATTTAATTAGTGAAAACGCCATCCTCTTCTGCCCGCCCGCCTCGCCAGACCCCTCGCCACTCCCAGGATTCCCGTCCCCTCCTGGAGCTACTGCAAAGAGGAAGAGAAAAGTCGCCAATTAAATGGAGCCGCCGGTTTCTCAGCCCTGGGCCGGGCTCAGCCCTAATTAAGCGCCACCGCCCCTGGGGGAACTGCAGATAATGGATTCGCAGAACGGCTGCCTGTGAAATGGGACTTGCGAGGGCGCGCAGAGGCCAGGCCAGGGCGGAGACCTGCCCACAGCCATCACCACCAGGGACAACCCCCAACTTGGGGAGCTTGCTTGAAGCATGGGCCAGCCCCTACACTGACCCCACCCCACCCCCAGCACCTCCTGCCCCCTCCCCCACACACATTTGTCTCCCTCCACTGCAGACACCCCCCACCCCCACTGCCCCAGACAACTCTCTCGTCCACATCCCCTCCCCCACCTCCCTTGTCACTTGCACACACCCTGAGCACAGGTTGCCCTGGACTCCAGCACATCCTGGGACACCCTTTGATGGGATAGGAAAGGGACTCTGAGGGTGTAGGCTTGTGGGCTGGCGTTCACGGCTCACAGAGGGCGTTGGTTCAACCAGGGCTTCTGAAAAGCCCTGGTTGAACTTGCTCAGATGAAGATTCTGACTCAGTGGGTCTGGGGTGGGGCTTCAGACTGCATTTCTTAAGATTCCTGTGAGCTCCTAGATGATGCTGATGTTGCAGGTCTGGAGACCACTGTTTGGGGAGCAAGGGGCTGGAGGGCCCAGGGGTGGAGTCAGAGAGCAGCTCTGGAAACCCAGGGCAGTGGGGAGGAAGAGCCACAAAAATGGGGCAGGAGGGGGTGGGAGAGAGGGCAGACAGGGTACTTGGCCCGGGCAGTGGGCACCTGGCAGAGAGAACCCATCACACATCCCGAAAAGGCATCGGTTCAGGTCTGACACTGGACCGGGGGTTTCTTGCAGAGAGTCTGGTCGTGCGGGCACAGCAGAGTGGCCTCCACCCAGTGCCACCCTCCTCAGGGTACCTGCCAGCTTCAGGTCCCCAAACTGGACAGGACAGAGTATCACTCAGGTCCCCAGGGACTGGCTGTGTCCACCTGTCCTTTGGGCATCCCAGCTGCTTCTGCAGTTAATGGTGGCTTTCTCTCAGGAGGGTATCTCTCAGGGTGTCATCAGGGTCTCTTGGAGTGTCACTGGGTGTCTCTAGGATGTTGCCAGCTGTTCTCTCTGGGTGAACTTGAACACCTCTCAGGGTATCACTGACTAGCTTTTGGGGATGGTGGGCCATTTCTCCCAGTGATGCTGGCCATCTTTCAGGGTGACCCTGTCATCTCTCCAGCTGTCTTCTCAGACTCCCTCTGCACTGTACCCCCCTCCCCTGCCCCCGTTGCCTTGCTGTTTCTCACATTACATTAGGCTGATGTGGCAGGTGGGAAGCAGGACTCAAACCCAGCCTGGGCCCTCCTTGGCCCAGCTCCAGGAGTCAGGCAGAGGTGGCACCTGGATGGTTTGGCCCAATTCTCCCCCTTTCAGCCTCAGTGGAGAAAACCCCTCATAAGCCCCCAACCTCCCTGTAGAAGCTCCCCAAGAATTCTGAGTCCAGGATGAAGACATTGGCTCTGTTTGCAGTCCATGCTTATCCCCCAAGGAACACACTGCGGGGACTGAAAGGAGGTTCTGTAAGGCCAGGGAGACCTGGATGCTGATGTTGGCCCTGGCCACTGGGCCAATTATGCACCCTCTTCAACTGGAAAAATGGGGACAGAAAACAGTCTCAGAGGGCAGTTGTGAGAAAGAAAAGCAGTGATGTCTGTAAAGCCCCTGGCATGGTGCCCAGCATGCAGTAGGTGGTTAATAAATGACACATCCCACCCTAAGCCAAAGCACTCTGGCCCAGCCTGCTCTAGGGGGCAGTGAAGGGCCTCCCTGACATGGTTGCCCCCTTCCCTGGGCAGTACATGTATCAGAGGTGTCACCCTTTCTGGGCTCCGCAGACACTGTCTTTACCCAGGGGCTTTGCAGCATGGATTTGTGGAAAATTTAATAAAAGGAAATTAAATATCAGTTCCAGACAGCCTGGATATGTGCATATCTGCTGGAGTCTCTGGAATAGGCATCTACCTCCAAGCACTCAGAGATGTGTCCCCCTGCCCCATGCGCATTTATATGATGGCAATGGATACCCTCTGCCCACCCCCATCCATTTTCACCTCGGTGGGTCTCAGCCCTTCAGGGCCTGAGCTGGTAATGTGATCTGTCATGTTCCTGAAAACCTCTTCCAGGAAAACCAGCCCCTAGAACAGCTGCCCAGCCCCTTCTTGGGTGAGGGTGCTCCTTCAGTGCAGAAGGGGCTGGGGAGAGCAGGGGAGGGAGGGCTTCACCCCTTCTCACATGCCTGCTAGGTATCTTGCTGCAGAGGTACCCTCGTCCTTGGGTGGGGGGGGGGGGAGTTTGGGCCTCAATCTTCTCATCTGGAAAATGGGTACAGCTGGACTTGATCCCTTGGGATTAGGTCTGACGCCCATGGATTCTGGAATTCCAACAAGAGGGTCCAGGGAGAGTCAGGAGGAGCTCTGGTGGCTTCAAAAGGGCAAAGAAGTCTTCCTTTGGGCTCGTCTTTTTCTCAGTATTTGCTGGTTTCTATGCCTCATAATGTCCAGGCCCCACCCCAGAACCTGGGAAGGGTGAGGGAGGGAGAGGTTAACAGCAATCCCCTCTCCGGAAAGGCGGTAAAGAATCTGCCTGCAATGCGGGAGACCTGGGTTCAATCCCTGGGTTGGGAAGATCCCCTGGAAAAGGGAAAGGCTACCCACTCCAGTATTCTGGCCTGGAGATTTCCATGGGCTGTATAGTCCTTGGGGTTGCAAAGAGTTGGACACGACAGAGCGACTTTCACTTTCCAACACCCATTTTTTCCTCCTGCATTTGACACACCGTCCCGGGGCCCCACTGTGCCATGCTCTGGTTTCTAGCCTCTTTCCTCTTGGGACCTAGAATAGGGTGAAAGGGGCCCTTGCTCTCGCAGGGTCAGGAGTCTGCAGACGCTGGGCACTGAGGACCACCGGTGGGGAGCCCTATCATGGGTGGGGACCCGTTTGCTGCCTCAGCACCTTGCCAATCTGTGCGTGAAGGTGAGAGGTGGTTTGAAGTTGAGAGACCTCAAACAAGTCCATGTATTTCTAGGCCTGTTTTTCTGCAAAATAATATACAGACCTCCTACCAGTTCTTCCCCAGCATTGCCCTGAGGGTTTGACAGGATGACAGATATGAAAATACTCTGTAAACAGGAAGGCTTCAACGCTCAGGGAGTGTACGGCAATTGGAAAGGGGGCTGTGGTGATATGAAAATACTCTGTAAACAGGAAGGCTTCAACGCTCAGGGAGTGTACGGCAATTGGAAAGGGGGCTGTGGTGTGAATGAAATGAATTAAGTAATAACATAGGGAACTTTGTTTTAGTCCTGAGAGAGGACTCCAGTGACTTGGAGCAGACCTCTGGGGCCAACCCAGGAAGCAAGTTATGGTGCCTAGAGATTTTTTTTAAGGTTTCAAATGATTCTGTGGATGCTAGTCCACAGCGACTGCCTTCCCCGCTGGTCGCTGATAGGAGCGGGCTTGAATTGCGGCGGGAGGGGTTTAGGAGTGATGGAGAAGATGGTGACTCGACTCCGAATAGGAGGAGTCCTGGGGCTTGGGGTCTGCACCCGCAAGTGTTGGGACTGGATGGAGACGTGAGTGTGAGAACGCAGCTGTGATCTGTGCACGCACGTTTGTGCACGCGGGGTGGGGGAAGCCTCTGGTAGGTGGAGATTTCACATTAACTGATATTTTCCCCACAGCCCAGAGCAGCACACAGAGCATGGGATTTGGGGACAGACAAGACTCAGATGGGGCGGCACTGCTCTAGGGCCACGCCTGATGCGTAGCAGGCTCAGGAAGGGCTAACTGTCATCATCACAGGCACCCGGGGGTGTGGTTGTCCTGGCACCGCCCGTGGGTGGGGGTGCAGCGGTGCCGGGGTCTCACCTCTGCCCCTCCCCTCTCTCTTACCTCAGAAGAAGAGCAAGGTGCACTACCACATCGCCGTCATCATCAACTACCTAGGCCACTGCATCTCCCTGGCGGCCCTCCTGGTGGCCTTTGTCCTCTTTCTGCGGCTCAGGTGAGGAGGCCCTGGCACTGCCCCCCGCCCAGCCCCCTGGGCCTTGAGCGGGGCAGAGAAGTAAGATAACAAGAGGCAGTTTGGGTAGGGGCTGCTGGGAAAGGGGAGTCCTGCCCCCTCACTTCATGGGACAAGGTGACAAATACAGATGTCCCAGGTCTCTTGGAGCATCTGGCAGGGTCACTTCTGTACCCCTGCCAGTGACTGGGGTCACGAGAGGGGAAGGGGTTGGCCAAAGCCCAGGCTCTCCTGGAGTCACCCACTCAGTCTGGACTGCTGCATGCATTTGGCCGACCAGGAAGGTGGAGCCCCACCTTTGGATTTGAACCTGCCTGGGCCCAGCACGACTGCCAAGGATGCAGGTGGAAACACTGGCTGGGTCTGTGCCAGGAATGGGGGGTGAGAATGGGCTGAGCATCAGGGCTGAACTGGGAGGGAGCCATCTCGCTGGAGGCTGAACCTCAAACCTGGAGCTACAAGGAGAGAGGGATGCCCGTGGGAGAAGGGCATTCCAGTTGGCAAGCAGCCCCTGGTCCCTTCAGCGCTGGCCATGTGGCAAGCTCTGTCCCAGAGCTTAGGTCTGAGGTGACATGAAGTGAAGTGAAAGTCGCTCAGTCGTGTCCGGCTCTTTGTGACCCCATGGACTACAGTCTGTGGAATTCTCCAGGCCAGAAAACTGGAGTGGAAGGAAAGTAGCCTTTCCCTTCTCCAGGGGATCTTTCCAACCCAGGGATCAAATCCAGGTCTCCCATCTTGCAGGTAGATTCTTTACCAGCTGAGCCAGAAGGGAAGCCCAAGAATACTGGAGTGGGTAGCCTATCCCTTCTCTAGCGGATCCTCCTGATCGGAATCGAACTGGGGTCTCCTGTATTGCAGGTGGATTCTTTACCAACTGAGCTATCAGGGAAGCCCCTGCTTAGGTCTGGGCAGGCCACAATTAGGAAGGGACCTGTGATGTAAAGAGAGCCTCTGATGCCACCTCCCAGTATGAAGTGGGGTTAGCCACCTCCCCCTGCTCGGAGCCTCAGCTGCCCCTCCATACATCTGGGCTGGAGTGATGCTGGCGGCCTATCCCTCATCTTCTCCCTCCTCCTCTGCCTCCTGTCACCCACCCGCCTCTGCTGCCCCCAGGAGCATCCGGTGCCTGAGAAACATCATCCACTGGAACCTCATCTCAGCCTTCATCCTGCGCAATGCCACGTGGTTCGTGGTCCAGCTCACCATGAGCCCCGAAGTCCATCAGAGCAACGTGGTGTGTCCTGGGGGGGCAGGCCCAGGGTCAGAGGAAGGGTCTGGGTGGGGCGGCCCTGGAGGAGCAGGGACGGGAACCAGGCCTTGGAGCCCATAGTGCCAGAGTGGATCCCAGGGGTGCCCCCATCCTGCCCGGAGGAGGCCCCAGGCCCAGGGTAGGCTGCTGTTTCCTCGCATCCCCACCCCCCTTGGTTAATCATCACCTCCGATGGGGTGGGCGGCAGGGCTGGTGCAGGCTGGTGACAGCTGCCTACAACTACTTCCACGTGACCAACTTCTTCTGGATGTTCGGCGAGGGCTGCTACCTGCACACGGCCATCGTGCTCACGTACTCCACAGACCGGCTGCGCAAGTGGATGTTTATCTGCATCGGCTGGGGTGAGCGGCCAGCCCCCTGCCCCGACTGGGCCGTCCTCCCCCAACCCAGGCCCGGGTCAGGCCAGGTGAGGGTGGTGGGGTGTGCACACAGCCCTTCGTCCCTACCTGGGGTCGGGGACAGTGGGAACATTTCAAAGGAGGCGTGATGAGCCAGTGAGTACCTGGGAGACCCCTGCCCACCTCCAGGCCCTGGGCTGTGCTGGGGTCTTCCAGGTCTGCATCCCGCAGACTCCACTGACAGGTCCTCTGACACCGGTCTCCCCCCAGGTGTGCCTTTCCCCATCATTGTGGCCTGGGCCATTGGGAAGCTGTACTACGACAATGAGAAGTAAGTCACTTCCTCTTCACTGCCCTCAGGGCCCCCTGAGCCCCAAGGCCCAGGTTCCCAGCCCAGCTATGCCTGACCCTCCCCAAGGACCTTCAGCCGTGTCAGCTTCCCCATCAGGGCCACAATTTCTTTATCCATGTGGGGAGGCTCCTGGAGGTCAGACTCAATCTGTGGATCCCTAGCAATGCTCTGCCTGAGGTGGGGCTGGACAGGTGGGTTGAGGCTGTCAACAGGACAGGCTCTTTACCTGTCTCGGCTTTCATGACAAGCAGAACAGACTAAAGGTTACTGGAAGTCCCTGGAGCCAAACCACCCAGGTTATGAATTGTGACTCCATCACTAGGTAGCTTTATGACCTTGGGGCAGTTCCTATAATGTGCCTCAGTTTTCTCATCTGCAAAATGGGCGTCCTCATAATAGTGCCTTCCCTCAAAGAGTTGTTAGGGGAATGACATGAATTAATATATATATATATATATATATATATATCAAGCATTTAGAATAGAGTCTGACACATAGGAAATGCGTATAAATGTTTTCTATTAATAAAGACATGTTTTAGCAAAAGGTTATGTGGATTTAATAGAAACTGATCCAATCTCAGAGATTCCTTCCATCTTTCAAGTCTTGAGCTGTATTTAAATAGAAGCAGGTGTTTCCAGTTGCCCCTGAAAACTTCACTTCTGGTGCTGTGGTTTTCAGCCTTGGCTCACATTAGAATCACCTGGGAAGCTTTAAAAAGTACTGATGGCCAGTCTTGCCCTCCAGAGAGTTGGATGTCATTGGTCTGAAGTGTCATCTGGGCACCAGGAGTTTTTAAACCTGCCCAGCTGATTCTAATATGAAGCTAAACTTAAGAACCACTGTAAGAGAGAGGCAGAAAAAGTGGACTTTGAGAAGGCCAGGGGATGTGCCAGAATCTTCTTTGTCAAAGTGTCCTCAGGAACCCACTGTCTGACTGGGGTTCCAGGCTGCCTCCATCACCGTGGCTGTTCCCGTCCAACCCTGACAAGGAGCCTGGAAAATTATATACACATTTATCAAGGTGATCCTTCCTGACTCCGGCCCAGCCTGGCTGTGGCTCTCTCTGTATATGCGTAACTGGTGGGGTGGGGGCCTGGGCTGGGCGTCGAGGGCAGCTGACAGAACTAGGGGCCTGGCAGTGATTCCCAGGATGGCGACCTGGGTCCCAGAGCAGGAGCATTGTAAATCCTGTGCCTGAAGGTGTGCAGGTGAGTACAGGGAAGAGAGGACGGGTTTCAAAAACCTGCCCAGTGTGTGCATCTGGGCGCATCTTGGAGCCAAAAGGATGGCTGAGTTTGGCGGAAAGTCCGTCTGAGCGTCTCTAGAGCTCCACCTTGTGGTAAGATGCTTGCACTGCATCAGAAGGGATGCAGGTGGGAGACCTGAGAGAACCTGCAGACCCCAGGGCCAAGGACTGGACCTGGCCCCAGGACAGTTTGCCTTTGGTCCTTTTGAAAACTTGAACTTGTCTCCAACCTTGAAAAAGTCAAGAGGTTTCAGTTTCCTGTTTATGGAAGCATCATGATTTCTAGCTACTGTGGACTCTCGTGATGAGAGTATAGCGTCTCTGCACAAGGATCTAGGACTTCCCAACGTGCCCCACACCAACCCACTCCCCAGATCGCCCTAGCTCTTGCTGGAGGTGACATCACAAAAATGCAAAGCAACTCTGCCTCTCGTGGCAGGTGTTAGCTACTGGGGTGGGGAGTGACTGCATGACAGGTACAGGGAAGGTCCCCTTTTGGGCATGTGCCAGAGCTACAGTGGGGACCGTGTGTGTTGGGCCCATGCCTATTCTATTCAGCGGGCTTTCCCACAATCCCCCTCCCTGCCACAGTGCCCGATTCCAGCTTTACATCTCAAAGGATGCTGTCCATTCTGCAGATGGAATAACTGAGGCGTTGTGGTGGGATCTTGACCTTCTGCCCGGGTTAGAAGCGGGGCACCCAGATCCTGGCTTTTGGCCCCAGTTCCTCCCCGGCCCAGTGCGGCTCCTCCCTCATGCTACTGAACTGGATCCAGATGACCCTTCTCCTCTTATTTCTGTGGCCTTCCAGGTGCTGGTTTGGCAAAAGGCCTGGGGTGTACACTGACTACATCTACCAGGGCCCGATGATCTTGGTCCTGCTGGTAAGAACCTGGGTAGGAGGGCGGTGGGGGCGGGGCGCAGTGGGGAGAGGCCAGCAGTACTTACCATGGACTGAAAGTTTTCCTCTGCCTAGAGGTAGGGGGCACGGGGCCAGGCTTGTGCTGGGCTCACACAGATAAGAGGGAGAGAAGCAGGGTGGCAGAGGCCAGACCCAGGACAGCTGAGTCCCTGTCCTGTCCCCCACCTTCCCACCAGCATGTTGCACACACCATGCCCAGGCCATTCCATTGTGTGTCAAATTACAGATCAATTTCATCTTCCTTTTCAACATCGTCCGCATCCTCATGACCAAACTCCGGGCATCCACCACCTCTGAGACCATTCAGTACAGGTAACCAGACCTGCCTCCCCCACCCGTGGGGGGCTTCAAAGACCCCACCTCTGACCCAGGGTTTCCCCCCAGGCCTGAGAGTCCCTCCTGAAACCCCAGCTCCGCCCCTGTCTCAGACATTCCAAGGATGTGCTACAACCCTCCCCCAGACCCAGTCCTGTTCACCAAGTGCCAGGCTCCAGTTCCTTCCTGGGATGGGCTGTGACTCTGGGCCTCCTTCCCACCCCTCACCCTCAGGAAGGCTGTGAAGGCCACTCTGGTGCTGCTCCCCCTCCTGGGCATCACGTACATGCTGTTCTTCGTGAACCCTGGGGAGGACGAGGTCTCCAGGGTCGTCTTCATCTACTTCAACTCCTTCCTGGAATCTTTCCAGGTACCCACCCCTCCCCCACCCCACCCAGCCTCCCAGCCCCGGCCTGTCCCCCTGCCTGTTCCCTGTTCCTCTTTGGGTGGGGATTCTCCCAGGCAGGGGCCTGGAAGGGCAGGAGGTTGGGGGCAACTCTGAGCCTGGGTGAGGCCACGCCTGCCCCAGTCCCTTGACCCGCCTTCCCTCCACCCCAGGGCTTCTTCGTGTCTGTGTTCTACTGCTTCCTCAACAGCGAGGTGAGGACCCGGGGCCCCAGAACTCAGGACGGCAGGAGACCTGCTGAGACCAGAGGCTGTCTGTAGCTGCCTCCTGCCTGCCACACACCAACTCCGTCCTCCCCACTCCGTTCTCCTGGTTCTCTCCCCTGGCTTCCTCCTCCCAGCTACCAGCCCCTACAGGGATATTGTTGGGAGTTCCGGGAGGGTCCCTGCCACTTGCCACTCAGCTGCTGCAGTAACAAGCCCGCTTCTTAGCAGTGGGTGTAGGGGGTCAGAAGCTGGGACTCCAGTTTCATCAATGAGTCTGTGAAATGGGTTGTAAAACCAGGAAGCTGAGCCCTAGGGCAGGAGGTTGAGGGCAGACATGTGTGGGTTGAGGGTAGAGATTCTTCATGGCCAAGGGAATATGGCACCTTTGGGTGGATTCAAAAAAGGCACCCCTTCCTCATAACGCTTGAGAAAACTGTCCTAACAAATATGCAAATCAACGATGGTGATGATGTCAATGCTGCCCTTCCTAGGTGGCTCCCTGGATGGCTGCTTGTGGGGGTGGGAGCGGGGGTTTGAAACCCGGGCTCAGACCCTGTGCTCTGCTGTGTACCCACAGGTCCGCTCTGCCATCCGGAAGAGGTGGCACCGCTGGCAGGACAAGCACTCAATCCGTGCCCGCGTGGCTCGCGCCATGTCCATCCCCACCTCCCCCACCCGTGTCAGCTTTCACAGCATCAAGCAGTCCACAGCAGTGTGAGCTGGAGGGCCACGGACCGGCCCCCGAGATCTACGGCTGGGGAGATGGCCGCCGGGCTTAGCCGGCCACCCTGTCTGTGGAGGGGACCAGCTCCCTCCCACACCCTCTACCCCCAGGCTCAGCTGGCGCTGAGAGCCCGGGAGGCCCCTCCCCAACCCCCAGCTGAGCAGAAGTTCCAGGCCTTTGGCAGCAGTCAGGGCCACAAGATGAGTGGAAAATAGCCTATAGGCCTGGGCTGGGCCCAGGGCCTCTGGCTTCTCTCTGCCCCCATCTTCCCTGGAAAATGGACTGGACACGCAGCCTGGGAGCTGGACGGTGGGGAATCCAAAGCTGCACACGAGTCCCTTCAGAGCACAAGATGACAGCCCACTGGAGACCCCAGGATGTCCTCAGAGACTGTAGGGGCCCATTCGCTGCCCCACAGGCATCATGGGAAACTCTCGTCACAGCATCCAGGCCACCATGAGGATGCCTCCAGGCCTTAGCAGCACTGCACCACTGGGAACCAAGGCTCTGTTGTCAGAAGCCCTGGAGACATTGTTAGAAATCAGATGGCATCTTCAGACATCAGGCTGTATAACTGAAATCCTCCCAAACACCAGTCATCTGACCCCATGGCCCTGCCACCAGAAACGCCCTGCCTCGCTGCCTCACACCCTTGGACCTTTACTGCTGCCCACCCCACACAGGCTCCCCGTCCTTAGCCTCCTGCCCCAGGTGTCCCCCCTTTGTGAGATGATGGGGATGTGGGAGGGTGACAGAAGCCAGTGTGTGCCCCCACCAAAGCCAGCCTCCCTTTGAAGGGGGCAGAGAATGCCGGGGCCACCCAGCCCACTGGCTTCAGTGACCCGGCCTCTGGGACCCAACCCCTCTGCTGGCCAAAGGGGCCCTGTGGCCCTTGGATGACCTCTGGGATGGCATCACTAGCTAAGCCAAAATAGAAGGGGGTGGGGTGCTGGCCCCTCCCTGCCCTGAGTTCCCCAGAGCACCAGCCAGCTGGCCGCTTACACCCCAGGTAAAGAGCCAGCCACATCCAGAGGGACTGGACAGCCAGAGCAGGACTTTGGGGGCTGGGGCTGGGAGATGGGGGTGGCTGGTGTAAATTATATTATTTATCTTTCAACCAGCACTTGTGAAGGCCTTGTGTGTGCCAGGGCTGGCTTGGGAGGGCATCCCAAAGAAACAGAAGCCACTTTCAGCCTTTAGGGCCACTGTGTGGCTGGGGCACCGATGGCACCCTCACATCTGCCAGGGATGGGGCCCTAGGGGGCCCCTGAGGCTAGGAGAGGACTTAGAAGGGTGTGGGTCGTGGGGCCCAGGGAATAAGGGCAGCTCTCGTAAGAGGGTGAATTGTAGGGAGAAGGGCTGTGGGCAAACCATGCAGACGGAGGACTCCGTGAGCAGGCTGCAGCCTGAGCAGAGGTGCGGCGGTGGGACTGGGCACCCTCGTGTCTCAGCCCCAGGGGAGGAGCTGGGCTGGAAACAGAAAAGAGCTAAGAAGCAGGGGAGGCTGTACAGGCTTGAGTGCTGTCTCAGCATGGAAACCCCAGAAGCAGACCAGGAGACAAGGCTTCAAGAACCAACTCCAGGGCAGGGGTGCACATGCCCACCACCACGGTCGACGGTAGCTCAGTCCTGCTGCGGAAGCTGGGGGAGCCAAGTGGGACCCACACCTGCGTCATCCCACCTGAGGGGCCAGGGAAGTTTATCCACCAGCCCTCCGGAGGCAGTGGTTCCAGCACCTCCTGCGGAGGTCAGGAGCGAGCTGGGCACAGCGTGAGCCGCATCCTCAGGACAAGAGGTGGTTGGAACACAGAAACTCCACCCACCACTCTCAGGCCTGGGCCTTGCCTCCGAGTCTCTGACCCAGAAACAGGACCATGCAGGGGGGCGTGTGCACGCACATACATGCATGCACACAATCAGGGACACCCACACACATGCACACGGGTGAGTGTGGCGTCAGGACACCAGGACAGATGACCGTGGTGCTGGGAGCCCAGAAGCATCTGCTGGGGGACGAGGGGGCTCCAGTGGGTGAGGGTCTGGCCGCTCACCAAGGGAGGAGAAGCTTCAGTCCCTGAAGCCAAGTGGGGTACCCTGCTCTGCCGACTCCCAGGCACTGTCCCCTTAAGGAGGCAGTGGGGAGGGCCAGCTGGTCAGAGGAGGCTGTGAGAAGGGGACCAGGGGCCACCATGATGGAGACAGGCTGAGAGCTTCCAGAGCAGCTGCGGGGGAACTTTATGGGGAAGCCCATAAAGAGTCCCCCAAAAGAAGGACCAGAATTGGCGGCTGAATCTCAAATGGCCACAGAGGAGGCCCACAGGAGGCAGCTTTCTCAGCGCTGCCTCCCATCCAGGAGGAGAGTGAGAAAGCGAGGACGTGGAGTCAGGGGGAGTCCAAGGGCAGAGGCGCCGAGGGGGGCTCAGGGCTGTGAGGGGGAGTCCATAGGCAAGGGGTCTGCAGGGGACCAAGCTGGGGCGGTGCCCCCTCTCCTGCTTGTCCTCTGGCTGTTTTTTAACATTTAGTATTTATTTATTTGAGTCTTATAATATTTATTATTTATTTATACACTGGGTCTTAGTGGCAGCACTCAGGATCTGCACTCTTCATTGTGGCATGCGGGATCCTTAGGTGCAGCATGTGGGATCTAGTTCCCTGATCAGGGATTGAACCTGGGCCTCCTGCATTGGGACCTCAAGAGTCTTAGCAACTGGACCACCAGGGAAGTGCCCCTCCTGGCTGTTGTAGCTGATGGGAGCCAGTCACACACATGCTGTGCCCTCAGCCCTTTGTGAGGTGGGGAGGCAAGTGGCACCCCCAGGACATATGCCGGCCCAGGCTGCAAAGTTCAGAGCTGCCAATGCTGGAAGGTCACAGGAGGACATCCAAGTGGGGCTGGCAGTCAGCACAGAAGCTGCAGAGGGTCCCTGGGTAGGCAGGGGGCTGGTCCAGATGATCTCAAGATGCCCCTTGTCCAGAGACTATAAAGGGCCAAGGGGCTGGGAACATCTGGGTTGCAAAGAACTGCCAGAGGCAGGTGTGCAGTGTTTAACCCTTCCGTGGGCTCCAGGGCTGGGCTCAAGGCAAGGCCCCCAATGGGGTTTCTGAGGGTCGTTCTGCTCGTAGCTTTGGCTTGTGCGTGGGTGGGAAGGGAGGTCCCTTGGGGTTGTGGGAGGTGTGATGGGCCAAGAGACATGCACCTCACCACACTGTGGGAAGGGGCCGGGCAGCTGCAGGGTGGGGGATCACTGCAGGACAGGCCCCTCTATGAAACTGGGAAGAATTTTTCTCCATGCCACACCCAGAGGCTGCAGTTCCCTCAAATTTGACCTGAGCCCTTTTCTCCTTTAGACCCTCCCTCGCAGGCTCAGATCACCAGTAGAGGAAAAACCACCCTGTGGGGTTTGGGTTTTCCAGTTCTGGCTCCCCACCTCCCTGAGTGTGACAGCATAGCCCCTGCTTTGGGGTCCCTGGCTTCTCCTCCAGGCCTGTTCAGCCCCCTGCTGCTGCTAATAGGACCCAGAGTGGGACCCCAACAGACACCCCAGAACCCGAAGAGGGCAGAGGGTGCAGATCAAGGAGGAAGGGAGGTTTTAGAATCCAGACAATAATTAATTATGGGCATTTGCAGACTGCTTTGCAATCCACAAAATCCTTTATAACATTCACGGAAAATGGAATCAGCCCATTTTCCTGCCGAGAAAACTGAGGCCAAGTGGACTCCTCTGAGATCAAAGGTCTTCTCCAAATCCAGGTCTCCTTCCACCCCATCAGTTAACTGGAGTCACTGAGCTTGGGTTTATGGAGGCCAGGACTGATAAAGCGGCTCTAGGGGGAGGAGACGGCAAGAAGAACTGGGGGTTTCAGACTGTCTGATGGGGGCGAAGTCCCAGGCAAATACCAGCATGGCCCAAAGATGGCCCAGCCAGTGTCAGGCTGCCGAGCCCAACTGGGTGAGAGCCATGAGGGTTCTCTACATCCAGCAACTCCTTCCCTACCTTCCCAACACCCTGCACCCCTCCACTCCTTAAAATGATGTCTAACTGCAAACAGTACAGCCCACGTCCACCAGAAGCCTCTGAGGGTCTCCACGCCCAGCCCATGTGAGGGTGCCACTGGTCTGCAGCTCGGGGGTCCCTCAAGTTCATCTCGTGCAGCCCCCTGACTTCAAACTCACCTTCCCACCTTTGGTTCAAACAGAAGGGGTGCTCCCTGCATTTTTCCATCAGCAGTACCATCACTGAGTGCTCACCCGGAGCCCCTCTGCTAAGCCCCCCACACTCCGATCTCATCTACCCTTCATACCACCCTATGAGGCAAGATCTGTTATCCCCATTTAACAGATGGGGGAAGTGACGCCCAGAGAAGTTGAGAGACATGCCTGGGAGCACCCAGCAGTGGCCCAGCTAGATGTGAAACCCGGCCGGCCTCACTCGGCCCCCATGGTGTTTAAACCCTACACAGCTGAATTTCTTGTGGAGTTCCCCTTCCTGCCCCACTGCTCCTGCCAACCCTCTTCTAAGGGAATTCCCCAGTTTCTCCAATTTGTGGACAAACAGGGTTCAGAGACGAAGCTGGATGCAGAAGTTTGTGCCTGTAAAGCCATGGGCCTCCTGTGGCCCTCTCCCTGAACCAGCCCACCCTCCCCGAGTCCCCAGCCCTGTCCCTGCTCCATTTCATTTCAGAGCATCACCTCTTATTCTTTTCCTTCCATTTTCCCACAACCCCTGCAGATGCTGCTAAGCAGACTCAGGTCAAGAGAGGCCTGGACCAAGTATATTTCTCAGAGGTCTTGGTGTACTAGAAACACCAATGATCATCATTTCAAAATAACTCCAGGCACCACCTAAGTCCCCAAACAGAAGGCAGGGACACTGTCCCAGCCTGCCCTGGGCGGTGACCCTGAGAGTCCAGGCCATAGCTAAGATGAGGCAGCTGGGGGGGACCAGAAGCTGGAGACCAGGAAGATGCCCTCAAGGAAAGGGGTGAAATCTGGGGGGCATGGGGAGGGAGGGTGCTGCGGAGTCTTGAAGCAGAAACACAGGCTGGGGAGTGAGCATCAGCCATTCATGTGACTGCGCCTACCAGGGCCTCCTGCAGGGGGCTGTAGGGGCAGAGTGGCCTTGGAGAGGAGCCAATCCAAGACTGGGGGCTGGCATTGGGGCTGGGGGGCAAGATGGGGGATCTGGGGAAGCAGCAATTAGACAAGACACCCAAAAGCCTTGATGAGTTGCGTCCTGGCAAGAGCCTAGGAGGGAATGAGTCCAGAGAATTCTTTTGATCCCATGGCTGCCCAAGGGTAGATGGCAGAGGGGGAGGCAGGAGAGGCCTCTGTTTCGGGTTTCAGGGGGTGTTTTCTGAACCCCAAATCAGGGCACATGCTGGTCTGATGAACTCCAGGACAGGTACAACAAGGCCTGTCCTGAGCACAGTACTCCTGGAGGGGACTGAAGTTGCTCCTTGTTTTGTTCTTTAGAAAACTGGGGGTCTTCCCTGGTGGTCCAGTGGTTAAGAATCTGCCTGCCAATGCAGGGAACATGGGTTCGATTCCTGGTCCAGGAAGATTCCATCTGCCGAGGAGCAACTAAGCCTGCGAGCCGTAACTACTGAAGCCTGAAACTACTCTAGAGCCCAGGCTCCTCAACAAGAGAAGCCACTGCAACGAGAAGCCCGCACACCACAACTAGAGAGTAGCCACACGCAGCAACGAAGACCCAGTGCAGCCCAAAAAATAAATTAAAAATAATAAATAAAAATGAAATTACGGTAAAATACACACAACATCAAACTTATCATTTCAACCAAGTGTACAATTCAGCATATTAAATGCACTCACGATGTTGTACCAGCATTGTCACTATCCAGCTCCAGAGCTTTTTCATTGCTCTGATGAAATCCCAGACCCACAGCTCTCCTTCCCACCAGCTACCACCACCTGCTTTTGGTCTTGATGATTTGCCTGTTCTGGATGTTTCATAAAAGTGGAGTCGTGCAGGATTTGTCCTTTCGTGTCTGGCTTCTTTCCATCGCTTAATGTTCTCAAGGTCCGTCTACATCATAGCACGATCAGAGCTTCGTTCCTTTGTAGGGCAGAATGATGCTCCATCTTACGAGGGGACCACACGTTCTCTAGCCATCCATCAGATGAAGGATGTTGGGGTTCTTTTCACCTACTCCAAGTCATTGTGAGGAGTGCTGCTATAAACATTCAAGTACAATTTTTTGTTTGAACAGCTGTTTTCTGTTCTTTGGGGTATACGCCCAGGAGAGGAATTGCTGGGTCACATGATACATTTCTGTTTATAACCTACCATGGGACCACCAGGAGTCTTCTACAGCGGCTGTACCATTTACAATATCCTTACCAGCAACGTATGAGAATCCTTATTTCTCCACATCCATGCCAAAATCTGTTTGTTTTTTTCTGTTTTTAAATAACTTTTTATTTATTTATTTATTGGCTGCTCTGCACAGATCTTGATCCTCAGTCAAGGACTGAAACTGCACCCCCTGCAGTGGAAGCATGGAATTTCAACCACTGGACTGCCAGGCAAATCCCCCAAACCTGCTATTATCTGTTTTGTTATATTTATAATAGCTACGCCCGGTAGGTGTCTTAGTCTTCAGTTTTATTAAAGCCCCAGGACTCCACCTGAAGTAGAGTCTAGCTGAACATCAGTAGCTGGGGCAGGGAAGTGGGGGCCGGAGACGGTGCAGAGAGATTTCTATTACCACAGCCCTGCTGTACCAACCATCTGGGTGCTCAGATGCAGAGAGGTGAACCCAGTCTAGACACTGCTCCACTCCCATAAGAACTACACAGGCCCACCGTCCCTTCCCTGACAGCCCCTGACTGATATACCTGTCCTCTCTCTGCAATGGGAGCCCGGGCAGGGGCAGCTGGCAGCTTCCTCCACTGGCCCTCACACTTCACCCTCACTGGCTGGGGATCTGCTCACCAGTCAGTTGTCGCTGTTCCCTAAAGTGTTTCTGACAGTTAATTTGTCATTGTAATTACTGTTTGTAATCTAATTAAATGTTATATGAATGGATGAAACAGAAATGCACAAACAAGCAGGGTTGTTACTTCTTACAAAAATGTGGTTGATGCTTTGAAAGACACAATCTGAATCATACAGAATATCTGACACCTGTCAAGTCAGGTGTGGGTGAGACAAATGTCACCAATTGGGTGGGAGGGGACTGTCAGAGTCTACAAGGTTCTACTCATCAACCTCTTGGCAAAGGTCCCTTAAGCTCACCCTCCACTTCAAAGCATCCAAAGCTGGAGATTTGCCGTCTCATTGATGTGGAGTTCACAACTTGCATGCACCCCAAGTTGCTTCATTTGTGTCCAACTCTTTGCGACCCCATGGGCTGCAGCCCGCCAGGCTCCTCTGTCCAGGGGATTCTCCAGGCAAGAACACTGGAGTGGGTTACCATCCTCTCCTCCAGGGAATGAAGAAAGTAAGGCTTGGGAACTCCCTGGTGGTCCAGTGGTTAGGACTCAGCACTTGCAATGTCATGGGTATGGGTTCAATCCTTGGTCAGGGAACTAATATCTCAGAAGCCACGAGGCACAACCAAAAAAAGAAAAAAAAAAAAAAAACAGAAAAGAAAAGAAGATCTGAGTTGTGATCATGACATGTTAAGGATGGGCCTCTGGTCTCCTGGAATGTGGTGGTGGTGCTGTCCTTGAAGGTAGGGCCTGAAGGTCAAGAATGGGCAGTGGGGAAGGCCTTGGGGCAGAGATTAGAGCTGCAGTCAAGCAGTCAGGGAGCCAGGCTGACCCTGGGCAGTTCCCAGGACAGGGCAACACCTAAGTGACATACGTCCAGAGTGAGAGCTGGATCTGAGGGCTGGGATTAGGGCCCATGGGGTGGGCTTTTCTGAGCCTCAGTGTACTCATCCACGAAGTGGATATATTTGGGTAAGGTTCAGCCGAACCGTGGTGCTGGAGAAGACTCTTGGGAGTCCCTTGGACAGCAAGGAGATCAAACCAGTCAATCTTAAAGGAAATCAACCCTGAATATTCATTGGAAGGACTGGTGCTAAAGCTGAAGCTCCAATACTTTGGCCACTTGATGCAAAGAGCCAACTCATTGGAAAAGACCCTTGATGCTGGGAAAGATTGAGGGCAGGAGGAGAAGGGGGCGACAGAGGATGAGACGGTTAGATGGCATCACTGACTCCATGGACATGAGTTTGAGCAAACTCCAGGAGATAGTGAAGGACAGGGAAGGCTGGCGCATTGCAGTCTCTGGGGTTGCAAAGAGTCACACACCACTTGTCGACTGAACAACAAAGCTGCTGTTAACGGACTCACAAGAAACCTGTGGCTTAAGGAAGATAATGTATGTTAACAGTCCACAATGAGTATCCCATACTCCATGCAAGCATCCGGGGACCTGGCTCCTTCACTCCCTTTCTCCCCATCTCTTAGGACATCATCCCCCTCTCCACAGACAATGGCTTGTTCATGAGTGACTTGTGAGAAAAAGAAAGAGATGGACAAGGAGCCCCATGGTCTCTGCCCAGGTTTCTGAGGGACTCACTTCATTTCTGCTCATTTCCAACAGCGAGAAATGGCCACGTGGTCTTTCCTAAATCCTGGTTAGTCTGGGAACAAAGTTCCGGTCATGTGCCTGTGCCAAGGGGCATCATTTGAAGGAGGGCTCACAGCCTTGTGCTGGATGGGTGTAGTAATACCCCCTTGCAGGAGGTTGTGATTGCAGAAAAAGTACCTGGCACTCAGGAAGAGATTGATAAAAATGTACAACATCGCTGAGGTCAGGGATCCCAGGGGCCCAGGAAACCGTCTGATCTAATGTCATTTCTCTGCAGTTAGAGAAATAGGCAGAGAGGGCCAGGCACCTGCTGGGTCTGTAAAGGGCGAGGTTGGTCCCGAATCCTGTCTGGGATCCTCAAGCCCATCCCCCCACCTCTTGTTTCAAATGACCTGGTCCAGCTCCTCCTAGGCAGATGACCTCTCCACCTGGAGGCAGGGCTGGGGGACAGGATCCCCAGAGGCTGCCCAGCTTTGTGACTAGGTAGGTGTGGCCCTGGTTTCCTGGACTGTCGGCCAAGCAGCTGCTCTGTGACAAGAGGGCCACACCCAGCCCTGGGAGGGGTCAGGGGGCCGTGGGCAGCTGCCACACTGGGACGCAGCGGTAGGTGCCTGAGGAGGATGGCGTGCCTGGGTTTCCTCCTCTTTTTCCTCCTCCTCTTCCTCCTGGCCAGCACCACAGCCCAGGGGGAGTACGGCGTGGTCCACGTGGTGTCGGACAACTGGAGCAAGGACTACTGCATCCTCTTCCGCTCCGACTATGTCACCCTGCCCCGGGACCTGCAGCACGCCCCGCTCCTGCCCCTGCACGATGGCACGGGCGCATCCTGGTGCCCAGGCCAGGACTCCTCCCACCAGGCCCACCCGGACGGCTCCGCCAGCCAGCGGCCCCTCCACCGGACCACCGCCATGGTCATGAGAGGCAACTGCAGCTTCTACGACAAGGGCTGGCTGGCTCAGGGCCGAGGCGCCCACGGGTTGCTCATCGTGAGCCGGGTCAGCGACCAACAGTGCTCAGACATCACCCCGGCGGCCCAGAACCCCCACAAGCCCCTCCCAGACCTCACCATCCCCGTGGCTGTGCTCCGCTACACGGACATGCTAGACATCCTCAGCCACACCCACGGGGGCAACAGGGTCCACGTGGCCTTGTACGCCCCCCCAGAGCCCATCCTCGACTACAACATGGTGGTCATCTTCCTCCTAGCCGTGGGCACCGTGGCCGTGGGCGGCTACTGGGCCGGCGTGACTGAGGCTGACCGGCTGCAGCGGCGCCGGGCACGAGGGGGTGGGGGGCCCGGCGGTCACCCTCCACAGAGAGCCCTGGCGGCCCGGCGGGGGCCGGAAGAAGACGACGAGGACTCGCCGGTGGACTTCACGCCGGCCATGACGGGCGCGGTGGTCACCATGTCCTGCTCCATCATGCTTCTGCTCTACTTTTTCTACGACTGCTTTGTCTACATCATGATCGCCATCTTCGGGCTGGGCGCGGGCACCGGCCTCTACAGCTGCCTGGTGCCCGTGGTGCGCCACCTGCCCGTGTGGCAGGACCAGTGGCTCCTGCCTGGCCGCCGGGCCTGTCTGCAGCTGCCCCTGCTGCTGCTGGCTGGCCTGTGCCTGGTGGTGACGGTCCTCTGGGTCGCCTATCGGAACGAGGACCGCTGGGCGTGGCTGCTGCAGGACACGCTGGGCGTGGCCTACTGCCTCTTCGTCCTACGGCGCATGCGCCTGCCCACCCTCAAGAGCTGCGCCTCCTTCCTGCTGGCCCTGCTAGTCTTTGACGTCTTCTTCGTATTCATCACACCCCTCCTCACCAGGACCGGCGAGAGCATCATGGTTGGCGTGGCCTCGGGCCCGGCAGATTCCTTGAGCCATGAGAGGCTGCCCATGGTCCTCAAGGTGCCCCGGCTGAGCTTCTCGGCCTTGACCCTGTGTGACCAGCCCTTCTCCATCCTCGGCTTCGGTGACATCGTGGTCCCCGGCTTCCTGGTGGCCTATTGTCACCGCTTTGATGTGCAGATCCACTCGCGGCAGGTCTACTTCGTGGCCTGCACAGCGGCCTATGCTGTGGGCCTGCTGGTCACCTTCTTCGCCATGGCTCTCATGCAGATGGGCCAGCCTGCCCTGCTCTACCTGGTGTCCAGCACCCTGCTCACCAGCCTGGCCGTGGCCGCCTGCCGCCAAGAGCTCACCCTCTTCTGGACAGGCCAGGTTAGAGGCAAGGCCCTCACCCGGCCTGTGCCAGGGCTCTGCGGTGCCCCTTCAGTTGGTTCTGAGCAGAAGCAGGAGCATGCAGCAGACATCCACAGAGCCTTCGAGCTTGAGGGGGCCACCATCTCCACCCTGGCAAGAGACTTAGATAGCAGCCTTGGGGAGGGCACGGCTGAGACTATCACCATATCTGAGGATGGAGCCGCCAGTCCAGAAGGCCACAGTGACAGCTCCGAGGGCTGGAGCGATGCCAACCTGGAGCCCGATGACCTGTCGAGTACCCCTTCTGGGGTCTCAGAGGAGCTCTTACCACTGATGCCAATGGCCATGCTGATACCGCTCAGGCCGCCACCCTCAGAGCTGGGCCATATCCAGGCCCAGGCCCAGGCCCAGGCCCATGAGGCTAGCCTGTCCTGGACAGGCTTCCACAAGAGGAAGGGCCTTAAGGTAAAGAAGAGCATGTTGACCCAAGATCCCTTGTGAACCAGGAACCCTGGGACATGTGCCTCTAGACTATCACAGAGCAAAGCCACGTGTGACAAAAATAAACTGGGGCATTAAAAATATTCTGTATCTGCCCACAGAGCTGCTTTGTTTGTTAGGGCTTCCCTGGTGGCTCAGGTTAAAGTGTCTGCCTCCAATGAGGGAGACCTAGGTTCAATCCCTGGGTCGGGAAGATCCCCTGGAGAAGGAAATGGCAACCCACTCCAGTATTCTTGCCTGGAGAATCCCATGGATGGAGGAGCCTGGTAGGCTACAGTCCACGGGGTCACAAAGAGTCGGACACGACTGAGCAACTTCATCTTCACCTTCACCCACGGAGCTTCTTTGTTTGTTAGAACTGTAAGGAAGCAGTTCACATAGAGCCTGCAGGGTCCTTGGGACAGACCATACCTGTCTGTTTCTGCAGCCCAACCCCAGCCTCATTGCCCATCTTTTTCTCATGCTCAGGTCCAATCAAACCATTACCGTTCCTTGATTATGCCACATACTCTCCTTGTCTCTTTGCACATGCTGTTTCCTCTAGCTGAGACACCCTTCCTACCCCAGAGAGAAATGCTGAAGCCCAGATGAAACATTTCTAAGCAGCCTTCCAGTGTCAGCTCACACCCACCCTTCCTGCTAAGCATCCTTGCTCTGTAAGCATCCTGGACAGCAACGTCACACCCAGTGTGCCTGCTCTCATCCACCTGCTGCATTCACAGACACCAAGTATGCAGCTGCTGTGTACCCCACCCTGCTGGTGGGCACAGAGGGAGTCTGCTGTCCAGCTGGGGGAAGGGTGGGGGATGGAGAACAGATAAGAAACAACTTGAGAATCATCTCAAAACAGGGATGGAGAGGTTGGAGCTGGAGTGAAAGAATTTAGGAGACCATGGCTTTAGTTCCCACGCTTCCTTCACTGACCTTGGATAATGAACTGGTTTCTTAACCCCTGTGGGGCTTAGGAGTCTCATCCTCAAGATGAGACTTATAATACCATGTCTATCTGGAGGCAGGAGCATGGACAAGATGACCTCTTGAGGACCCCACAATTCCTTAAGCTTTAGAGTATGTTTAGATGTTGCTTAAGCAGAGGAAACAAACTGGGGTGAGGGAAGTCTTGCGGAGGAGTCTATGCGGGAAGGGTAGTGTGGGAAAAGACAGTGGTTAAAGTTCGGAAGCCAGCAGCCTACCAGAAACTCCAGCTCCACCACTGATCTGTCCTGTGTCACTGAGCAAGTGATTTAAGCTCGTGGTGCCTCAGTTTCTTCACCTGTTGAATGGGATAATAATAGGACCTACCATGGTTTGGGGGAAGTCTGACTGCATTGGCTTCCATAAGAGCACTAATGCAGTGCATGTAGGGAGAGCGATGTGAATGTTAACTCTGTTTATATTATGCCCCTTTGTGAAAGGAGCTGAAAGAGTCAAATCCAACTCCTACGAGCCTTTGAGTTCTGGTGCCAATTTCCCCCCCTTCACACCCAGCATGCCTGCCCTGACCACCACCAGGGAGCACACGCCAGCCCCCACCACACACATGCCCCTTCTCTCCCCAGGGCCTTCCCACCTGCTGGGTCCTCTAGTGCAACTTTCTAGTCCTCCCACCCCCAGAATCGGGTCTGACCAGTTTCTTGTCCTTCCAGCCCCAGCCTCAGGGAGGCCTTCCTTGATGACCTTTCTTTTAAAAAAAATTTTTTTTAATATTTATTTATTTATCCGGCTGTGCTGGATCTTAGTTGCAACATGTGGAATCTAGTTCCCTGACCAGGAATCAAACCCCCAGGTCCCCTGCATTAAGAGCTCAGAGTCTTAGCCACTGGATCACCAGGGAGATCCCTGATGACCTTTCCTAAAGCATCTGCCAGCCCTAATCACATCACCCTATACCCAGTTCATTAATTTTCTCGTCTCCCCCAGTCATATCAACTTGGTGAGGGCAGGGGCCTTCTGTCTTATTCATCTGTGTGGAACAGGGCCTGGTATGTAGCAGGTGCTTGATTTATGTTTGTTGGAGGAATGAATGAATGAATGCATCATTGAATGGATGAATCAGTGAATCCTGGGCAACGCCTGGCCACTGCCTGCAGTTTTGACCCAGACAATGAAGTGAATCTGTGCAAGCGAGGCAGCCCTCCTGGGAATCCTCACCCATCACAGTCCAGGTTGTCATCCAGACCATGCCCTTCCGCAACCACAAGAGTGTGAGCCAAGATGGGTCTGTTCTCAACCCACCTCACTTAGTTCTTAAAGCTGTTATAACAAATGAATGGATGGGTTGATGCAGCATAAAGAGGTGGCACAGTGGTAAAGAATCCTCCTGCCAGTGCAGGAGATGCAGGAGATGCAGTTTCTATCCTTGGATCAGAAGGATCTCATAGAGAAAATGGCAACCCACTCCACTTCTTACCTGGAGAATCCCATGAACAGAGGAGCCTGGAGGGCTTCAGTCCAGGGGTCATCAAGAGTTGGACACAACTTAGCAGACACGCATGAACGTGAAGACCTCAGGCCTCCTCCCTGGGGTCCTGCAGAGCCTTGGGCAGTGTGGAGACGAGACTCTAAGGAGTCTGGTTGCACCCTGGGGGTGGAGAGGAAGAGGGCCAGGCAGGTGAGGGGTGCAGGTAAAGGGCATCTCACAGAAAGCCCCACTCACTGGGGAGGAAGCACAGCTCCTCGTCAAACAGCACCTGAAGGCCAGGTCTGGACAAGGGCCGAGTGAGGAACACGGGCCAGGACACTGACCGGAGGTGTTGGCAGCCCCTCCCGCTAGAGTCAGTGACCATCTGGCCTTGGCAGAGGGGCCTCCGCAGGCTCTGGCTCCCCACCAGCCGAGGCTGCCTCCCCGCTGCTGACCTGCGTCACTGGACCTATCAAGGGTGGTCTGCACCCCTCTGCCAGCCCTGAGGGGAAGGGCTGGCAGAGCGGAGGGCTCTTGGTCCCTCTCACCACCTAGACTTGGTGGGGGGGTGGGGGGCGGCAAGATCTGTACCGGGAACTTGTAGTCAGGGTGGCTCTAAGGATGCTGGTTCAGAGCTCCCTGCAGCAGGGTGATACCTGCCTCCAAGGAGAAGATTCTCAAGGGGAGGGTCTGAGGAAGGAAGCCACCCAACCCCGCCCCCATCCCACCATGTCCAAACAGATTCGGGGAAGAATGAGTCCGATCCTGTTCTCACTGTTCCACCCAGCAGAGGCAAGCATTTAGAGGACATTTTGTCTATAAAATGGGGAGAATGACCCTACCCACCTCAGGGCACTGTGCTGAGTGTTAAACCCTCCGGGGCAGGGGCTGAGCCTGGGCTCCAGAAACTTTGCAGCGCTGCTGCACCCTCTGCTCCTGCCCTGACCCCAGGGCCAGGATCCTCTTTAGGTTGCAGGCTCTGCCTCCCTTTACCAGCCAGCTTCCCAGGGACTGGGTTGAATCCAGTGGCAGGACCAAGCTGTCACCTGTCAAGAGGTGCCCAGAGCTGGCAGCTCCCACCTGAGGGACACAGGAATCTGCACATGTTACCATACACTCACACACACACAGACACACACGGGTACGCGCACATAAACATGCACACACATCCGTCCTGCACCCTCAGGCAGATAATGATAGGTCAAGACAGCAGGACCAGGGCCTGGCCATCTCCCCAGGGCTGGCAGAGAGGCGGCAGGCAGGCCTGCACCCCAGTCTGATGGCTCTTCTGCCCTCACCTCGCTCCTCCTCTTTCCCTTTTGCACTCTGAACTCTGTCTCAGCATCTGCAGAGCCCAACCTGTGCCAGGTGAAACCTAAAATAGGGGGAATTCCCTGGCAGTCCAATAGTTAGGAGTCCATACTTTCACTGCTGAGGGCCCAGGTTTGACTTGTAGTCCAGGAACTAAGATCCCACAAAAACAAACAAAATACATATTAAAGGGATTTCCCTGGTGGTCCAGTGGTTAAGAGACCATCTGCCAGTGCAGGGGACACAGTTTCGTTCCCTGGACCAGGAAGATCCTACATGCTGTGGAGCGACTGAGCACGCGTGCCACTACTCCTGAAGCCTGTATGCCCTAGAGCCTGAGCAAGAGAAGCCACCGCAAGGGGAGCCTGCACACAGCAACGAAGAGTAGCCCCTGCTCGCTGCCACTGCAGAAAGCCCACATGCGGCAATGGAGACCCAGCGCAGCCATAAACAAATTAACTAATTCTTTAAAAGTTAAGACAGGACCAGCGCAAGAACGAACTCCTGAGCCATATCCAGGGCTCCAGGTTGAGCCATGACCAGGGCTCCAGGTGGCCAGTCCCTGCTCAGGGGCTGTGCTGTGCTCAGGCTACCCAGAAAGAACGAACGGTCACAGCCTAGGGATTTTTTTAGTTAATGAGAAGTCTGGTGCTGGAGCTTCTGGCTTCCCTTGACAGTGAGAACCAGCAAGGACTGAGAGATGCTCTATTCCACAGATGAGGGAAGGAAAGCCCAGAGAGGGCCAGGAACTGCCTCATTTCACAGCTCTCTATCTCCTAGCCCAGCAGCCGGGATCAGCTCCCATCAACACCCTCCTCTCTGCAGACTCTGACTGCAACATATGCCTCCCCTAGGAAAGCCCTGGGTCTACCCACGCCTTTGCCCTGTGCCCCCAGGAGATTCAGCCTCCATTCTCTTTGAGAAGTAATTGCATGTATAAGGTTTTGGTTCACCATGAAGCATCTCCTTGGCTAGCACAGGAGGACACAGCTGGGCTCTGAGTCATTGAGACTTGGAGTCAAAGCTCAGCACTGATAGTCACTTGGCTGTGATGCTGAACCACTGAGACCACCCCCTCTGTGCCTTGATAGTCTCATCTGTGAAATGGGGTGCAAAGACTTACATTGTGGGTTTGTCATAAGGATTAAATGAGGTGAGGTATGTGTGCACACAGCTAACATATGCTAAGCACTAATGACAGGCTAGATACACATGTTATCTCGTTAACATGTGTAAGCTCAGGGTTCAAAGGGAAAGTTTCCAGGACAGCTCTTGGCACACCTCCAAATATCATCCTTTCCAAATCAGCTTACAATTCCTCCTGGATGAGCTCCCAGAAGTGGAGTCATCCTCTCCCCTTGGAATCAGGATGCCCAGCCATGCCCAGGGGCATGTGGTGTGGGGGTGGGTGCCTGGAGGTGAGCAGGGGCACCACCGCAGAGCCAGACGAGAGAACCCTCTGCAGTCTAACCCAGTTAGACTGGAGGGTGGGAGGTTTTGTGCCTCTTTTTTCCTGCAGTGTTGAACATTGCACGCTCCTCTGCTGCCATCTGCTGGTCAGTGATATAAGAGCAGGCGGGCTCACTCCTTAAGAGCCAGGGGCATTCCATCAGGAAACTAAACTACAGCAAAGGGTGGTGTTCAATAAATGCAAATTACCCATCAGAAAAGTTCTGAAACCCATACTGGGCCTAAGATGAACTCTATAGAAGCTGATTGTGAGGACATGAAGGTGTCTGGAGACAGGTATGAGAATATTTTTTAATGTCTTTTTAAAAAATATTTGTTTATTTTTATCTGCGCTTGGTCTTCATCACTGCATTCAGGCTTTCTCTAGTTGCGGTGAGCAGGGGCTATCACTGAGTACCAAGCACTGTGCTTGAGAATTAAACGTCTCAGAGCAGACGAGACAAAGACACAGCCCCACAGCCACACTGCTAGTCCTTCTGTGTGTTCCTTTCTGCTGGGAGAGCTGGGCACAGGGCAGTCAGTGAAAGAGAGATAGGAGTTGGGGGTCTCAGTTACAATAGCCAGGAAGTGTTTCCCGGGTCAGGCTGCTTTATCAGGCTCCAGGGATTTCTTTTCGTCATGAATTTATTGCACTTTGGAGAAAAAGTGGAGAGTATAGAAAAGTAAGAAAAAGAGCACAATTACTCTTAAACTTTGGTATATTTCCACTCAGTCATTTTCCCCACCATTCATAGGTTTTTAAAAAAATCTTTAATTTATTTTTAAAAATATTTATTTCGCTGTGCCAAGTCTCTGTTGTGGCATGCAGAATTCTTAGTGGTGGCACGTGAACTCTCAGTTGCAATCTGTGGGATCTAGTTCCCTGACCGAAGGTGGAACCCCCGCCCCATCTCTCCCCTCCCACCCCGGACCCCGACCCCAGCATTGGCAGCAGTCTTAGCCACTGGACCACCAAGAAAGTCCCCATTCACAGGTTTTTATTTGTGTGTTTCAATTACAAAGTCACAGCAAAAAATGGATATTTACATTGGCATTCTGCTATGAATATTCTGTGTACCCTTTGAACCTTTATTTGGACTGGGCTATGTAATATTCATTAGCAGATATAACTTCGTAGACTTCACATTCTCTTTATTGGGTGTTTGATCTGTTTCCTACAGCAGCATGAGGAATATCTTTGGCAGTAAATTTCTTTACATGTTTTAAGAGATTTCTGTGAGATAGATCTAGTAATTTTATCTCTGGGAAACTAAGGGTATGAACACCTTTAAAGATGGTAATGCATTTTGCTAAATTACTTTCCAGATTATATGTGTGTCAATTTATCCTCTGCATGTGCTGGAAACTATGGAAGTAACCATTTCTCCACACCCTCTACAGCATCTTTTCCAATTTGCTGTGATGAAACACAATATCCCTTTCAATTTGCATGTCTCTACCTAATAGTGAGGTTGGACTTTTATTTCCACATGCTGGTTTATTAATGGAATACTTTCCATCCCTGGGCTTAGCACAGCGTGCAGTCAATTACAATTTCCTGTTGATTCTCTGCTAGGAAAATCTCTGGGATCCATTTTCTCCTCCTTTCCATTTTTTACAGGCTTATTTCAAAATGTCACCTCTCACCTGGTGATGAGAGGCCAATAGGATCCTTGTGAAAGAAAAGAGCACAACTGTTCTGGGTCCTGTCCTTCCAGCTGAAAGACCTTGGATGCCTTCCTACTGCCTGTCTAACCAACCCCAGTTCCTCAGCTTGGTGTTTAAGGCTGTCCATGATCAGCCTTGGTGTTTAAGGCTGTATGTGATCAGCCTTCCCTACAGCCTCACTCGCCCGCTACAGCCCCCAGCCACCCTGTGGGTGTAGTCCTCCACACATGCTCACCCAGCTCCATGCCTCTCCTCTGCCTTCCACGCACTTGGAATGTGCCCTTGCACCTTCCCCTAACACCTGTGCACACTGATTGTATCCAGAGATAGGCCACACTCTCCAACCCACTGTAAGGGCCCTGTCCAAGGTCCTGGATATGAACAGAACACAGGATGCTGTTCATGACTCAGAGGGTTTCACCATCAGGAGCGGGTGGATGAGGGTACAGATTCATGCATTCTGATTAATTCAAGTCCTTTGGCTTCAAGGAACAAGAACCCGTTCAAAGCGTCTCAAGCAAAAAGAGGAGCTTATTGGAAGGACAAGGGGTTTCTCAGAACACCAGGGCAAACAGCCCAGTTGGGGCTCATGGGAGTTGGGGATTAGAGAACTGTCAGAAAGCAAAGGCACCCTCTGCCTCTCCAGGCTGCACACGTTCTGTGCACCCTCTTCCTCTACTCCCCCCTGAGCCGGCTGCCTTTGCAAGCTCATTTTCCTCTTGGCAAAAACTCAGCAGTGGCCACAGGACTGGAAAAGGTCAGTTTTCATTCCAATCCCAAAGAAAGGCAATGCCAAAGAATGCTCAAACTACTGCACAATTGCACTCATCTCACACGCTAGTAAAGTAATGCTCAAAATTCTCCAAGCCAGGCTTCAGCAATATATGAACCGTGAACTTCCTGATGTTCAAGCTGGTTTTAGAAAAGGCAGAGGAACCAGAGATCAAATTGCCAACATCTGCTGGGTCATGGAAAAAGCAAGAGAGTTCCAGAAAAGCATCTATTTCTGCTTTTTTGACTATGCCAAAGCCTTTGACTGTGTGGATCACAATAAACTGTGGGAAATTCTGAAAGAGATGGGAATACCAGACCACCTGATCTGCCTCTTGAGAAATTTGTATGCAGGTCAGGAAGCAACAGTTAGAACTGGACATGGAACAACAGACTGGTTCCAAATAGGAAAAGGAGTTCGTCAAGGCTGTATATTGTCACCCTGTTTATTTAACTTCTATGCAGAGTACATCATGAGAAACGCTGGACTGGAAGAAACACAAGCTGGAATCAAGATTGCCGGGAGAATAATCAATAACCTCAGATATGCAGATGACACCACCCTTATGGCAGAAAGTGAAGAGGAACTCAAAAGCCTCTTGATGAAAGTGAAAGTGGAGAGTGAAAAAGTTGGCTTAAAGCTCAACATTCAGAAAACAAAGATCATGGCATCCGGTCCCACCACTTCATGGGAAGTAGATGGGGAAACAGTGGAAACAGTGTCAGACTTTATTTTTCTGGGCTCCAAAATCACTACAGATGGTGACTGCAGCCATGAAATTAAAAGACGCTTACTCCTTGGAAGGAAAGTTATGACCAACCTAGATAGCATATTCAAAAGCAGAGACATTACTTTGCCAACAAAGGTTCATCTAGTCAAGGCTATGGTTTTTCCCGTGGTCATGTATGGATGTGAGAGTTGGACTGTGAAGAAGGCTGAGCACCGAAGAATTGATGCTTTTGAACTGTGGTGTTGGAGAAGACTCTTGAGAGTCCCTTGGACTGCAAGGAGATCCAACCAGTCCATTCTGAAGGAGATCAGCCCTGGGATTTCTTTGGAGGGAATGATGCTAAAGCTGAAACTCCAGAACTTGGCCACCTCATGGGAAGAGTTGACTCATTGGAAAAGACTCTGATGCTGGAAGGGATTGGGGGCAAGAGGAGAAGGGGACGACAGAGGATGAGATGGCTGGATGGCATCACCGACTCGATGGACGTGAGTCTGAGTGGACTCTGGGAGTTGATGATGGACAGGGAGGCCTGGCGTGCTGCGATTCATGGGGTCGCCAAGAGTTGGACACAACTGAGCGACTGATCTGATCTTTCCTCTTGGCTCATTGTGGCACTGGCCACAACTCTACATCGTGGTCTCAGCTCAGGGATCACTACCAGTGGGCAATGGTCTCTATTCAGACACCATTCTGATTTTCAAGAGAGGAGCTTCACTGGGCTTAGATTTACTGTCTGTGCTCAGGGTCTTGTCATTGGCTGTTGGTGAGCCCATGGGCCCTTGACTCAGCATCTACCTCTAGTCCAATCAGCTATGGCTGGAGATGGATGGCAGGAAGAGTAGGGTCAGATAGCACACACAAAGGGTTAACAAAATCTGAATTATAACATGATTTCCTAGATGATGCCTGTCCTTATTAAGGTCTAAGCAGCACTGCTTTAGAGCAAGGGTTCTCAAAGAGCGATCCCTGATCCAGCAGCATCAGGCTTCCCTGGAAATGTGTCAGAAATGCAACTTCTGTGAATCAACTATACTTCAGTTAAAAAGAAGATCATCCAGGGACTTCCCTGGTGGTCCAGTGGTTAAGCATCCGCCTACTAATGCAGGAGACGCGGGTTCGATCCCTGGTCTGGGAACTAAGATCCCACAAAGCCTTGGGACAACTGGATCAAAGTGCTACAACAACTGAAGCCCCCAAACCCCCTCCCCACTCTGGAACCCATGCTCTGCAACAAGAGAAGTCACCCCAGTGAGAAGCTCATACACTGCAACTAGCGAGCAGCCCCTGCCTGCTGCAACTAGAGAAAGCCAGAGCCTCGGCAATGCAGACTCAGAACAGCACCCCAAACCCCCCAAAAAATCATCCATGCCTTCTTAACCAAACAAAAGAAATGCAAATTCTGAGATGCCCCCATCCCAGGGCCTGGAGAGGGTGCCTGGGAAGGAGCTGGGCACTTCTCACAGGTTCTCAAAGCGAGCCCCACCCCCGCCCTCCGTTTTCAACAGAGAAAATTCCCACCTTCTTTCCATGGTGAAGAGCCAGTGCCTTGCTCTCCACCTGTCACCTGTGGGGCTGGTAGAGAGATACTCCCACACAGGCTGTTGTATATGAATGAAACAGGCTGATGTTCACTTGTGCTGGTCAGAGGTAGGTCATCCCTCCCTGTGGTCCTCATTTCCCTACTCAGGCAACAACAGATGAGGTCTGTAGCCCCCTCAAGGATTATGGGTTTTAATGACGTAATTGGTTCCAATCTATTAGTTTCCTGTGGCTGCTGTAACAAATGACCACAAACCAGGTGGCTTGAAACAACAGAAGTTTGTTTTCTCTGGAGGATGGAATTCAGGGCCATGCTCCCTCCCGAAGGCTCTAGGGCAAAGCCTTCCTTGCCTCTTCCAGGTTCTGGTGACCCCAGACTTTCCTTGGCTTGTAGCTAAATGACTCCAGACTCTGTTTCCACATCCACTTGGCCTTCTCCTCTCCTCTGTGTGTCTCTGATCTCTCTCTGTCTTTATCATATGAGAACACTTGTCACTGGGTTTCAGGACCACCTCAGTAACCTAGAAGGACCTCATCCTTTAAAAAATACTTTTTATTTAGTTAGTTGTGCCGGGTCTTAGTCGCAGCATGCAGGATCTTTAGTTGTGGCGTCTGTGATCTAGTTCCCTGACCAGAAATCGAACCCAGGCCCCCTGTATTTGGACCAGCCGTCCACGACTGGACCCCACTGGACTACCCACTTGGGGTCTCAGGGAAGTCCCAGGAGGGCCTCATCTTGAGATTCTTAATAGTTACATCTTCAAAGACCCCTTTTCCAAATTAGGTCACATTCATAAGTTCTGGGTGGACCTATATGTAGGAAGGAGTGCGCCACGACACAGCAGTGTCCCTGCCATATACTCGGGACCAGACTAGGGACAAAGAGTAGTGTCTCACCCCATCTCCTCCCTGATCCAGAGTAACTACAAATGACAAGATTCCTGCTTAGCTCCACTTTAGACCCAGAGGGAGAAGAATACCGAGACACAGCCCTTCTCCTCAAGGAACAGATGGTTGGGTAGAACCAGAGCAGTCCCACCCACAGCAGTGCCCACCCCTGCCTGCTAGGTCCTGTTAATTTCTGGAGCTGCTGCTGGAAGACGAAAGAGTGACCTGAGAGGCAGTCAGAGCATCCTGGCTGGTGTTCTAGGAATCGCAGGGCCCCCAGTGATCCCAAGCCACACATACCCTCCCTTCTGCAGCTTCCGTTCTGCCAGTGCAAGAGGTTTCACGATTGCCAGGACAACAATTAAGGAGAGGACAGTCAGCCAAATGGCACATTCTTGGATCTCAGCAGCTGGCGTTCTCTGCAGCCTGCCTCAGGGCCAAGGGAGATGAGACTTCAGAGAAAGCAAGCTGGTGTCCAGAAAGGGCACATCCCAGACGGCCTCTAATGTCATTACCCAGAGGTGGTGAGTGAAATGAGGAGTGAATGAGCAGCCTTAGCCCCACTGGGCTTCACGGAGGAATCCTCCCTGCTGGGGAGCACAGAGCCTGGACCAGGGAGAAAGGAGCAAGAGAGGGGCAGGAGAACTGAGGAGTGGGTGTTTGTAGTGGAAATAGGCAATCAGGTTAGACTTGGGTTTTTATTTCACTAATTAATTAGCTAATTAGGAGAGTTTTTAAAGAGCCTCTGTAAATCATTAGAAAAAGACAGTCAATCCAAGGGAGGGGAAATGGGCAAAGAATTTTGAACCGGTATTTTTCAGAAGAAACACAGATGGCAAAAAAAATTACAGAAAGATGTTCGACCTTTCTAGTAATTAGGGAAACAAAACAACTAGAACATGAGTGGAGAAACTGGTGATATCTGAGAAAATTTACAGTTAATAGCTTTGTACCAATGTTAGTGTCTTAGTTTTGATCATTGTATATGGTTATATAAGATGCTGAAGGAGGAGAAATCAGGGGAAGGGACTACGAGAACTCTGTATTTTCACAACTTTTCTATTAGCCTAAATTCATTCAAAATAAAAAGATAGGGAATTTTCCAGGTGGCTGAGTGCTTAGGACTCCAAACTTCCACTGCAGGGGGTCCAGGGTCAAGGACGTAAGATCCCACAAGCCTCACAGTGTAGCCAAAAAATAATAACAATAATAAAATAAAAAGGTAAATAACAACTACGATAACAACCCCTGGGCTTCCCAGGTGGCGCTAGTGGTAGAGAATCCACCTGCCAGGTGCAGGAGATATAAAAGATACAGGTTCGATCACCGCGTAGGGAAGATTCCCTGGAGGAGGGCATAGCAACTCACACTAGTATTCACACCTGGAGAACCCCATGGACAGAGGAGCCTGGTGGGCTGCAGTCCATAGGATTGCAGAGAGTTGGACACAACTGAAGTAACTTACCAGGCACGCACATGCATAACAACCATAATAAAGATATCACTGTCATCCCAACACAGTGACAAAAATTATAAAGATGAATAAGACCCAGCATCGGAGGTAGTGGTGCTGAGAAGCAGGCTGTCACACGTTCTGTTGGTAGGAAGGTGATGTGATGCATTCTTTTTGGAGAGCACTTTGGCAGCTTCGATTAAAATTTCATGGTGTTTGCCTGCCCCTGGATCCAGGAATTTCACAGCTTGGTATTTACCAGAGCCTTGCACTTGTATTCCAAGAGGCTTGTCCAGTGGTATTCACCACAGTCCAATTTCTAATAACCAGGGGCAACCCAAATGCCCAAAAGGAAAAGTTAAATGATGTAGTTCATCTAGCCATGAAATACTATACAGCAGGTGAAAAGAATGCACTCCATCCACATGAACAAACGTGAAAAGTTTTCCAAAGTCAAAAGTGATGATTGCGTAGATGTGAAGGGAAAGCCCAATAAAGCCATACATTTCTCAGTGTACGTATACAAACGTATGTGCGTGCGTGCTAAGTTGCTTCAGTCGTGTTCGACTCTTTGCAACCCTATGGCTGTAACCCACCAGGTTCCTCTGTTCATGGGGATTCTCCAGGCAAGAATACTGGAGTAGGTTTCCATTTTCTCCTCCAGGGGATCTTCCCAACCCAGGGATCAAACCCACGTCTCATATCTCCTGCATTGGCAGACGGGTTCTTTACAACTGGAGCCACCAGTATATTCCTACCCCAAAGTCAGAAACAGTAGCCTCTTGACTGGCTGAACTTCCCACTGGAGAGGACACTGGTAAGGAGACTGGGGCAGGCAGGGGTGGATGGGGTTGTGCCAAGGGCGCTTTTACTTTTGCTGTGTTCTCTGAATTTGTAACATGAAAACTCATGTATTTCTTGTGTACGTTTTAAAAATAATTCTCTGACCTGCAATTTCCTGGTCTTTGAAATAACAAGGTTAGTAGTACAATGTTATATTCCTATTATATATGTATAAAATAGATAAGCAAAAGATATATTGTAGAGCACAGGGAATTATAGTCATTACCTTATAATAACTTTTAATGGACTATAATCTGTAAAAATACTGAATGATAATGCTGTACACCTGAAACTAATATAATACTGTATCAACTGTAATATAATGCTAATCAACTGTATTTAAATTTTTAAAATTTAAAAATAAATACATAAAGGGACTTCCTGTGTGGTCCAGTGGTTAAAACTCTGTGCGTCTACTGTAGGGGGCACAAGTTCAATCCCTGGTCTGGGATGCTGCATGTTTCGGTCTAAATACATTTTAAAAAGTGAAGAAATAAACTAAATAAAGGGGTTAAATTAAGGTCCCTCCAAGGTTACTTCCAGTTCTGAGTTTCTTTAACTGGAATCTGAGACCATGTCCTATGCTGTCCCCTCCCCACTCTGCCCCTACCAGCTTCTCTCCAGTCCTCACGCTTGCCAGCTCATTCCTGACTTAGGACTTTGTGCTTGCTGTCCACCAGCTACCCCTCACTCCACCCCACTCCAGGCTGGCACACACTGCTCCCACATCTTTATGAAGCTGGTTTCTTCTAGTTATGTATATCTTAATAATCACCTCCTCCGGGAGGCCTCCCTGACCACCCAAGATAACAATGAGGGAGCAGAGAAGGGTAGGGCTGGAGAAGAGAGGGCCTCAGAGACTTCGGAAAGGAATTCCGATTTCAACCTCAGGCAGGTGGAAAACCTCAGGAGGGTTTTAAGTACTGGGCGTGGGATAGGGCAGGAGGGGAGGAATGGGAAAGGGGGAGGGGTGGTGTGAGGATGGCTCCACCAGTTCATCAAAGCCAACGTCAGTCTAAGTCTTGGCGGTGGTTGTTGTTTAGTGGGTCAGTCGTGTCCGACACTTTTGCGACCCCATAGACTGTAGCCCACCAGGCTCCTCTGTCCATGGGCTTTCCCAGGCAAGAATACTAGAGTGGGTTGTCATTTCCTCCTCCTGGGATCTTCCTGACCCAGGATCAAACCTGTGTCTCCTATGTCTCTTGCATTGGCAGACAGATTCTTTGTCACTGAGCCACCAGGCAAGTAAGTCTTACTAGAGCAGGAAGTATAGGAAGAACCTGGCTTTAAGCAGCTGGGGGCCATCTGAAGGTAAACAGAGCTCGAAGAGAAGTGAAGGGTCAGAGTGAATCTATTTCAAGTGAGTCTCCTGTTAAATTACATTCACACTTTGCAATACAGTGTTTTTCCATCTCCTGAACAGATAAGTCCGTGCTTAATCACTCAGTTACGTCCAACTCTTTGTGGCCCCATGGACTGTAGCCCGCCAGGCTCCTCTGTCCAAGGGATTTTCCAGGCAAGAATACTGGAGTGGTTTCCCATTTCCTCCTCTGGGGATCTTCCCGACCCAGGGATCAAACTTAGAACTCCTGCGTCTCCTGCATGGCAGGCAGATTCTTTACCGCTGAGCCATTGGGGAAGCACCCTGAACAGGTAATGTCCCTCCCAAATTCACTTAAGGCAGAGTGCCCTGTACTCACCTCTTCTCAGATCCTCACACTGAAACCCAAATTTATTCTCAGAAAAGTCTCAACACAATAATACATTTATCCTTCCCCTCTTTCTCTCTTTTTGCCTCTCACTCTCTTTTTCTCTTGACAAAGTTGTATATTGTCACCCTGCTTTAACTTATATGCAGAGTATATCATGCGAAATGCCAGGCTGGATGAAGCACAAGCTGTAATCAAGATTGCCAGGAGAAATATCAGTAACCTCAGATATGCAGATGACACCACCCTTATGGCAGACAGTGAAGAAGAACTAAAGAGCCTCTTGATGAAAGTGAATGAGGAGAATGAAAAAGTTGGCTTAAAACTCAACATTCAAAAAACAAAGATCATGGTATCTGGTCCCATTCCTTCATGGCAAATACATGGGGAAATAATGGAAACAGTGAGAGACTTTATTTGAGGGGGTGGCTCCAAAATCACTGATGGTGACTGCAGCCACAAAATCAAAAGACACTTACTCCTTGAAAGAAAAGCCATGACCGACCTAGACAGCATATTAAAAAGCAGAGACATTACTTTGCCGACAAAGGTCCATCTAGTCAAAGCTTTGGTTTTCCCAGTAGTCATGTATGGATGTGAATTGAACTATAAACAAAGCTGAGTGCTGAAGGACTGATGCTTTTGAACTGTGGTGTTGGAGGAGACTCTTGAGAGTCCCTTGGACTGCAAGGAGATCCAACCAGTCAGCCCTAAAGGCAATCAGTCCTGAATATTCATTGGAAGGACTGATGCTGAAGCTGAAACTGCAATACTTTGGCCACCTGATCTGAAGAACTGACTCATTGGAAAAGATCCTGGTCCTTGGAAAGATTGAAGGCAGGAGGAGAAAGGGACAACAAAGGATGAGATGGTTGGATGGCATCACCGACTCAATGGACATGAGTTTGAGCAAGCTCTGGTAGTTGGTGGGGGACAGGGAGGCCTGGTGTGCTGCAGTCCATGGGGTCACAAAGAGTTGGACATGACTGAGTGACTGAACTGACTGACTTTTTCACTCATCTTCTTTTTACTAAACTTCCTAAGATTTTGGCCCCTTCTTCTTCTTTCCTCACCTAGTGAGATTTGCCATCCTTAGATAAATCCAGTGGGACGTTATTGCTGGTCCAGCCTGCTCTTCCTGAGTGGCCTTGGGCTTGGCTGCATCTGCCATCACTTTGGCTGCATGTGACTTCCCGAGGCTGGATTCCCCAGGCTGAACACACGAAAAGGCTTCCAGGACTGTCTCACTCTTCTCTCTTTCCCACAAGTCCAGCCTCACGAGTTGCAAATGGTTAACTGCAACTCCCTTGGGTGGAGAAGTGGGGGTCATGGGTTTGGAACAGGCTACAGAGAGGACAGGGGGAGGGTCAGCCAGCGATTCAGGCCCCTTCAGATCTCTCCCCGTCTTGTTTCTATTTCCCTTGGAGGGACCGTCTCCATGAGGCTAGAAACCCTGGCCGCCGGAGCAGATGGGAGCCTCTTCCTCTAGTTCCAACTAGAAAGAGCCTGCAGGTCAACCCTGCTTGGATCAGGTGCCCAGTTGCAGGAACAGAGGGGTAGACACCATCACAGGGGCTCCTGATCAGAACCACATGGTTCCCATGGACAAAAGGGGTATTTCTCCTAAAGAAGAGGACATCCTCATCCTAGAAAAAAGGTATGAGTCGAAAACACACAGAACAGGGGTGTCCGCATCACCCCGTGTTCTGATCATGTGCTGCCCTTGGTGTGCGTGAGGGCTGGTTCCTTAGCAGCAGGAAGACCTTGGGAGACCTGGCTGGTCTCTCCAGCTGTTCTTGTTTTTACCTCCTTTACCCAGATGCTGCCATCCACAGCAGGTGCTCAGAACACACTGGCTCCCAACTTCAGCAGCCCTTCCTCAGGGCACCAAGGACCCTGGATGCTGACAAATCTGACTTTTTCCAGCAATCAGCCCTACATGAAGAAAGTTATTAAAAATTTTTTTTTAATTTTATCCACTTAATTTATTGTTATTTTTATTTATTTTTGGCTGCACTGGGTCTTCTTTGCTGTGCACAGGCTTTCTCTATTTGTTGTGAGCCAGGTGCTCTGGCTTCTCATTGAGGTGGCTTCTCTTGTTGTGGAGCACGGGCTTTGGGGTGCCTGAGCTTCAGAAGTTGGGGTGCCTGAGCTTCAGAAGTTGGGGTGCATGGGCTTAGCTGTCCCATGGAATGTGGGATCTTCCTGGACCAGGGATCAAACCCGTGTCCCCTGCATTGGCAGGCAGATTCTTTACTACTGAGCCACCAGGGAAGTCTGAAAGTTATTTTCTATTGTAAAATGTCAGATTTGGAAGGTCGATTGTCTCAGAGAATATATCTTTTGTATACAAAGCATGGGCCCACATTTTTCTCCAGGATGCTTCTTTTCAAAGGGTCAGAATTTTTTTAAAGCTAAGCAATACCCAGAGGGTCTTTTATTTCCCTCATTTTACAAACGAGGCAACAGGCACAAAGAAGTCAAGTGTTTTACCCAGTAATGCCAGCTAGTTAGCAGCATTTGCCATAAGGAATCCTAAAAATTAATCAACGATCAGGGTTTCCATCTGATGTTTGCAAACTAATTAAGAAAAATATTGTAACAAAAACTTCTTTTGGACAGGTATGCCTTTTTAAGGCTTAAGTTTAAGCCATAAGTTTGGGGGGTTTTTCAGCTACATGAATATTAAATTGAATTTTTCTCTTTTGTGCATTCATCTACAAAATGTTTTATCTTTTACATCAAACAGTAATGAACCTTGGCTTCATGTTTCTCTGCCCTTCACCTCTACCTCTGGAGTCTGAAGCAAACACTTCAGGGTACCAAGGGAATTAGGACAGAAGAATTCTTTGTAAAGGAATTACTTTAGTCATTGGTCACTCTGGTTTACCTAGTTTGAATATTCACGTGCGTCTTCCTTAAAGAGACAAGCACTCCTATAGTCATGATGTTTGGTACAATTTTTCTTCTTTAGCCTGTTCATAATTTTGATTCCACATCCCAAACCCAAAGTCATTGGCCCCAACTTACCAGAAGAAAGCAGTTATTGTGGATGAACATGCAAAGCACGCTGGCCCTGAGATGCTATTGTGGAGCACAAAAGCCCCTCTGTGACTTTGTGAGAGCCGGTCCCCCACATCACACAGCAAGCAAAAGGGCCCGCACTGTGCTCACGCTCTGTTTAACCCTCCCGAATTTGTAAACAACTGAAACACAACACAAACAAGTCGTTTCTTTTTTTAGCTCGCTCATGTTTTAAACTCAATAAAGTGTTTGTTAATTAACTTCATGAGCTTTTCATTTTTTTAACCCCAGACTATCCCGGCATTTGAATGGACTCCACTGGCTGGTCTGAATGGGATGGTTTCTTCGCATAAGGGCTGACTTCTGTGTATAGCAGTCCTGTGCAGGTCCTTAGAGCAGTCAGGTTAGGCTGGGATTATGGTGCAATGACAAAGGATACCCAAATCTCAACGGTTTGACAGGAGTTCGCCTTCCTCTCATGTTATGTGTCCTGTGAGGATCAGGAGGGGGCTTGGAGTTCATGGTAATTACTCAGGGGCCCTGCCCGAAGGAAGCTCCATCTGACCTGTGCTTCGACACTCGCCTCAGTGGACAGAGAGAACTCCCGAGGGACTCACACAAGCAATCAAAGGCTCCAGCCCAGAAGTGACACCCGTCACAACTCACTGGTCTGAACTGGTCACATGACCATACACAGCAGGGAGTCCAGTGCCCTGTGGCTCACCAGGCCTCAGCATATACACACGCCATTCACAAGAATCCCACCTTCAGACTGTGTCCAGGGGAGAAACCTCTCTGAGGAGAAAGTGAAAGTGTTAGTCGCCCAGTCATGTCTGATTCTTTGCGACCCCATGGACTGTAGCCCACCAGGCTCCTCTGTCCATGGAATCTCCCAGGCAAGAATACTGGAGAGGGCTGCCATTTCCTTCTTCAGGGGATCTTCCCGACCCAGGGCTGGAACCCAGGTCCCTTGCATTGCAGGCAGATTCTTTACCATCTAAGCCACCAGAGGGCCCGGTGCCAAATCAACCACTTAAGTATCAGTTATGAGCGAGGCCTGAATGGAACGAAGGAATAAAGACAACCAAAGTCATAGAATTTTTCACCTAGTTTTTCTTGTTGTTGTTTTGTTCTGGCCGTGCTTCATGGCTTGTGGGATCTTAGTTTCTCAAGCAGGGATGCAACCCAGGCCCCTGGCAGCAGAAAGTGAAGTGAAGTCGCTCAGTTGTGTCCAACTCTTTGCGACCCCATGGACTGTAGCCTACCAGGCTCCTCTGTCCGTGGGATTTTCCAGGCAATAGTACTAGAGTGGATTGCCATTTCCTTCTCCAGGGTATCTTCCCGACCCAGGAATTGAACCTGGGTCTCCTGCATTGTAGACAGATGCTTTACTGCCTGAGCCACCAGGGAAGTCCAATCTTAACCACAGACCACCAGGAAATTCCAAATTTTCACCTAATTTTTTGGTATGTGAGTATATCTCATTTTTTTCAAAAACTGACATGTTCCTCCGTGGAGGAAAAAAAGTCAGAGGTGCTTGTGATATCTCCCAGGTAGAACCCAGCAATGCTGTTACATGTCCTACAACGCACAGGACAAGCCCCCACGACAAAACTTGTTGTCTAGAATTCTTCCAGGCACATAAATCTGAATCCAGGTCTCATATCTCCCCTCTGAGCCTACTTAGGATCATGGGACAAGGTCCTGGATAGACCCTAAGGCTGACATGGTTGAGAAGTCCTGTATTAGAGTAAAGCCAAGTTCACATTTGGAAAACACAAAACAAAATAAATCCCCAAACCAAAATGAGCAGAAGTCTGCCTTGAGTTCAACCCCTGCCTGTTGAATTCGCGGGGAGGTTGTGGTGCCAGCTGCTGAAATCACATGGAAGCGTCCATGAGATGGGCTGCAGCCAGGCCCTACAAGCTGTGGTGACCCAGATTAGGAATCTGATCAGGGCTTACAAGGGGCCTTGATTCTCTGAACGCCCATTAGTACCTTTTCCCCAGCAGTGGCAACCAGATGACGTCAGATGTTCCTGGGGGTGAAAGCTCCCCCAGCAGAGACTCTGCTTTAACACACTGTTCAAGTTTGCTAAGGTACCATTCCAGTTGTGCTGCAGAGGGCCAAACCTGGAACAAAGCATAGAGGGCCTGATTTTTAAACCCAGCTCTGCCATTAAATCACTCACTGCCTTTCCTTTTTGGGCCTCTGCTTCTGTATCTGTAAGGTGAGAGGCTCAAACAGGACAATTTCCTAAAGTCTGTTCAGAGCTTCCTATTGTTCTAGGGCTTGGCTTCTGGAATTTTTCTTTCCAATTAATACTGTGCCAGTCATAGCCTCACCCTCTCCAAAGAAACAGTGAAGTATTTCTTTCTTTATTTTTTTCTTTTTTTAAAGAGGAGTTGTTTTGATAGTAGAGGGATAGTAATTTTATTTATTTACTTATTTATTATTTTGGCCACTCCACTCAGCATGCAGGATTTTAATTCCCCCACCAGGGATTGAACCCGGGCCCTTGGCAGTGAGAGCCTGGAGTCCTAATCTCTGGACAGCCAGGGAATTCCCAGAGTGAGGATTTTGGCTGCACGGTGACACAGACCAGGTGACAGCAGCCACCTGGACTGATGAAGGGACGAAAGAATGTGAAGGGCGGCAGCCATGGAGTAAACAGGAGGGGGCTGGGGAGAGGCACTGGCAGGGGAGGTTCTGAATCCACCAAAAGGCATTTTCTGGGCTGACCCCACACTGAAAAGTTATCTGTGATCCAAGGAATAAGAAGAGGTGGGCAAGGGCTGCTAAACGGTTTTTGGAGGAGAAGTTAGGAGAAACAGCATGCAAAGTACACAGAGAAAAGAGCAGTGTACCAAGAAAGGGAGGGAATTGTGTGTGTGTGTGTGTGTGTGTGTGTGTGTGTGTGTGACTCTGTTGTATCCTTGCTAATGGCAAGAGAAACCGAACCATTTCAATTCAGCTTGAATCTGCCTATGACCTTTTAAAAAAAAATGATCACAGGATTATTAGGTTTGCTGGTCTCTTAAAGGCCTCTTGACCTTGTTCAGCTGTAATCAAAAGACAGGGGCAAGAGGAGAGAGGAGAGAGAAGCCCCCTTGCTCTTTACCATCCACATTTTCTCCTGGTCCATCTCAGAATCCAATAAAGCCTGACAGTGAACTTGAAAGGGAGTGAGAGGTATTTAATAAAGGGCTGTTCTGTCTAAACAATGATTCAGGAATTTTTGGAAGCTGGGAGAAACAGGCTGAACAGCTTTTCCACTCCAGGTCCCCTAAAGAGGGTTTATGCATGTCTTTTATTTGTCTTAGTTTTGAACCTGCTTTTTTTTTTTTCTTTTTCAGCCACATCAACACTTTTCTGGATTGCTGATAAACTGAGCTCTCAGGCTTTGCTATATGCCACAGTCTGCCCCTGTTTCTCACCCAGTTCCTCTTTTATTCATCCAGTCTGCCAATCCCTCATCAGCTGTTTATGAAGAACCTACTGTGTGTCGAGTACTGTATTACAGGCCGAGGATACAAAGGTGAACAAAATACAGTTCAGGCCTTCCAGGCATCACACTCAGATGGATAAGTACGTAAGCGATCACCCGCCAGTGTGGTAAGTGGGTCTCTCGGGGTAACTCCTGGCCTTAAAAGGCAGGTCTCAGGTGAGCCTTCTGAGGAGGGAGCACTGGAGCTAAGTTTTGAAGGGCAAACAGGAGCTATTTGGGCACTAAAGAGGGAATGATCTAGGCTTATGAAAGGTTTGAAAGCAAGAGAATTTGGTGATCCATTGACGTGTAAAGTTATATTCACATTGAATATAATGTGATTGGATGGTAGTGTTCCGTGAGGACCCAGGCCATGTCTGCCAAGCCAAGGCAGTGTGTGTCTGTTTCAAACCACATTATTGAATATACAGTGTTGATTTACTAACACTGAGCTCACAGCCAACAGGGTGTTCCCAGGTGGTGCTGGTGATAAAGAACCCGCCTGCCAGTGCAGGAGGCCTAAGAGACAGCAGGTTTGATCCCTGGGTTGGGAAGATCCTCTGAGGAGGGCGTGGCAATCTACTCCAGTATTCTCACCTGGAGAGTTCCATGAAGAGAGGAGCCGGCGGGCTACAGCCCACAGAGTCACAAAGAGTCAGACACGACTGAAGCGACTTAGCATGCACGCACGCACAGCCAACAGCCTGTAACTAGTGCCTGCTAATGCTTTCCTAATACATGTATTTTCTCCATGAGGCACATCACACCCTCCTCGCGCAGAGAAATGTTAGAGCCATTTTAAACAGCAAAATCACCAGCAAAACCCACAAAACCACAGGAACTGTGGCACTAAATAGATGGCAGAAAGGACACTTGCTTACAGTGTGAGAGCTGAAAACAGAGAAGTGACGCCTTGCTGGATCTCAGCTGGGAATGAGTGAGGTTGGACCAATCACATTTTTTGCACCGCTGTGCATACATACAAATGACCGCAGAAGTGCCACGAGTATGGGAGAGTGTACAAAAACATTTTAGGGAGTAGCAAATTCACAGATAGGGAGTCATAAATAATGAGGATCATCTGTATTTCAGAAACATAAATACAAACCCTGAAATTCTCACTACTGCCAATGACCATTGTATTCAGTAGAATATTTTGATTTTGGGCTTTCCTGGTGATCCAGTGGTTAAGAATTCACCTTGCAAAGCAAGGGACACAGGTTCGATCCCTGGTCCAGGAAGATTCCCACATGCCGTGGAGCAACTAAGCCCATGTGTCACAACTACTGAAGCCTGCCTGCCTAGAGCCCATGCTCTGCAACAAGAGAAGCCACCGCAATGAGAAGCCCGCTCACCACAACGAAGAGTAGCCCCCGCTCGCCGAAACTAGAGAAAGCTTCCGTGCAGCAACGAAGACCCACCACAGCCAAAAATAAACAAATAAAGTTTGAGAAGTAACAGGAAAACAACCCAAGGGGAGTAAAAGAATATTTTGATTTCTCCTAGAATGCACGAGAAAGGCATACCTGAGTTGGGAGCTACCGATGGATTTAAGACTAAAGATCTGAGACTCCTTACGCACTGCTGGTGGGGATATAAACGGATGCAGTCACCATGGAAAACAGGATGAAAGCTCCTTGAAAAATTTACAGTCCACGGGGTCACAAAAGAGTCATACACAACTGAAGTAACTTAGCGTGTACACAGCATATGCGCACCACCGTTCATTGCAGCATTATTTAAATAGCCAGGCTCGGATGGTAAAGAATCTGCTGTAATTCAGGAGACCTGGGTTCAATCCCTGAGTTAGGAAGTTCCCCTGGAGAAGGGAATGGCAACCCACTCCAGTACCCTACACCAGAGAATTCGGTGGACAGAGGAACCTGGAGGGCTACAGTCCATGGGGTCACAAAGAGTCGGACTCAGTCGTGACTACTACACATGTGACATGACAAGATATGGAAGCAACCTAAATGTCCACTGACAGATGAATGGATGAAGAAGATATGCTGTGTGTGTATACTTATGTATATACATACATATATGTAAAATGGGATATTACTCATCCATTAAAAAATAAAAATAGAATCTAGTCATATGTGACAACATGGATGAATCTGGAGGGCATTCTGCTGAATGAAATAAATCAGAGAAATAAAAATACTGTATGATCTCACTTGTATGTGAACTCTCAAAAACAAACATAAAACAGAAACAGACTCAGATAGGGAGAAAAAATGGGTGGTTGTCACAGTGGAGGGGTGTGACGTTGGCAAAATAGGTGAAGGGGATACAGAGGTACAACCTCCAGCTGTAAAGTAAATAAGCCATGAGGATGTAACATACAGCATGAGGAACATGGTCAGTGATATCGTAATGACTTTGTATGGGGACAGATGGTTATTAGACTTACACGGTGATCGTTTCACACATATGCAAAGTCAAATCACTATGTACTGTACCTGAAGCTAACATAATAATGTCCATCAACTGGATTTCAATTTTTAAAAAAAGGCTAAAAATCTGGGAACTTGTAGAAAGCTACATTACACTGAAGCAGTGTTTAAAACAGACCATCCTGAGTCATTCTAGAAGGAAAGCCAGCCAGAGGGTGACTTACAGCTCACTCCCTGATGCCAGGGAAGCCAGACTACTGAACTAGCAGACTCATTTCCGACTGGAGCAAAGCAAAATACGTCAGAGCCCCAGAGAGCTCTCTGTTCTGTCAGCTGTCAGCAACTACACTGTATTGGTCTAGGGAGGAGCATCAAAAAATCATGGTGTCTTGAGTTGCCACTTGCTGACAGAAATGCAGCAGGCTTTGCCCAACACTGTGTTACAAGAACAGCCTAGGCAGCCAGTGCTTCAGAATTTTCCAGAACCAGTGATAAATAAGCTCCTTAAGCTGCTAAATCCCAGAGAACCTCTGGGGCAAGGATTTACTTGAAATGCTAGACATGCGACAAGAAGTTGTATTTAACATTTAAAAGGATAGGTCGTCACTTATATAGGAACAAAAGAAGTTCCAGAACGCAGTTCCCTCAGAGTCTCATCTCGTGGCTGTCCCACTGACTTCATGGGGACTTCCCTTGATCAAAAAATTATAATGCTTAGAATTTTATTTTTAATGATATTTCATGTATTTTAATTGTAATACTGCATTCTTTTAACATCTATTTATTTTATTTTTGGTTGCACTGAGTCTTTATTCCTGCACGTGGGCTTTCTCTAGCTGGGGTGCAGGGGCTCTAGGGTACCACGGGCTTCAGTAGTTGTGGCGCACAGGTTAGCTGTTCCACGGCATGTGGGATCTTCCCAGACCGGGGATCGAACCCCTGTCCCCTGCACTGGCAGATGGATTCTTATTGACTGTACCACCAGTGAAGTCCTAGAATTTTATTTTTAAGTAAATATTTTTAAATAATGTACGCCATAACCTGCCTGGGTGGTACCTAACACCAAGTTTTTTGTTTTGTTTTTTGCATTTTTCCAATTTTGTTTGAATTTAATTTTAAAAGGTGGATTTTATTTTTAGAGTAGTTTTAGGTTCAAATAAAACTGAGTAGAAAATACAGTTTCCACAAACTTCTTGCCCTCTCCCACACATAGCTTTACCCACCATCAACATCAGGCATCAGAGTGGTAACTCTGTTACAATCCATGAGACCTATATTGATACATCATTATCACCCAAAATCCACAGTATACATTAGAGCTTTTAAAAAATATATTTATTTATTATTTTTGGTTGCACCAGGTCTTTGTTGCTGTGCGCGGACTTTTTCTAGTTACGATGAGCGGTGGCTGCTCTTCCTTGCGGCCTGAGGGTTTTTCATTGGTGGCTTCTCTTGGGCAGCACAGGCTCTAGGCACATGGGCTTAGGAGTCGTGGTGCTCAGGCATGTGGGATCTTCCTGGACCAAGGATCGAACCCATGCCCCCTGTATTGACAGGTGGATTCTTATCCATTGTACCACCAGGGAAGTCTTACCTTAGAGTTTACTCTTGGTGTTGTACGTTCTGTGAATTTTGACAAATGTATGATGACCTGAATTTACCATTAAAACATCATACAGAAGAATTTTCTGCCTAAAAATCCTCTTTGCCCCACTTCCTCCCCCTCAATCCCTGACAACTATTGACCTTTTTACTGTCTCTACAGGTTTGTCTTTTCCAGAATGTCATACAGTGGGGATCACACAGTATGTATCCTTTCCAGATTGGTTAGCCCTCAATGTATAAGATCAATATCGATTAATAAGTCACCTGCAAATCACTATACCGAGAGCACCTTATAATCCTGGTTGTCACTGAATTCCCCACAGAAAGGAGGCATATAAGTGTTAGTTGCAAGTATAAGCAACCTCCTTTTCTGATTAAAAAAAATTAGGACACTAATAATAGCACTTAGAACTTGGTATTAGTTAGAAAAAAAGTGATAATGATATTCACTCTGAACCAAGAACAGCTTGTAAACAATAAAGTCAAGTACAACCTCCAGCCTGTAGCCAGTGAGATGTGACTCAGATCTCAATATTTTGGTAACTTAGAATTCTTATTTTTTCCAGTTTTATTAAGATATAATTGACAGACTTCACAGTATAAGTTTAAAGTGTACAGCAGGGGTACTTCACTGGTGGGGCCAGTGGTTAAGAATCTGCTTTCCAATGCAGGGGATACGCCAGGTTTGATTCCTGGTTGGGGAATTAAGATCCCACATGCTGTGGGGCAACTAAGCCTGAGTGTTGCAACAAGAGAAGCCATGCACCACAATGAAGACCCAGGGCAGCCAAAATAAAAAAAAATTTTAATATGTATATGTATATATATATATATAGAGAGAGAGAGAGAGAGAGAGAGAGGAAGGATTACAACAGTAAGTTTAGTTACAAAAAAAAGTCTTTTTCCTTGCAGTGAGAACTTTTACTCTCTTAGCACACCAGGCAATAGTGTTAACTACAGTCATCACGTTGTACACTGCTTCTTACTTACAGAATTCTGACTACATCGTCCATAGAGTGGGATTTTGCCAGTGATGGCACAATTTAAGTGAAAGTTAATGCTCAACTTGGTTTCAAGTTCTATATTTGGGGCACCCCTCTGAGAACTCCCCAAATCACCTGACACTCCCTGAGGTGGGGAGATCCAGTATGACTGAGCAAAGCCAGATATAAGGAGAGGCTGACCTCATGGATCTGTTATGCCTTGTCCCTATTTCTGGGGCCCAGGATCATCCTCACTTTTTTGACAATAGATCTACTCTGCTGAGTCACATGTAACTGAAACCCCCATCTGCAGTTTGTCCTGCTTCTTGTTGGAATCCAGAAAACCTAAACAAGGGTCAGTGTTCTCAGCAGGATAATAGCGGGAAGGAGAGGTGGATAAGAAGCATTCCGGAAATATAAAGACAGAAAGGAAAATATGGGCCTAAGCAATAATTACTGAGACGTAAGTCTAGAGAAATTAAGGCACGGATCGGCCTCCCTTTATATAATTGTGGTGTTTATAAATCTGCCTGTAGATCAACTCACTTGTCAAATGCAACAGGGAACTGACATTTAGCAGAGTTTGGATGTGGTTCCTTTTGTATGGTGGAGCATTTGTCTGTAATGTTAATAACTAATTTTCTAATCTAGTTTATAGATAGCATAGATATTCCCCTATGGTGGCTTTGAGAGAGGATGTACGTGTCCCATCAAAGCATCTTGCCTAGGAAATTCCCTGGTGGTCTAGTGGTTAAGATTCGGTGCTTTCGCTGCCATTGACCCGGGTTAAATACTGTAAGATGCATGACACAGTCACAAACAAACAAACAAAAACCTTGCTGAGCGCACAATTAGACAGAACAAATGCCCTTCTGGTTGTCCAAATACTCTGCCAGGTTGGAAATATCCCTTTCAGTTGGAATGATTAGGGGAGGCTTTGGTAAAATTTGAACTAGGGTTTGAAAGTTAGGTAGGATATTGGTGGATGGAGAAAGAATAAGGACTTTGCAGGCAAAGGAGAACCCCAGAGGAGAGTAAAAGTTCAGTCAGGCAAGCTCAGTTGGCCATAGAGTAGATGAGAGAGAAAACTGGAGAGGACAGAGGCTCAGATGATGTGCTGGGGGGCGGAGTAGGGGCTGGGGAAGGGGATGCACAGGAGTTTAAGGAGGAGTTTAATTTCACTTATGGAGCAGTTAGAAGCCTTTAGGCAGGGTGGGCTGACATAGAAAGAAACAGAGAAGGGAGACCAGTAAGGTCACTACATATTCAGAACCATGAAAATGGTCTTTAGGGTAAAGGTGGCAGAACAACCAAAGGGTCAATTCTAGAGACTCAGAACTTAAAAAATTGGCTCCCATCTACACCATCCACTCAGTGCTCCCAGTATATATTAATTAAACCCCTGCGAATAAAAAATCTTTAGTTACTTTCTTTTTGTATTAATCTATAACATACAAGGGCTTCCCAGGTGACACGAGTGGTAAAGAACTCACCTGCCAGTGCAGGAGATGTAAGAGACGTGGGCTCAATCCCTGGGTTGGGAAGATCCCCTGGAGGAGGGTATGGCAACCCACTCCACAACTCCTGCCTGGAAAATCCCATGGACAGAGGAGCCTGGTGGGCTACAGTCCATAGGGCCGCAAAAAGTCGGACACGACTGAAGTGACTTAGCACATAACACATAACAGTTTTGAAAAATTGTGAGCTATGCAAATAAAAGCTTTAAGACAAATTCCTGTCCTTTTAGTACAAGACAGCAGTCCCCAAGCCCTCATGCATTTAAAGCCTCCCACTGACTGTCAGGGCTTAAATTAGATGTTGGGGAGACCAGCTAAGGACAAAGCCCAGAGATTGGCTGACTGAGAGGATGAAAGCCTCTGCTGCTAATTCGCTTCAGTCGTGTCGGACTCTGCGACCCCATAGACAGCAGCCCACCAGGCTCCCCCATCCCCGGGATTCTCCAGGCAAGAACACTCTGGTCACTTTCAATCTGAAGCAGTGTTATCCAGGTGAGAATCTCCAGCAGGCACTTAGAAATCCAGATCTCAAATTCTACACAGTGTAACAGTCTTTGACAAACAAGATAAAAATAACTTTATATGTGAAAATGTTTTGTAAGGGGGTAAGTTAAACTTCATCTAATTTAAGATTTTATTCTTAGGTTTAAGATAATAGATGTGAATGATCCTTGTTAAAACAAAAAAACCCCAAACCCTTCAAAACCTTGCACTACCTTATTACCTGGGATTTCTTTGGAAAGAATGATGCTAAAGCTGAAACTCCAGTACTTTGGCCACCTCATGCGAAGAGCTGACTCACTGGAAAAGACTCTGATGCTGGGAGGGACTGAGGGCAGGAGGAGAAGGGGACGACAGATGAGATGGCTGGATGGCATCACTGACTCGATGGACGTGAGTCTGAGTGAACTCCGGGAGTTGGTGATGGACAGGGAGGCATAGAGTGCTGCGATTCATGGGGTCGCAAAGAGTCGGACACGACTGAGCGACTGAACTGACTGACTGAAGTCAGCCTTAACTCAGTTTTAAGTCTTAGCAAATTGAAGTAGATTTGCCAAGAATTCACCTTGATCAATAACAAAAAAAGGTGAAAAGAAAGCAGGCCGAAAGAAAGCAGATCCAATGAAACTGATCTGCAACCAGGGGAATCATTTCGGGAAATTCAGGGGAGGGTCAGGGTGCCAGCGATAAGCGGGGCAAGCCCGGGGAGGTTTTGAGGTCTGGGGTGGACGCACTGGAGGGATGTCCATATGGAAACCCGCCCAGAACCTTCCCGAGACAGGAGATCACTCCAAGACGTCAGGGGGATAAAAGAGGCAGCGGACCTGGGGGCGGAGCACCCAGGCCCTTCTCGACCCAGGGAGCAACCAAGCCACCCTCCCAAGGGAGGAGACCCCGCAGACAAAGGCTCCAACCGCGACAGGAGACCCAGAGTGCGCCTGCGCCAAGGGACGCGCGTGCGCGTTGTGGTCAGCGCCGCGGCCCAAGTCGTGGGAGGAGGGGAGACCCGGGACGGGAAGCGCCGAGAGGAGAGAGCAGGGAGGCGGGGAAGGGCCGAACCTTGGGGCGCTCGCGCGCGCCCACTGGTGGCCGGAGGAGAATACGCCCACCAAGTCCTCACGGCCCGCCCCTCCCCTGGGGAGGCTCGCGCTCCCGCTGCTCGCGCCTGCGCCGCCCGCCGGCCGCTGGAGCGCGCCCTCTCCGCTCGTGCGCGCGCTCGCAATCTCCGCCACCCACCAGCTCAGGCACCAGCAGCAGCGCCGCCGCCGCCGCCGCCGCCCACCTTCTGCCGCCGCCACCACAGTCACTTTCTCCTCTGCCTCCCTCTACTGTCCTCGCCCTCTGTCGACTATCAGGTAAGTGCGAGGCTCCGAAATCTGCCTCCCCGTCCGCCCGGCTGCACCTGCATACCGCCTCCTCTCTCCTCAGAGATGGGTTTCATGAGGTGGGCATTGGTCGGGGGCAACGGCGGCGGCCGCTCCTTGCGCCTTCTGCGCTCCAGCGCTGGGATTGATTGGGGTGACTTGGAAAGGGACCCATGCAAGGGATGCACGCGTGTGTGTGTGTATGTCCTGTGTGTGGCGGGGGGGGGGGGGGGGGGGCCTGTCTACACGACCCGCTTCACACAGACCCGGCAGAGGTTGTGCCCACAGGGTGGGGCGCGGATGGCGGTGATCTGGGGGAGGGGGCTGCTATGCACGCTCGAACACCGTCTGTTGCCGCAATGGGCGTGTGACTCTGTGGGGGGTGGGTGGAGAGGGGTCCAATGACGACCCCCAAAACCTAACCTGTAATCCAATTTCTCTGCCTCGGTTTGCAGACAAGGTATTGATCGGTTTCTAGAAAAGATGACTCCCTGCCTGCCCCTCCCTACCCCTCCCCGGCCCTGATTCCAGCGGGGCTTTCGCTGCCCTTGGTTTAAGGCGGTGGCCCACCCTCTTCTCGTTTTCCTCCTTCAGAAACCGCAGGGGACATTTGGGGGCTGGGAGTGAAATCGGGGAGATGGGGAGGGGTCTTGGCGCTGTCACTTTAGTTGCCCTTCCCCCTGCGCGCGCCTGGCACCGAGACGCGAGCAGCGCAGTGCCCGAGAGAACGTAGTGCGCGGATCCCAATGTGGAGGCTCAACAAGGCAGGGTCACCTGGACTTGGGATATGGAAGGACTTCGCAGCTGCAGATCCCGGCTCGAGGGTGCGCACAGCCGCAGCCCCGCACAGACCCGCTCAGGGGCGGCAGGTGCATTTCGGGGCGGGCCCCTTTCTCTGCGCTCTGCGCGGGGCGTCCGGCGTGTGCGCTCCCTGCCGGAGGCGCGGGGCTGGCGCGCAGGGCTCGCCCCTCACTGCGGCAGTGGGTGTGGACCCGGGTGGGCGAGGAGGGGGAGGGCAGGCTGTGCCTCCTCCCACTTCCACCCTGCTTTTTTCCCCTCCGATCGCGAGGTGCCATCTTTTTGCGGTGTGTCACGTCTTTAAAGCGCCATGCCAAGCCGGATGGCTGAGCTCTGGAGGACAGGGCGGGGACTGTCATTAAGGGGAGGGGGAGCAATTAGCGCTGAAATCTTGGCATTTTGCTGCCTGAGTACCGGGGGCGTTCACCCGAGATCTTCCTCGGGGGCTTGACTGCTTTGTGTGTAGGGCTTACGTGATCTGTGTTGCCAGCCCTGATTTTTGGCTTTTATTCTATGAAGGTGTTTAACCAGAGCTCCCGCCCTCCCCCCGCTTTTTGCCCCTCATTTCCGAGCCCTTTGTTAGATCTCGGAGCTCGCCGGGGTCGAGGAACTCTAGTCCTCCCGGGGGGCACGCATGGACCGGGCGTGACCCCGCGCAGCCCTCTCCCAGAACTGGGGCGCGCGCCAGAAAGCCTCCGAGGGGCCGAAGGGGTGGGATCCGAGGTCCCTGCGCGCCTTGCCGGTGGCCGCAGAGGAACGATGCCCCTCCCCATACCTGGAGCGTCCGGGGGCCACGCCCCACCAGGCTGCACACCTAGGAGCACCGGCAACCCCCGGTGGGAGCTCGAAGGCGGGGCCCCTCTTCGCTTCACGCCCTGTTGCTTCGCCAGGAGGGAGATTGTGAGGAGGGGGCAAGAGGTTTTCTCCGGTGCTGCGGGCCACACCCATTTTATTAAGCGGACTGGAGAGGGGGCAGGGGAGGTTGTCAAGGAGACCACAAGAGCCGGGGGAATGGACCTTGGGGCGTTGCCCCGCCCCTTCGGAACAGAGATTGGGAACCTGGGATAGGCAGGGCCAGGCCCCGGGCCCCGGCTGCTGGGGGATGCTGGAGGGAGACCTCCCCGCCAAACCCTGAACCCATGGCTCTTTTTATTGGACTCCGGTGGCTGCAGCCACGCAGATAGACATCTCTCTGTTTTTATTATTGTAGTCGAATTTTATTTTAGAACTGTGCTGGATTTTCGCTTAAGAGTCCGAGTTCGCCGCCGCCTTGAAACCCGGAGGTGAGGATGGGGGAGGGGGCATTGGGGGAGGGGGGAAGGGATAGAGAGGCGAGTACGGGCCCTGGAGAACATATCCGAGCCTCGCCTTCCTTCCATTGGCCAGATCCTGGCCGGCTTTCTGGTTAATTCTATCGCTGGAAACTGGTGCGAGGGCGCAGTTCTGAGAAGGATGAGCACTTTAGGGGCCAAATCGTCTTCTCGAGCCGCGCAGATTTATCTGAATAGGCGGGGAATGACTCGGTCGGGGATCGAGAGCCTGCCCCGCGCCAGGCCGAACCTTCCCGTGGCTTCAAGATCGAAGCTGGTTTGGAGAGGTTCAAGGATCAATTCGAGCATCATCCCCGCCAATAGAACTGGACGAGAGATTCTGATACCAGACAGAACGAGGGTCTCGGAGCGGCCCTGGAAACGGGGAGCCCGCGGCCACGGCTGCCCGGGATGGACCTGGGGCAGAGAGGTCATCTCCTGTCGGTTGGGGGAAAAAGAGCCAGCAGAGGCGAGTGCCTTTAGCCCAGTACTAGAAACAAAGTGCAGTGCAGGCGTCCGCGATTTTACTCTATTTTGTGGTGTTTTGGCGATTTGATGGGGCTCTGGGGTCTGCAAGGCCAGGAGGAGTTGTGAATAGGGGAATCCGGGGACCAGGAGGTGGCCCTTCCTACGCTGAACCAGAACTCCATCCCTGACTCTGGGCGGGCTTGCCTACCTGGGATCTCCAGGGATGCCCCGTTTGCGCCCACGCTCCGACGCTGAAGCTCCGAGCCAGTCGCCGCATCAAGGTTTCCTGGCACCGATTCGAGGGCCATCGACTCCTGTCCCGGAATCTCCAGCAGGCGGGGGCTGTTTTAAGTCCGGAAGACCTGCTTGACGTCAGGCACTCGGGACCATGGGCGGGTCTCTGGCTAGTATGGGTTGGGATGGTTGAGGGGACCTGTTGAGGGGACTGCCCGCCTGCCCCTCCGGGCCACTCGCCTTCGGGCTCAGCAGGACAGCTTCGGGTTTTATCTGATCCTTGTCCCTCCAACTGACCTGTCCGACAACAAAAAGAGAAATGCCTTTCCTACCGTAATTAATTAAAGTATCATTTTGTGTTTTATGATACTGTTTATGTTTGTCCGATAAGAATTGCCTTCCATTCCTCCATCTCCAAACCTTCCCCTAAATAAATAGCACACCTCCTCCCAGCGACCACTCCAGAATGACTCTTGAAGCTAATCAATTTCTTGACCAACATTTGCTTCTATAACAGGTTATGAGTACTGCAATAATCTGGCTTGATTCTTGGGGTTCAACTTTGGACAGTTTGAGAGAGGCACTTGTCAGCTTTGCTGGTTTAGGGAATGAATGACAGTCGTGACCGTCTGACCTCCTCTGCACATCTCAGAAGGGTGTGGCTTTTGAGTGGTTTCTAGTATCTGGCACAGATCCCCTGACAGGAACAAAAGAAATGGATTATTCCCACAAATCACCAGAAAAAAAAAAAAAACTTACAGTCAGTTTGACTGAAGAAGGGTCAGATTTATTCCAGTTGGGAAAAGAGCCTCTTCTTTTGAACATGCCCCTTGACCCACATGCTCTTTGAGAGCTGTGGCAGCCTGGAGATGTTACAGAATTGGGGTGCCCTTTGTTTAAGCTGAATTTTCCTTCTGCCCTTTTAACATCAGTTCATGAAGCCCATTTGTTGAGAAGTTTAAGAAACTGTGTTTTATTCCACCTTCCCTCAGCATTTATGTATATGATTTGGGTGGCTCCACAGCCATGTACATGAACATATGTTGATTTTCAATTAGATTGTGCCTTCCATTTACTTAATTAGTACCTTCCTTAGGCTCACCTTGAAAAAGAATCACTCAAAAACAAACAAAAACACCCTCAGGAGCTTAATACAGTGCTAGACATACAACAAGTCTTTGGGCCATGCTCATGTAACAAATAAATGGATAAAATGGGAAAATGCAGGTCGAAAAAGGTGGTGAAAAGAAAGCAGAATGGGAGGAGGGCCTTATTTGAGGTCATGTCATCAAGAAGTCTTGGGGGCCAATACAATACTGCAAAGCAGTTATCCTTCAACTAAACATAAGTAAATTTTAAAAAAGAACTTTTGGGGGGACTTCTCCCATGGTCCAGTGGCTAAGACATGGAGTTCCCAATGCAGGGGTTCGATTCCTGGTCAGAATCTAGATTGCATGTGCCACAACTAAAAAATCCCACACGTGGCAACTAAGACCCGGTGCACCCAAATAAATGAATATTTTTTTAAAAATGAAATTTGGGAGAGAAATCCAATCCAGTTTGTCCCCTGCTGCTCTGTCAAAATGACACCAAGAACGCTGCCTGAGCCTCTCCTCCCCTCCCCTCCTCTTCCCCGCCTTCCCCTTTCCTGCTGCCTGTGCCCCCAGCCTGGTCCCCACCACTCACTTTACCTTCATTTGCCAGACTAGCAGACAGGGGAGAGACCACACTCCCCCCGGGGTAAGGAAGACCCTGCCCCACCACCTCATGCAGGAGGTCAGAGGGTCAGAGAGGGAAACGCCCCTTTGCCTCTGCTCCTCCTTCCTCCCGTTTTTCATCATTCCACTTAGAGGACCCCCAACCCTACCACACCCCCAGAAAATCCCCCCTGACCACCCATTCCTAACTTGCCAGTTGAGGCGCTTCCACTAGACTTGGAGCTGGCATGGGAGGGGCATTTCAGCCAGTGAGGGGAAGAGAACACCCCCGCGTCACCAGTGGGCTGCAGCAGAAAGAGGAATCCAACGTTCAGCTGGGACTGTCAGCGGCCTTCCTGTACAACAGTGGTTCTCAACCCCTGGGGCCACTGGGATGTCTACAGACACTTTTTTATTTCCACAACTGGGTGGTGGGTGCTACTGGCATCTAGTGGATGGAGGCCAGGGATCTGCTGAACAAGGCCCAGAATGCCTCAGAGACCTGGCCCCAAAAGTCCTAGAGCCAGGGTTGAGAAGCCCTACGACAGAAACACCGTTACCCTGGCACCATCATCTTAGTGGCATCTTATGGGGCTTTCCTCATACCTCAGTTGGTAAAGAATCCGCCTGCAATGCAGGAGACCCTGGTTCAATTCCTGGGTCGGAGAAGGGATAGGCTACCCACTCCAGTATTCTTGGGCTTCCCTTGTGGCTCAGCTGGTAAAGAATCTGCCTGCAGTGTGGGAGACGTGGGTTCAATCCCTGGGTTGGGAAGATCCCCTGGAGAAGGAAAAGGCTACTCTCTCCAGTATTCTGGCCTGGAGAATTCCATGGACTATACAGTCCATGGAGTTGCAAAGAGTTGGACATGGCTGAGCGACTTTCACGTTCACGTTTATGTTCCTTGAGTATCTTCTTGGAGTCCCTGTTCTAAGTGCTCTCTAGGGTGTGTGCTCAGTCGTGTCCGGCTCTTTGCCACCCCATGGACTATAGCCCACTAGGCTCCTCTGTCCATGGAATTATCCAGGCAGGATACTGGAGTGGGTTGCTATTTCCTCATCCAGGGCATCTTCCTGCCCCAGGGAACAAACCCAGGTCTCTGCACTGGCAGGCGGATTCTTTACCACTTGAGCCACCTGGGAAGCCCAGGTGCTCCCCGGAGATTACCTCATTTAATCCCCACAACAACCCCTTTATGTAGGCAGGTTCCGTTATCTCAGTATTACATATGGGGAAACTGGAGTACAGAGAGGTTTGGTAACTCACTGAAGGTCACACAGCCAGTGAGTAGTGGAGCTGAGTGCCTGACCGTGAACTCCTTCCCTGTTCAGCTGCACGTGGGCTTAATAGGCGATTGTGGATTAGCAGGAACCCAAGCACAATCTGTAACATTGACCCAGTGGAATATTCTAATTCCAAAACCACTGACTCACACATGAACTTTTGTAAGAGTCTCTAATTGGAGCACAGCCTAAAGCTCGGAATTTCGGCTTTGACAAATGAAACAAGGGTTTCACTCAACCTCTGTGCCTCTGTTTATAAAACAAGGAAAATACCCTGGGGATCTTCAACTTCTTCCCCTCAAATCCAGGATATTGAGACTTCTCAGTTATACAAAGGAGCAGCCAGGCCTTTTTGGCTCAAAGAAGGCTAGAAATCAAGATTAGGGGATTGTGACATAGACTCAGCTATGGTCAAAGTCAAGTTACTGAAGTTTTAGGGACATCTGATCCCCATCTTAGGTTCTGCACCTTGGAGAGGTTGAAGCTTTAGCAGCTGCCACTGGGACCCAGCTCTGAGCCTGTGGGTGTGAGAGGAGTGGGATGGGCATAGGAAGGACTTCAGGCAAGAATCTCAGTCCCCCTCAGCAAAGGTGGGCCTGGGGGCTTCTCTCACTTCCTGGGGCCCAGGCTCTGCAGTAAATATTCTCTCACACTGTGGTGTAGAGGGGCGACCTGGAATCCTCCATCCACAGGACTCATTGCCTCTCCACCCAGCTACGATCCTGCTGCTTCGCACAGCCTCCTGTGTGGGTGATTGGACACATACCACACACTCCGGACTGTCTTCTGTTCCCTTGCCAAAGAGATTGCTGTCCAAGACTTCTTTCCCTGTCTCAGGTGCCACGCTGCTGCCAGGTTCCTTCTCTGCATAGATGGCCCCCACCTGAGTGCGAGGAGACAGTTTGAGGCCAGCTCGGGGTGGTTTTTGAGCTTTGAGGATTCTTTGATTAGGAAACGTTTCATGGTGCAGTGGTAAAGAATCTGTCTACCAATGCCAGAGACACAGGAGACTCGGGTTCGATTGCTAGATCAGAAAGATCCCCTGGAGTAGGAAATGGCAACCCACTCCAGCATTCTTGCCTGGGAAATTCCATGGACAGAGGAGCCTGGCTGGCTACTGTCGATGGGGTCGCAAAAGAGTCAGACACAACTGAGTGGCTGAGCATAAGCACAGTATAGGGGTAGGAATCAGCTTCCACAAAACGCCAGCTTGAATGACCTCCCGGTGGATTATCTGAAGTTGTTTTTGCTTGGTTGAGATTTCAATGGGCTTTGCACCTGCCCTGATCAGGAAGACTAAGACTTAATCCCCAAGAAATGCACTCTGTGCCTCAGCTATTCAAGGAAGGTTTGTGAGTACCTGGAGGGCAGATGCTGGTTTTCCCTGGGCAGGTTCCCCAGCTCACAGCAGTGTCTTGCACGTAGAAGCTGCAAGTTTGCCCTAATGGTTGAGGATGGGGGCTTGAATCAGAACTGCTGCTGCTGCTGCTGCTAAGTCGCTTCAGTCGTGTCCGACTCTGTGCAACCCCATAGACAGCAGCCCACCAGGCTCCCCTGTCCCTGGGATTCTCAAGGCAAGAACACTGGAGTGGGTTGCCATTTCCTTCTCCAATGCATGAAAGTGAAGAGTGAAAGTGAAGTGGCTCAGTCGTGTCTGACTCTTAGCGACCCCATGGACTGCAGCCTACCAGGCTCCTGCGTCCATGGGATTGTCCAGGCAAGAGTACTGGAGTGGGGTGCCATTGCCTTCTCCTTGAATCAGAACTCCTGGGTGCAAGTCCCCCTTTCCTACTGACTGCAAGCCCTACGCTGGGTTGTTTAGCCTCTTAGAGAGGTTTTTTTCTTCTTGGTAACTTGGGGTACAATAGTACCTACCTTGCCGGTTCCTGTGGGGTTTAAGTGGAGTGATATAGTGCTTAGCCCAGGGCTTGGCACATAATTGCTCATTAAATGGCTCTATGGCCAGCAGCCTCTGAGTAGACTCTTGTGATTGGATGCATGTGCAAAGGTTCCTACTGACCCTGATGATGGAATCAATTGAAACAGATATATTGTTACAGTGAGTGGGGATCAAGATAGAAGTAGACTGTCCCATCTGGAACCAGGCAAGTGGTGTCGTTTGAATGGAAGTGAAGCTCCCCTGGAAAATCGCACAGACCCATGTGTCAGTGTACACACAGAACTCTTGCCATAGGCAAGCAGAGCGACTTACGATCTGTTGTCCCTGCTTCTGCCTTCTTCCTTCTTGAAATCCATTGCACACCAGGAATAGGCTGTGTACTGTCCACACCAGCCTGAGCTGAGCCGCCCTCTCTCCCACCAACCTGGGACTACTGGTGAGCTGGCTTAGCAGTTCACTGGCTTCCCTGATAGCTCAGTTGGAAAAGAATCCACTTTACCAATGGAGACCCCAGTTCAATCCCTGGGTCAGGAAGATCTGCAGGAGAAGGGATAGGTTACCCACTCCAGTATTCTTGGGTTTCCCTTGTGGCTCAGCTGGTAAGGAATCCACTTGCAACGCTGGAGACCTGGGTTTGATCCCTGGGTTGGGAAGGGAGAAGGGAAAGGCTGCCCACTCCAGTATTCTGGCCTGGAGAATGCCATGGACTGTATAGTCCATGGGGTCCCAAAGAGTCGGACATGACTGAGCGACTTTCACTTCACTCTGATGTCTTACTGTTCACTCATTGCATAAACAGTGAGCACAGATGAGACTGAGAAAGCAACAGAACTAATGGAAGGCAGTTCAGGAGAGAGATTACAAATGAGATAATGAAGCAGTACTGAACTGAGTAAACTCGGAAGCAGGCTGATTCACGGTGGCAGCCGAGAGTCAAGTAGAAAAATGTTAAATGAAGCAAACTTGACATATTTTGAATCCAGGCAATGCCAAGCATCCAATAGCCAGACTTCTATATGAATTAATATATCTGATTATTAATAAATCTGTGCAGTGGTTAGGACTCCATGCTTTCACTGCTAAGGGACCATGTTCAATCCCCAATCAGGGAACTAAGATCCCACAAGCTTTTCAGTGTGGCCAAATAAATAAATAGAAGAATCCTTCCTATCGTAGCTCAGACGGTAAAGAATCTGCCTGCAGTGGAGGAGACCTGGGTTCAATCGCTGGGTTGGGAAGATCCCCTGGAGAAGGGAGTGGCTACCTACTCCAGTATTCTTGCCTGGAGAATTCCATGGACAGAGGAGCCCAGTCCATGGGGTTGCCAAGAGTCAGACACACTGAGCAACTAACACTTTATCCATGAAAGTCATAATACATTTTTTTCAAAAGTCATTCAATCAGAAAATCATAAAAAAATGATACATATATATTTTCAGACATTTAACTTAACCAGATATTTGTTCATTTCCCCCTCCCCATCTTTTGCTGTAGGGTCCAGGCTTCTTGGTGTTTGGGTCAGCTAGCTGGAGTTCCTTGTCTTTTTGGCTTAAGCGGCACCTGTAATGCATTGCCTAGGACTTCCAGCTAGAGGAACAAGGGGTTACACTGTGTATAATCTGAATGTAGAGTCTCGCTAGAGTTTTACTATATTTTCCCATAATCTTTGACATCCTGTTTGACAGCTTAAAAATTACTCACCTTTATGAAATCTCTCCAAAGTATTCAACTTGGTTTTCTTAAAGCCAATGAATGATTTTCAGAATTCATCTTTCATTTAACACTTGATGTAATCAGCTTGCACCGTACTTAAGTGGCGTGACCATTGTAACAAATACGATGGATCTAGAAGGTTGACTGTGGTAGGCTGAGGCCCCGGTCGTGGGCATCAGGCCCTGGAGACTCAGCCCTAAGTATTCACCCTCCTTCATTTCTGCTTCTTACACGGTATCTGGCAGGAGAGGGCCTACTGTGGATACTTTTGTGTCTTCCCTGCATCTCCTGCCTGTCTCCCAGGACTAGCGTGGCACTTGGAATTCATTCACATAGCATCCCCACTGTTGCAAAATTCTCCCCATAAAACTCAACATAAATTTAAATTTTCTTTACCATGTTAACTCTTCTTAGTGAGGGAGTTTTAGATCAAGGTCCAGCAATTTTAAAAAGCATTTTTAAATCAGCACATTTGAATTAAATCTGAAGATGTTGATAATGATGTTTCATTCATGGACCTCCACTGCTAAATCAAGCATCAAAAAGAAGGACATGAATTATCTCTGGTCCCAGCTGCAGGTTTTCCTTCCAGCCTATGGCCTAGTTTTCTGGTTTCCCTGGAAGGGTGGGTGATATTGTCTTGAGGCCTAAGCCTGCTACAAAAAGCCTCAGGAGGCACTTTCATCCTTGTGTCCTTCTCCTCAGGACACAAAAGATATCAGAAGACCCCTGAGTCTACAGCTGCCTGTGATGTGATCCACGGCCAGTATAATAATGCCAAGAAGGGAGTGGCAGAAAGGACCAATTCATGGAATCATGGAACTGTGCCCCTCCCCCAGGATAAACGCCAGCCCTTCCCCCTGAATTAGAACCAGAATTCTAAATTATGTGTCAACAGAGTTGTCTTGGATCAAATCCAGTTCTGTCATTGATTTACAAAGCATTTCAAAGATGCTTATTTCCAATTGTTCTTGATTGGACAGTGATACCAAACTACTGTCTTACCTCATTCCCTCTCGCATGGTTTCAAAAAGAGGTTCATCAGATAATTAATAATCTAAAGGCTTGAGGACTTCCATGGTGGTCCAGTGGTTAAGACTCTGTGCTTCTGATGCAGAGGGCATAGGCTTGATCCCTGATTGGGAAAGTTTTTTCATGCCTTATAGTGTGGCTGGAAAAACAAAACAAAACTATAAAACTCTTAGAAGAAAACAGAGGATAAAAGCTTCGCAATATTACATTCGTCAATGACTTCTTAAATATGATACCAAAAGCACAATAAACAAAAGAAAACATTGACAAATTGGAACTTGTGAAAATTAAAGGAGCCAAATAAATACTATAGGCTTAAGCACCCAAGGAAAGGTTACAGTTTATAGAATCTCTTTGGTTTTATATTTAAATGTGAATATTCACTACCTTATTTATGTCTGGATGTTTTATACTGGGTTTGCTGAAAACTGGTACAACTTTCAGTGCTGGTATTGGTAATGTGTCAGAATTTAAATCAATGTAAGAGTCAGATACAACTAAAGCGAGTTAACACATACATGCACGCACATGTCAAGCAAAAGTTGTCTATAAAACTGAAATAGTTGTACATAACGTGCTGGGGGGCAAGATAATCTTCATGGTTTGCTTCATATGAAACCTGTCCCTTTCAAAGCTGCCACTTGCCAAGAATCGCCAGGAATAGCTGTTTGGAAGAGCCGCCTGCCCTTCTGCTGTTCACTTTCTGCCTTGTGTATTTGCTAAAAACAGGAATTCTATGCTGGCCCCAGCCCACGGCACAGCAGTTCAGCTTCTGCCTCTGCTATCTCCATGAGACCGGCTTAGAAACAAAGGATTTCTCAAAACATCCCCAAATCCCCTTAAATAATGGACTGATCATTCACAGACTCACCTGAACCTTCTCTAAACCTATTTAATATTTTCCCCAGGGTTAATCTTGTGAGGATGATGTGCCCCGTGGGGGTCTCTCCCTGGGCTCCTTTCTTCCTGCTCTAGGTCTGAAGGTCCTCCCTTCTTAGCAGCCAGGAGAGGTGGCAGCACTCTGTTCCCTGCAGAGTATTAATGCAGGTGGAATACATTGAAATAAATCCCTTTCAATGTCACTAAAGTGCTATAAATAATTATGAACCAATGGCTTGATGTCTCATGAGAAATGCAGGGAAAAAATTTTTTTAACTGGCAGGATTCATGTTATAAGTTGACAATCTGGGCCAAGCAAAAATCTTTTTAAAACATCTCCTTATCTACCAGCGAGACTGAATTCCAAAAGTTAGGCATCCTTTATTTTGGTGGGGGTGGGGGGGTGGGGGGGTGGTCTGTTATCACCCACTGCTTGGGCTTACCCAGCCCTGAGTGTAATTGCAACCTTCCTGTTTATCTACCAATTGTGGCCATAATAAAGATTCCCTGGAGGATCAAGTCCCTGAAAGGACTTCCCCGGTGGCGCAGCGGATAGGAATCTCCCTCCCAACGCAGGAGACACAGGTTTGATCCCTGGTCTGGAAAGATCGACCACACATGCCTCAGAGCAACTAGGCCCATGTGCCGAAACTACTCAAGCCTGTGCAACCTACAGCCTGTGCTCCGCAACAAGAGACTAGCTCCTGCTAGCCACGACTGGAGAAGGCCCTGGTTCAGCAACGAAGACCCAGCACAGCCAAAATAAATAAATAAAAAGGGTTCCCGGAATTCCCTTGTGGTCCAATGATTAGGATTTGGCATACTTTCACTGCCAAGGGTCTGGGTTCAGTCCCTGGTCGGGGAACTAAGAGTCAGGGAATTAATATCCCACAAGCCAAGAGTTTTGGTAAAAAGGAAAAAAAATTCCTGAATAATAAATGGGGATTATTCAATCTTCCTTCTGAGAATGGATGATAATGTGGCCTTTCTTCTCACTGAGTAATCACAGAACTAAAATACAACCATCTTGGAGAATTTCTCTGAGCTTTTCAGAAAAAAGTGCTGCAGGGATAGGGCTGAGGGCGCCTCCTGAGAGCCACAGTCCAGCACCTGATCTGAAGTCTCTCTCGGGCTGAGCCTGGCAGGGTATAGCCACTGCCGCTCGCTCTCTCCTTTAGCACCAACCAGGTAGGTACAGACTGCTTCCCAGAGGTGAGCGGCCAGGCAGCTGGGCCTGAGCCTGAATGCATGGACAGCCAGCCACAGTCCAGCCTGTACTGGTCTCATCTATCCCTTCTTTGCAGGGGAAGCTGAAAGCCAGGTACAGGACAGTGGGTGGGGAGGCTTTAGTATGACCTCAAGTGATATCCCACCCTGCCAGTGCCCCCTTCTTGTAGAGGAGCTGGAGCCTCCTGGGCTCATGCTGTGTCCCTCAGAGGAAATTAATTCCCCGGGAGCCTTTCTGTTTCCTCGGGGGATTTCAGTTTCCTCCTAGTCAAACAGGGACTTGGTGCTGAATCTCATATTCTAATTATGCCCTGGGGCAGCCTCTTCCCGCCAGTGTGTTTAGCACTTGCCAGGAATCGATTAAGGCAAGAGTGATTAAATTAAAGGTTGGAGTTGACTTTGATGGTATAATATTCTAATGGCTATTTGGTGGCAAGAGGCATGGTGCAGGCTCATTAATTGAACACTTACACTTAGAATTTGAATTGAGCTGGTGCTGGGCTGCAGTCTATTTGCTTTTGCCCTGGGAATGGAGGATTTTTTTTTTTTTCTTCATGCAAATAGACTGGGAAATATTGATATTTCCAGGCTGGTGTGTTGCCCCTACCCTGACAACAGCCTGGCTTCTCTAATGAGTGGCTGGCCTTGACCATACTTAGTATCCCTACATCGTCTGCCTTTGTTTGCTGTCCCCAAAGCTGCCCTCACTATGCCATAGTCCCATCCACTTTGCTCCTTGGAACCTCCCATCCTCCAGTCCCCGTATGGCAAACCATGGAGTCTTACTCTTCTTCCCGCCATATCCTGGAACAGACTTAACCATCAGATTCTTCCTCCACATCACTTGGATCTGCTCTCCTTTTCCAATCCATCTGCACCAGTGCTAAAAGAAACGTCTGCCTTTATCACTTCACCCCTGGATCATTGTGAAAATGATAATGAATTGCTCTCGAGTTCAGTTCTGAAATTGACGCCCAATCCCTTTGGCAGGCCACTGCCAAACTCCTCTTCCCAGAGCAGCCCTGTCATCTGCCCTGCCCCCATCCGAGCATGAGTCCACGATTACGCTTCTGTCCCTTGCTGAGCCAGGCCCCACCTCTCACGGCCTGCCCGCCTCCGTATGCCACAACTTGGGCTCCCTGTCTAGTCCTACTGGTCCAGCCCCACCTCGGGCCAGCCTGCCTCTCGGCTCCTTCGCATATATCATGCCCTTTCTGCTCCTAGCTCACCCACGGTACCTTTGTTGAGAATGTCCCCTCTCCCTTCTGCTCACCCTGACCTTCCCTGATCACTCTTCCCCGAAAACCGCCTCCAGGTACTGCGCTCCACAAGATCCTGACATCAACACATTTCATTTCTAAGCAGTCCTCAGCACCGCAGTCGTTGACTTAATTATTTTCCTTCTTGTCTGTGCTGCTTTCATCTTTCCACAGGTGATATGCCCTCTGAGGGCGAGTCTCGTGTCTTGTGTGGCTTTCCTGCTCCCCCGGGTGTCTTGCCCAGTCACAGAGCTGGGCACATGCAAAGCTCAAAATAATTACTCTTGGTTCATGCAGCTGGATGCTATCAAACAGGCTGCTGTCAGATGAGTTTTACCTGTTTAAAGTACCTTCTCCACCTCCTAGTACATGGTTCAGTTGTTCTACAGACTTGAAAATAAAAGTCATACTTCCTTTGAAATATTCTAAAATTTCTGCTTTGCCTTACTTCATTCAGGCCAACTTAACTGTTAGTCCATTATTTTGCTATACAAAGATGCTGATAATAATGGTAGGAGCAGGTGGTTTTGATTTTATTAAAAATATTGTTGCATTTAACCTTCACTCCTCTATGAGGCAGGGCTTACCATCCTCATTTTGCAGAGGAACAAACCAAGGTTCAGAGAGTTTAGAGCTGGGGAGGCAGCCAGGTGGTGCCCCAGTCCAGAACCTTGTCTTGCTGTCTCCAGGTCCTCAGAGCCTCTGACCCTCCGCCTCTGATTCCATTCTCCACGCCAACAGACATGTCTTTAGTGCTAATGACCAAAGAAGCTGTGCCTTCCAGCCTCCGAGTCATATGTAACATGAGCCCAGAGAAAATATTTAAGACTAAAAGCTAGCCTCTAAACTGGGCTGTTGCTTCATGACTCCAGTGACGGCAGACCCAAATTTAGTGTCGTGGGCAGGTCCACACTTATCAAATAGTGAAGCTCATTTTTCTTTCAGCTTGAAAAATGTTCATACTCACCATTTCCATGGAGGGGTAGGTGGAACCAAAAGACTGGAAAATGTGGTCCCAGAGGAACCCTGGGATATAGACTCAGGAGGGAAAATGACATTCAGGTTCCCAGGCAGTGACCCCAGGGATGAATTTAATTGAATGTGGGTGGTTTCCCTGGGCAGATGAAGTAAGTCCCTGCTGTTAGGAAAAAGGGTCCTAGTGGGGTTGGGGAAGGCAAACCTATATCCCAGGCCACCCAGGGGTACTGCCCAATCCCCCTTAGTCAGCAATCCACTTTATTTCCCCCCAGGTCTCCACTGTGGCTCAGACAGTAAAAAATCCACCTGCAATGAGGGAGATCTGGGTTTGATCCCGGGGTTGGGAAGATCCCCTGGAGAAGGGAATGGCTACCCACTCCAGTATTCTTGCCTGGAGAATTCCATAGACAGAGGAGTCTGGTGGGCTACAGTCCATGGGGTCACAAAGAGTCAGACACGACTGAGTGACTGAGCACACACGCAGGTCTCCAGTGTGGCTCACATTCTAGAACCAGGAAAAGGGAGGGGGGCCAGAGAACGGAGGGACACACACCAATGAGGTTGGGGTCACATGTAGCACATTATTTAGCATCTGCAACCTCACCAGGCACTTTGATGATGTTGAAATACATTCCCCACAGCCACCCTTCCATCTACCTATGACAAGAATCAGTTCTCAGTTCTGTTCTTGCCTCCCACTTTCTCCCCCAAATTAAAACAGAAACACTAGCTGTAAAGCCAAGATACCATATGTGAGATCCCGCCCTAGTTTCTGTTCTGTTGTTTTTCTTTTTTCCCCAGGGGAGGGACAGGGATCATTTCAGTCTATAAATTGTTTTCAAGGTGAGTAGTAAATGTTTCTTCAAGAAAGTTCTTAAGGGGACTTCCCTGGTGATCCAGTGGCTAAAACCCTGCACTCCAATGCAGGGGACCCAGGTTCAATTCAGGGTCAGGAAACTAGATCCCACATGCCACAACTAAGAGTTTGCATGTTGCAATTAAAGATCTCGAATGCAGCAATGAAGATGGAAGATCACGTGTGCTGCAACTACGACCTGGTGAAGCCAAATAAACAACATAAAAAAATATTTTTTGAAAAAAAAAGAAAGAAAATTCTTAAAAGGACCGCAGACTGAAAGATGGAGTACATGGCGGTACTCAGCACTGGACTCGGACCCGGTTAGTTCCGTGGTTCTGGGCAGAAGCTGAGGGATGTGGCCCCTTTGCACATGGCCCTGGATGCAAAGCTAGGAGCACAGGAATGCTTGGACAGCCCAGGGCATGCTGGTCATATCTCTATCCTCAGGTGCAGGGACCTCATCCTCAAAGGCTGTGGCCACGTAATGGGCACCAGCCTACATCACTGGGTCTCCACTGCCGAGACCCCTGGAACAGCCACCTTCGAGCGGAACAAACCCCGACCCCAAAGGGCCCAGTGTTCGCAAAGAACATTGGGTTGACCTGGCTTTCTGGATACACTAATATTGTTCTGATTTGGATGACTTCAGGAATGGTCAATCTCAGTTAAAAATCTGACTCATTTTCAGGCACAGAAAGACAAATATTGTATATCAGTTATATGTGGAATCTAAAAAAATAACACAAATCAACTAATTTATAAAACAAAAACAGACTCACAGACATAGAAAACAAACTTATGTTTACCAAAGGGGAAAAGAGAGGAGAGGGGTTAAATTGCTGCTGCTGCGGCTGCTAAGTTGCTTCAGTCGTGTCCGACTCTGTGCAACCCCATAGACGGCAGCCCACCAGGATCCCCTGTCCCTGGGATTCTCCAGGCAAGAACACTGGAGTGGGGTGCCATTGCCTTCTCCAAGGGGTTAAATTAGGAGTATGGAATTAATAGATACACAGCACTATAATCAGGCAGGGTGCAGGAAAGTGCAGTGGCACCTGAAATCACATGGCTAGTTTGGGCTGACAAGGGATTTGAACCCGGGACTTCTGTTCCTCAACCCCAGGCTGCTGCTCTTAAGATCAAGCCCCACCCTGACTTCTTCATTCACTGACTGAGTCTGAGGGGTCCTGCCGGCTAGTTCAACTGCCAGTGCGTGGGTTGAGGGGAAAGAAGAGACACTGCTTTTCCCCCAGCAGGGACAAAGAAAAAGTTCTTTAAAAATGTATTTTATAGAAATATAGTTGATTTACAATGTTGTGTTAATTTCTGCTGTACAGCAAATTGGTTTAGTTATACATATACATTCTTTTTTTTCTTATTTACATATACATTCTTTTTCATATTTTTTCATTATTATTTATCACAGGATATTGGATGTATTGGGGCTTCCCAGGTGGCACTAGTAGTAAAGAACCTGCCTACCATTTCAAGAGACGTGAGACTCATGTTTAATCCCTGGATCTGGAAGATTCCCCTGGAGGAGAGCATTTCAACCCACTCCAGTATTCTTGCCTGGAGAATCCCATGGATAGCGGAGCCTGGTGGGCTGCTGTCCATAGTGTCACACAGAGTCAGACATGACTGAAGCAACTTAGCATGCACACATGCATTAATAGTTCCCTGTGCTATAGAGTAGAACCTTGTATATATGCATTATATATATATTTTATGTATGCATTAATTATATATATGTACATATCCATTACATGTCTATTCTCTATATATAATAGTTTGCATCTGCTAATCTCAAACTCTCAATCCATCCTTCCCTCACCCCCAGAAAAGGGTTTTGATCTTTTTTTAATAGGATAGAGACCTGGAATTTCAGTTTGAGGGCTTGTGTCTTGCCATGACTAGATGAACAGATTGCTTTTTTCCTCTTATAAAAAAATCCTGTTCATCATAAGAAGTGTTTGGGGGATGGGCATAATTTATCCCCCAGTGTGCTCCTGCACCAGCTAATGGGGAGCAGGAGGCAGCTACAGGTGAAGGGTGACATCACCAAGTCTGTGAAGCCTGAGGCAGAGCCCATGATGGAGGGGATGGGGTCAGAGGATCTGCCTCACAGTCACTCGTGTTTCCGGAATCCGAAAAACATGGAAAGAGGAAACAGCTCCATCACGTTCAGACAGCCCTGGCTAAGTAACATATCTTATAATAGAAGTTATTTCCCCCAAAACTAAATTCTAAAAATAGTCACTTGAATTTAAAGATAATTAGTAAATTACTTGGGTTTCTTTCTATACCACTAGTTTCGAAGCAAACATTAAAATTTTCTGCTTTCGCATTTCTGGGGTCCATTATTTTGTGTTTAATTTCCACAGCTTTTTCTGATTGCATTTTGAGGGGCTTCCCTGGGCACCAGGTTCCCTAATGCATTCATCTCTCGGGCGATGTTTTATTCGTCTTTGTATCTTCAGGGCCTGGCACAGTACAAGGCACAGAGTAAATGCTCAGTCACTGTTTAGTGAATAAATAAATAGATGAATAAGTGAATTCAACACTGATTAAAACTTAAGATTTCTTTTAAAAAGACTCGAGACCTGGGAATTCCTTGGCTGTCCAATGATTGGGAGTTGGTGCTTTCACTGCTGAGGCCCGCGTTCAATGCCTGGTCGAGGAGCTAAGATTCCACAAGCCAGCAGTGTAGCCAAAGAGAAAAGACTTAAGAACAGAAAGAACAGAACATGTGACAGAAGCATAACTCGTGTATCTGTTCATCCTCTACCTTTCTGGAGGATGGAGGGGTACACATCTGCATTTGGTGTTTTGAGTGCTAAAAGTGGAACTACATGTACTATGCCATAATCTTTTTAAAAGTTAAGTCTTTAGATTAATCTAAGCCTTAGGATCCTCTGTGCCATTTCCTTCTCCAGAGGATCTTCTCCACCCAGGGATCGATCCCAAGTCTCTTACATCTCCTGCATTGGCAGGCAGGTTCTTTACCACTAGCGCCACCTGGGAAGCTTAAGCTGTTGGATCCTCTTGGAAACCAGAAAGCTGCCATAAACCATGAGCCCTACTTCAGAGACAAAGACCATTAATGACCAGCCACGACCCCACAAGCATAGCAGGAAGGACAGTGAGCCATTCAAGACAAACCACTTAAATTCCTGCCATTTCATGAGCAGAGGCTCCAGCCCAGGTAGGGCTGTCAGCATTAGCAAATTAAGACACAAGATGCTTAGTAAAATTTGGATTTCAGATAAACAACCATTTTTTAAAAATATAAGTGTACTAGGCTACATAATGCTCCTCCTCCAGGAGATATCAGATCCTAGTCTGCAGAACCTTGTGAATATGACCTTGTTTGGGAAAAGGATCTTTGCCTATGTGATTAAATTAAGGATCTTGCAATGAGATTGTCCTATATCATCTGGGTCCTAAATGCAATCGCATGTGTTTTATAAGAGCCAGGCAGAGAGAGATTAAAAACGTGGAAGAGAAGATGATGTAATGATGGAGGCAGAGATGCGGGTGTTATGGATGCCTGCAGCCACCAGCAGCTACAAGAAACAAGCAAGGGATTTTCTCCTAGAGGGAACAGGCCCTGCCAACCCCTTGCTTTCAGCCCAGTGATACTGAGTTTGGACTTCTGGCATCCAAACCAATGAATGAATACTTGTTGTTTTAAGGTTTGTGGTCATTGGTTACAGAAGCCACATTGTATTGGAAACCAATACAATTAAGTATGTCCCATGCAAGATTTGGGACATACTTAAAAAAGATTATTTGTTGTTTATCTGAAATTCAAATTTAACTAGGCATCCTATATTTTACGTGGCAATCCTCACTCCCAGGACCAAAGAAAGGGGCTTTTGAATTTGCAAGAAAGCTGGTTGAGGCTGTCAGGAAGTGGACCTCCTTATGCTTGGAGTCTTTGTAAGCACAGTTCAACTGAACCAATTTGAACTTTTACTAACTACCCTCTGGACAAAAGAGGGGGGAGCCATTAGACAGGTGTTAATGATTTATTTTTTCAACAGTCATTTGAGCACTTCCTATAAAACAGAAGCTCTGTGTTTAAGGGTGGAGGAGTTAGCCATTAATCCGGTGCATCTAGGCTAAGTTACAAACCATTCCAGCTACATCACATGACACATGGCCATTAGCAGAGCTCGAGTGATGCTGCAATGTGCTGCTGACACTTGAGCCACCCCTGGGAATCTTGCACCCTTTCATTGTTGGGTGGGTGGGGGGGCGGCACCAAGCAGAACAGCTGGGTAAATCCCAGTTGCTGAAAGAGAGGACTTCACAGGCAGACCTGAAATGGAGGGAAGCGGGTGGATGTTGCAGGAACAAGCTGGCTCTGGGTTCCCAGAAAGAACTCTCAATGGAAGTAGATGCAAAATGTCTCCATCATGTCCTGTGCCCTCACACCCTAACATGAGTTAAAGACACACTGGCCCGTTCTCCCATGCAGAGAGGGCTGCCCCAACCAGGCTTGGACATCAGTGTTCAGACTCGGGCTCAGGCTCACAGCTGGGCTTCTCCAGCTTACTGGCAGGCTCTCTGAAACCTGGACAGTCCCTGGATCCCCAGGCTTTTAATGATGCTCCGAGAATCCATAGTGTTAGAGCTTCAAGGAGCCTTAGGTCATCCAGAATAGGCAGGGGGTCCTAGGATACCTCAGAATTGCCCCCAGATGCTTTACCAAAATATCCATGCCCAGGAAAAGAAAAAAATATATGGTTTACAGGAGAAAAAAAAAAAGTGGGTGGGATGTAGAGGGTATTAGTCTCTCAGTCATATCTGACTCTTTTGCAACCCCACGGACTATAGCCCACCAGGATCCTCTGTCCTTGGGATTCTCCAGGCAAGAATGCTAAAATGGGTTGCTATTCCCTTCTCCAGGGGATCTTCCCGAACCCAGGGATCGAACCCAGTTCTGCATTGCAGGCAGATTCTTTACCGTCTGAGCCACAAACACGAAAAAGATGCTTGACCTGGTCCATAATTAAAGGACTGCTGATAATCCATAGTGAGATGCCACTATTACATGGATGAGGTGGCCATGATCCAGAGAGGTTGGAAAATCATCCCTTCTGGAGAGAAGTGTGACCGTTGATCAGATGTTCTTTGGCAGAGCATCACTCCTTCTGAGAATCTAGTCGTTCTATACAAGCAAAAACTTATATGTGGGGGTTCATTGGGGAATTATCTGTTATGCAAAAGTCTGAAAATAGTCAGGATGCAACTGGTTAAATAAGCCGTGGTCCCTGGAGAAATGCACTGGGTCCAGAGGTGTGGCTCTGGCTACTCCCTCAGACACCTTGTTAAGCAGGGAGCCAGGCGGGCATTGTGTGTTACTGTTTGTGTATAAGGTGGGAGGGTGAATGAATCACCTACATGGAACCTGACTCTGGGAGGAAAGGTGAAAATCAGGCTTTGATGGAAGCCTCTGGGGGGAGAAGCTATGGGTGGAGGCAGGAGACATCATTTTCACTCTATTGTCTTTTATCTTGTGTACACATTACCTTTTTTAAAAAAGATAAATTTATGGGGACTTCTCTGGCAATCCAGTGGTTAAGACTCTAGAGCTTCCAATTCAGGGGACGCAGATTCAATTCCTGAACGGGCCAGTAAGATCCCACTTGGAGCTGTGTTGCAGCCAAAAAAAAAAAGAAAAGAAAGATCAATTTATATATATGCTCAGGCCCCAGCTCACTTCAAAAGGGTAAGCTCATCCATAGGAAGGTTCTTTCAGAGCCTCCCCAGGTGATGCATGACACCCCCTGGTGGAGAAGCTCTGATCTGGCCTCACCCTCATTTCCCAGAAGGGCAGAAACTCTGTTAGCCGGCCTGCCAGCCTGGGCACTGCATGCATCATACAGGGGAGCCTTCCAGATGAGCTAAACCAGTAGGACTTAGCAGAAGCAGTGTGTGTGTTTTGTGTGTGTGTGTGTGTGTGTGTGTGTGAAGAGCCTTCCAGATATGCTGAAGGAGCAGGACTTAGCAGGAGCACAGTTTGTGTGTGTGTGTGTGTGCACCCGCGTGAAGTGTATATAAAGTGTGTAATGGAACACAGAGAGCACCTTCTGGAATGTTCCCTTGAAAGTAGAGGAAGACGAGGGGAGGTGGGCTCCTGTGTTATGAAAGTGTCTAATCCTTGTGGTTCCTGACAATGCAGAGTAGCCCTGTGAGGTCCCCAGAGTGCTTGGTGGCCTGTGTTCCAAGTGAGACCCCCGAGAACAAGTTCCCTGAGGCCTGGCTATGTGATAGGCTACTTCAAAATGTCAGTCCCCCATCCTTTTATATCAAAAGCAACCTCAGTGCTATTTTTTCTCTTTGTGCTTTAGACAGAAATGATGTCATTTCATCCTCCCAGCCACTGCAGGCTGGGTGGCACTTCCTGTTGGGGAAAGGAAGAAACGGAACCTCAGTCGAGGAGACGGGGTGAGGGGTTCCAGGCAGGGGCCGGTCTCTTCCGGAGTGACTTCTGTGGTGCAGTTCCCGGAGTTCCTCCAGAATCCCCCCTCACTCCCTGAAGGATGCAAAGCTCAGCCCAAGACCCTGCTCCTTTGGAACACCTCCCACACCCAGGGAAGCCAAAGGCATGGCTGGTCTCCTTCAGACAAGAACTGCAGTCCAGTCAATCCTCTGAGGGCCTCCTTTCAGTTTTAATTAGCATGTTGTCCTATGGTTCTCTTCAGAGAAGCGGTCCGTGGCGCTGCCGCGGCTAGAATGTTGATCTCCTGAGCCCAAGGCCCGAGCATCTCTACTGTTGGTTAGTGAAGGGTCACTCTGCCTGGCCTGGGGAACCCGGACCTCCCAGAACCACGGAGGTGGAAGAACCCCCATAGCCCACCGGGCTCCCCCTCCCACCCACCACCCAAACTCCTCCTCTGCCTTCCCGACAGAGTCATCCCAGCTTGCTGTGAAGGCCGCTCATGACCTGATGAGGGGGCTGGGAGGGAGGAGAAAGAAGGGGCTAGAAGAAGGCGGTAAAAGGGGTGGGAGCAGCCTCCAAGCAGGTGACGTTCTGAGAGCGGGTCACCACCTTCCCTTCAGCTGTTCCTTCTCCTGTGGGGACCTCCCTTTCCCCACACCTCCCCACTTTCTGTGGTTATACTGAGAAAAACCCGCAGAGACTCCAGCACAAGGTGTTGAGGACCACAACTCTGGCATTTTAACAGACACCAGAGCCACTTGAGAAATGAGGTAACAGCCCAGAGATGTGACGTGACCTCCCCAGAGTCACACAGTGAGTTCATGGCAAAGCTGGACTAGCCCAGGTCTCTTTCTTACTCTTGCCCCATCCCCCTTCTCCTCCTGGGCCCCATCTTGCCTCCCTCCTGGGGCTGCGGTGGCCAGAGAAGGACCCTCAGATGCAACTGGCCTGCAGGGCAGACCCATGATGGAGGCCTGAGAGGGAAGCAACAGTATTTGAGATCCCAGGTGAAGGAGGAGCCTCTCAGACGGTGGAGGCCAGTCTCTAGGACACACAGTCTGGTTTACAGCTGCATCCCTCTGGCAGCAGCTTTCCGGAACATTCCCACTTTCTTCCATGGTGTGAAGACCTCTTCTCCTGCAGTCTCCTGCTGCTCTCCTCCTGAGGATCCCTTGTTTCACTGACTTTTCTTTGGTCATGCCATGCAGCATGCCAGATCTTAGTACCCTGACAAGGGATTGAACCCTTGCCCCCTGCAGGGGGAGCTCTGGAGTCTTAACTACTGGACCATCAGGGAAGGTGGTATTTCAATGATTTTAATGAACCATTTCACTCCACAGTGAGTGTGAGCTTTAAAGGGTTACATGAGCCTGTGTTGACTAACCAACCTTAAGGCCAGGTAGTCACCCCTCAGAAGAGCAAGAGCAGCAGCTAGAGTGGATTATGCCTAGTGACTGGGAATTGCCTTCAAGGAGAAAAATAAAACAAAAACAACAGTAAAGAGATAACCTCTGGAGGACTGGCTCTGAGTCAAGGTTCTGTCCTTTTACTAGAGTGGCCAGACTGAACCGTCTCCATTCCTTTCGAAATGGCAAGCATATATCCGACTTAAAGAGACATTCTGGACTTCTCTGGTGGCACAGTAGCTAGGAATCCACCTGATAATGCAGGGGACACAGGTCGATCCTTGATCCGGGAAGATTCCACATGCCTCAGAGCAGCTAAGTCCATGGGCCACAACTACTCAGCCCACATTCTGCAACACCAGAAGCCTGTGGCCCTAGAACCTGTGCTCCGCAACAAGAGAAGCCACCACAGTGAGAAGTCCGAGCACTGCAGCGAAGAGTAGCCCTCACTCGCCACAGTTAGAGGACGCCTGTAGGCAACAACAAAGACCCAGCGCAGGAGAGGGTGTGGAGAAAAGGGAGCCCTCTCTCACTGTTGGCGGGAATGCAGACTGGTACAGCCACTATGGAGAACAGTGTGGAGATTCCTTAAAAAACTGGAAATAGAACTGCCATACAACCCAGCAATCCTACTGCTGGGCAAACACACCGAGGAAACCAGAATTGAAAGAGACACGTGTACCCCAGTGTTCATCGCAGCACTGCTTACAATAGCTAGGACGTGCAAGCAACCTAGATGTCCATTGGCAGAGGAATGGATAAGAAAGTTGTGGTACATATACACAATGGAGTATTACTCAGCTATTAAAAAGAATGCATTTGAGTCAGTTCTAATGAGGTGGATGAAACTGGAACCTATTATACAGAGTGAAGTAAGTCAGAAAAACACCAATACAGTATATTAACACATATATCTGGAGTTTAGAAAGATGGTAACAAATACGCTATGTGCAAGACAGCAAAAGATGCACAGATATTAAAAAAAAAAAAGACTTATGGACTCTGTGGTAGAACAGTAGGATGATTTGAGAAACATGTATTGAAACATGTATATGACCACATGTGAAATAGATGACCAGTCCAAGTTCGATGCATGAAACAGGGCACTCAAAGCCGGTGCACTGGGATGACCCAGAGGAATGGGATGGGGAGGGAAGTAGGAGGGGGGTTTGGGATGGGGGGACACATGTACACCCGTGGCTGATTCATGTTAATGTGTGGCAAAAACTGCCACAATATTGTAAAGTAATTAGACTCCAATTAAAATAAATTAAAAAAAAAAGACCCAGCGCAGCCAAAAATAAATAAATAAATAAATTTTTAAATGCTAATTTTCCTAGAGAATGTCTACCATTCTTAGAAGATGCATGGGTATCCCAAGTGAAACAGCCCCTGCTGCTAAAGTAACAGAAGCAACATTTGTTGTTGGAAAATATTAGTTAGGTTGATGAGGTTTTCCTTGCCCACGGAAATGAAGCAGTTCCCAATAATGGATGCTCTGTAATGGGAAAGAAGGGCAGAACTGCCCGGTCATTCGGCCCACCCATGGGGTGAGCCGCAGGAGACCCTGGGTGGTCTGATTCCAGAGCCCTTGCTTTTTCTACCCCTTTTGGTCATTTGTTCCCTTTACTGTCTACTGGAGCCCATCTTCCTTTCCAAAATCAGCCCATCTCACTGTTGGTGCAAAAGCTAAGGAGGCTCCTCAGTGGTCCTCTCTTCCTGCACTTACCTGGCCTGTACTTGGCAGTTCAGTTCTCCCCAGATGTTGTTTTAATGTTATGTCATTACTATGGCTTACTTAAGAAATGGACATGATGGAGAAGGAAATGGCAACCCACTCCAGTACTCTTGCCTTGAAAATCCCATGGGCGGAGGAGCTTGGTGCAGGCTACTATCCATGGGGTTGCAAAGAGTTGGGCACGACTGAGCAACTTCACTTTCACTTTAAAACCATAAATGTAGTTGGTTTTCCTACCTTTTCATACCAATTTATTCCATTAAAAATAGAATGAAATATGCTTTAAAAAAAAAAAAAAGAAATGGACATGAGATGCCGTTTACCCAGCTTTCCGTGCCATTCCTGATTGTGAAGGAAATGTGATAGGAAGAGCCCAAGCCTTGGAGGAGGGCTGACAGGGGTTGACTTTTGGCCATTCCCTGCTACCTGTGTGACCTTGGGTAAGTAGTCCAGCCTCTCTGAGCCTGGTTCCTCATCTGAAAATCGTGAGTAGTAGCACCTCTCTTCCCAGGCTGCTGTAAGGAGAGGCAGTGATGTCTGTGGAGCACAGAGCACAGTGAGTGGCCTTTAGCCGCACTGCTGAATACCCACCATGCTAACCAGTCACATGGGAGACCCGTAGGTGGTTATTATTCAGTTTCTAAGTTGTGTCCGACTCTTTTTGACCCCATGAACTGTAGCACATGAGGCTCCTCTGTCCATGCCTCCTCTTTCAGGCAAGAACACTGGAGTGGGTTGCCATTTCCTTCTCCAAGGGATCTTCCTGGATCAGAGATTGAACCTGTGTCTCCTGCATTAGCAGGCAGATTCTTTACCACTGAGCCACCAGGGAAGCCAGACCCATAGGTGTGACCTGGAAACATGCCCAGCTTTGATAAGCTTTTGGAGGGTAGTTGTAGACCTAAATAGGGGTACAGAAGCCTGTCGCTTTCCCCTTTATGCACTTTTTTCCCCTTCAATTCAGTAGGTCCATATTTCTTTTGTGTGTGAATGCATGAATAGATTCTCATCAGAAATTCAGACAGCAGCGTAAGTTACTTTTGTCATCAGGAAGAAACAAACATACAAATAACATTTTGAAAAGCTTCATCTCATCAACTCCACTTTCCACCCTTCCCATGTCATGTCTTTGCTGCTCTCTCCACCTGCCCGTGACACTCGCCACTCAAGCCCTGCCTCTCACTCTCTACACTCCCGCTGGGCTATATACCTCCCTCCACCTGCCCATGGGGTGCCTCCCCGGAGATGTTTCTTCCTGGGGAGACTGTGTGCCCTCTTACATCCAGCATGCCAGGACTCACAGAACTGGAGGAAGGAAAGGATGCCCTCCTCCCAGGGAATCCTCATCCCAGCCAAGGACAGAGCCCTCATCCTGGCCCCTCACCTGCCGCTTCCTGTAGCAGGTAGGGCTCTGCTCACGCTTAGTTCCCATGACTGGACCACAGTCAATCTTGTGGGAAACAGTGGGTTTGTCACTAGAGCTGGCTCTTGTTCCTCTGCCTGGTTCGTGTTTCTTTCCCCCACATCTCCCACTGCTAGGCTCAGCTGGAGGCAGGTGGGCCTTAAAGTTCCAAAGCATTTAAAGGGGCTCAGGATGGGCCCAGCAGCTCAAAGCCACTAAGCTCCATTTCAGACACATGCCTGTGTTACTAGGTCTCCGTGGGCTGGCCTGCGCACCTGGCTGCCGGAGACAGGAGAACCTTTCACATGAGCCGCAGGCAGAGTACACAGGTGCCAGGAATGTGATCCTGGCCCCTGTGCACACGGGTAACACACTGGGCAGCACTCTGGCTTTGTGCAGATCCTAGGCCTCGGGTTTATTTATTTATTTTATGTGGGAGGATGGATTTGGCTTTTTCCCCCAGCCCTCTGCTCCCCTGCCGCCCATCTGGCACTTGAAGCTGTTGACCAGCTGCCGGGCCAGAGCTGTTAGTGACAAGGGCAACAGAAGAGTGATGGCTGGTGTCTTCCTGCTTCATCTCATCACTGTCGCCTATTGAATTTGCAGATTCTACCTCCATTTTTTCACCTGGGGAAACTGAGGCTCAGAGCAGCTAGGTAATCTTCCCAGATGGTCCCTTAGCTCTCAGGGGCTACTCTCAGCAGCACAGCCCGGAGGACCCTCTGCTGGAGCCTTGCCGCCCTGAGGGGCCTCCTCTCCCCAGGGGTGGACTTCCTTGCGTGCCTGGCGGCTCCGTCATCCTGCCTACTTTCGGGGGCTCAGCTCTGGCCCCCGACCCTCCCCTGTCCCACAGGGACACCAGATTTGAGCGCTCTGGCAAAGTAAGGGGTGGCTGCCCAGTGCCTGGATTCCTGCAGACATGCCCTCCTCAGTCTCCCACTAACTCACGGGGGATACATCTGAAGTCGCCGAAATGGCAGGGGTGGCTCTCCAGGAATGCTAGCGGCAAAGCTGAGTGGTTCTGTTAACAGCTGACTGGCGACAAGGAACCTTCATCCTGTTCTGCCCCTCGTCTGGCGGTTAGCACCTGGCACACCATGGGTACTTAATAATAATTAAAGTCATAATGAACGTCAGAAAGGCCAGCATGTGGTAAATGTATGCATCTTTGCATAATTGTTATACAGCATAATGAGCAAGCCATTAATGGTTAATCAGGAATAAAAATGAATGTGAGAAACATCTGATTGCAGAGATTTTTTTACTCCTTCCTTCCCTCCCCAGATTTTTAAATGAAAGTTTAGGGATCAATTCCCTTCAATTGTCCTTATAGTAGGGTTTATCATGAAAAAAACTGGGATGAAAATCTTTATGCACTTCTCCATGTAGATCTGGACAGAAATTTGGAGTGTTCCTCAATGGTGAGGGCTGATAACAGAGCAGGCCAGGGGAAGTTTTCTGGAATGGGCAGTCAAAATCCCTTGCAGAAAATTCCGATTCCTGGAACCCAGATCCCATGATCTGGCAGCCATCTTGAGGGCGAGTCCTATAAGATCACAGGAGGTCAGAGCACCTCAGGGCCCACACATGCTGCAGCCCCTCTTTGCCTTAACCACCCCATCAGGGACTCCCTGCTGGTCCAGCAGCTAAGTCTCTGTGCTCCCAATTCAGGGGGCCCGGGTTTGATCCTTGGTCGGGGAACTAGATCCCACACGCTGCAACTAGAAGATCCTGCATTCCACAATTAAGACCCGGCACAGATAAATAAATACAAATAAATTTTTTAAAAAACACAAAATTTTCATTAAAAAACAAGACAAACAAACAAAAAAATAACCCCACTGGGACAGCTTGCCCTGGAGGAAGTTTGGTGCCTGGCCTGGGTTCACCAGGCTTGCAGGGAAAGCTGAGGGGTTCACAGATTGCGTAGTTAAATGGGTGACAACAGATCACTTGTTACCCCAAGGGACAAGGAGTAGAGAGCCCAGGCAAGCATCTTGTCACCAAATGTCAATGTAGGAGGGGCCTGGGGAGGCCCCCAGTCAATGATGGTGTCTTGTGGGCATGTGGAGCATTCCTGGACAGGTCATTCCAACTTTTCAAGATACATCAGAAATTGTCCTTCGATTAAATCTTTACAAGTGTGACTTATTAGATCCATTTAACTCTATGATATACTCCTAGGCTGTTGGTCTGGTTTAAATTCTGTCTGGAGTAGTTCAAGCTAGACAGCTGGAAGAACTTCCTGGGGTGGAGTTTTGAGACCTTGGGGAAAGAGGGGTGTGTCTTTGGGGTGTTCTGACGATATCCTGCTGGCAGTAAGGGTTAGAGACTAGAAGATTCCTCAAGGAGTTTCAGAGCACCTAGCCCAGGGCCATTGGCAAATGTTTTTTGATGGATAGACACTCCCTGGGTCCTCTCTCTGACTCTGTATAATGACAGCTCTGGGCAGGTCTGTGACTGTCATCCAAAGGCCTTATGTTTTGCTCCTTGAGGGTTCCTTTCATCTGATGCCTGTTGGTCACCATATTTTAACTTTCAGGGTTAAGGGATGTTTTATCAAAATTCCCAAAGTGTCCAGACAAATTATACCTTAAAATCTGAGAAGGTCTAACATGTCTGTCTGGATGCCTGCTATGCGCAAGGCACTGGGCTACTTGGGAATCACTCAGTCCTGATCCCTTGAGAAGTTCAGAGTCTAGCTAGTGTACACACACTGTGGTTTTCAGTCAGTTTCATATGTACAATAAAGGTGTTATGTTATTATATTGAGGCGTCTTGATATACAGATTCTCTTAACAGAGAATGCTCCTAGAACTGGTGTTACCTGAGGCCTTCCTCCACCATTGGTTGTTATCTATCATGACTCAGATTTTTCACTAATGGGATCAGAATGTGGTCCAAATATGGGGCCAACATTGGGACTGGATCTCCACCAGGAGGTAAGGCCAGGCTAGGGCAGATCCCCCGAACCCAGCAGGATACAGCAGCCCCTTCATGCCTGGTTTAGCTTAGAAATCCCACAGAGCTTAGTCCTGATTTAAGAGCATGAGACATGCCCAGTGAAGGACAGCCTGAGTATTGTCTGGCTGTCCCAGGTTTACTTGTGGGCACTTGGGCAAATGCCCAGAGCCAGCCAGCCTCCATTTCAAGGCTCTGTGTGATTCTGAGGTGGTCCTGTAAAAGGTAACCACAATCTTTCTTACGAGAGCCTTCCTCACTCTGCAGCTCATGATGGGATTGCAGCTGTCGTTGACTCAGCCAGTTTCATGTTGCATGAGACTTTGATCTCTGCACACACTGTGGAGCCAGGTGGCCTGGATTCAAATCCCAGCTCTGCGGTGTCCTAGTGGTATGAACTCAGCCAGGTTGTTCAGCCTCTCTGCCTGAGTTTCCTCTCCTAGAAAATCAGAATAATGATAATACTGACCTCATAGGATTTGAAAGAGAATTAAATGAATTAAGATTTGTAAAGTGCATAGAGCCTTGCAGGTAGCAAGTACTAGCTAAGGATTTAGATTTAAGAGACCTTTGGGACTTGCCTGGTGGTCCAGTGGTTAAGAATCAGCCTTCCAGTGCAGGGGATGACAGTTCGATCCTTGATCAAGGAACTAAGATCCCACATGCCCTGAGACAACTAAGCTCAAGAGCCACAACAAGAGAAGCCCGTGAGCCGCAACGAAGGCCCAGTGCAGCCAAAAAAAAAAAAGACTTGGCTTTAAAAATAGCTTAAGAAAACAAATAAACAAAAGATCCTTAAGTACATCCTCTGTGGACTCACAAGCCCTTTATTTTGCATTTCACGTCCAAGTCTGCTCTCCCATGGGATCCAGCCCAAGACCTGCTTCACAGCTGTACAACAGGCCCGGCAGGTGTGCACAAAGAGGAGAGAAAGTGGCCTCTTGTCCAGATGGTGAGACCAGGGAACAGTGCTCTTACCACCCAACAGGGGCTCAAAATGTGGAGTCTCCAAAACCCACCTCAAATGCAGGTGTGAAGCTTGTGAGTGCAAGTCGCTTGTTCTCCAAAGGCTGCTTTGCTCATGCATCACCATTATCAGGTTCTGGGGAGTGGTGGGGTGCTTATTGGAGTGCAATGGGCTAGATCCCAGCCCCCCTCCATATCACTCCCTCTTTGCAGGTAAACAAGGCCCCAAAACTGTGCAAAGTAGGATGAGAAAGGCCCCAGAACCCCATGACTTCACAGACCTGGCTTTTCTCCCAGGGTGACTGTGATGTCACACCTGCCCTCCCTGACCACGCAGCCCTTGAGGGGCGCAGCCGGTCAGTTCCATTACACATGTGCCCGTGTGCCTGCCTGTGCCCACAGCCTCCCCGCAGGCCTTGCTCAGGCCATCTTGGCCAATACGGATTGCTCCCGCCCAGTTAGACAACCAGGAGTCGCTTATGGAAAACTGTCCCAGTGGAGGGATAGCTCTTCGGCTGCGAACCACTGGGCTGGGAACTGCCTTTCCTCTCTGCAGCTGAGGCCCATTCTGTCAACCAGCTCCCAGCAGAGAAGGAGGTGCGAAAGACCCCACTGTTACCTTAGGTAACGTCGCTGCCCTTTAATACGCCCCTGACTCTTCGTCCTGCATTTTCTTAGCTGCATGATTTGGGAGCTGAGGGAGACTGGAGCTTGTCTTGTGGGGGAGGGAGGACCACAGATGATCAGCCTAAGCAGAGATCAGCTTGTCCTAAGAAAACTTGCTGTATTGCCTGCAGTGGGGTGGGTTTCGTTTTGACTCCTGTGTGCCCCATGGGCACAGTTCACCCCGGGAACTTTCACTGTTTTCTTTCCTTTGTCTATTGTGCTGGACACGTGATGGGAATGCAGAAATACATGTTTGTGGATTTGTTTATTCATGGAGCAATGGTGTCTCAAGTCTCTGCAGTGGGCCAGGCAAAATGGGAGGCCCGGGGAGACTGGGGTTTCTCCACCCCCTCTCCTGGTTTCCTCTGTGAAAGTTGATTTGTGATGCGTTCTCCTCTTGGGGGCCACCCCTCTCCCAGCTGTGCCTGGGCCCCTCCCCGACTCAACAAGAGCATTTACTCAAGTCTGGCTAGTGAGAGTACAAGTTTGGACCAGTTTCCAAGAAGCCGTTTGGCAGGATGTAAATAGAGGCTATAAAATGTTGCTGCCCTGTGACCCAGAATTTTGCTTCTAGGAATCTGTCTTACGGAAAAAATGAGAAATACGAAAAGAATAAAAACACTAAGATGTTCATCAAGTGTGTTAATCATGAAGAGTGTGTCTGACTCTTTGTGACCCCATGGACCGAAGCCCGCCAGGCTCTTCTGTCCATGGAATTCTCCAGGCTAGAATACTGGAGAGGGGTTGGCATTCCCTTCTCCAGTGTTCATCAAAGGGTTGTTAATAATAGGAAATCTCAGAAGCCAGCTACACAGCCAATCTCTGGGAAACAGTTATGTAGAATAGTAGGTGGCCATTAGAAAGTGATGTCTGTGGAATTTTAAATTATCAAGAGAATACATCTGATAAAAGAGTAGGATATAAATTGCATATTCAAAATAATCTTGACTATTTTTGAAAATGCATGGGGAAAACCTGAAAGAAAATATGTGAATATGTTGATAGTGATGTTTCTGGTGGTAGGATTATAGGTAAGTACTTTATACTTTGCTGTACTTGATTTCACATACATGTTGCTTTTTTTTTTTGGCTAAGCCACGTGGCTTGTGGGATCCTAATTTCCCGACCAGGGATCAAACCTTGGCCCTTGGCAGTGAGACCAGAGTCCTAAACACTGGTCCACCAGGAAGGTCCCCATATGTTGATTTTACAATAAGAAAAATATTGTTTAAAATTAAGTTTTGTGGGATTTTTCTGGCAGTCAAGTGGCAATACTCCGTGTTCCCAACGTAGGGGGGCCAGGTTGGATCCTAGTCAGGGAACTAGATCCCACATGCCGCAATGAAGATCAAAGATCCTGCTTGTTGCCACTAAGACCCAGCTCAGCCAAATAAAGAAAATACAAAATAAAATAAAATTAAGTTTTGTGTGTAGTTATACATGGATAGGCAGAGAGTGACAGAGAGAAAGCAAATGTTGCAAATACTAACAATTGGTGAGTCTAGGAAAAGAATATAAAGGTGCTGATTGTATCATTTGTACAATTTTTCTGTAAGTTGGAAATTTTTCAAAGTAAAAGATTGGGGGAAGGGAGAGTACAGGCCACCTTTGAACTCTCTTTTGGAATACTGGAAATATAACCAATGCGATTTGACAGTTTCATTTGTTTTCTGTTGTGGGAAAATGGTCTTTGAATGTTGAGGCGGGGGATACTGGGTTTTGGTAGTTTTAGGAAGGACCCCCAGGGGTCAAGGCGTTTTGCAGAGCTGACCTGTGCCGGTGGCCCAAGCATCTCATGTGCTAGTTCAGCACCTTTGTGTTCCGCAGCTCGTGGGTGACTTTGCTAAGGCCAGGCCCTCCCCAACCCTGTGCCCTGGATTCCATTCGTCCACCTTGCCATCATTTAGGAAGCTTGCTTAGCTTTTATTTCCCCCTTCTCCTGTTCCTGTCCTCTCCTCTCCTGACTCCTTCCTGTTGGCATTTAGGAGGTTTAAGTGAGTCCCCTCTTTAAAGCAAAATAATGCCCCCCTCAGTCCATCACCTTATTTCTGTCCTCCTCTTCCCAGACAGGCTTTTTTTAAAGCATCACTGGCACTTTTCCATTTTCTCCCCACATATCTGCTCTCCTTAGCTGAATCCAAGCTGGACTCCATCCACTGTCTTTCAACTAAAATCCTTGTATTAGTCAGTGAGGTCAGGTTTATGCTGCAGTAGCAAAAAGTCCCAAATTCCAGTGGCTTCACACCTCTGGCACCACCACTTCCCTCATCTTCCAGCCTTATGGGTCATCTTTTAGTTCCTTGAAAACTCTGCAGTTTCCTGCCTCAGGGCCCTTGCGTGCACTCTTCCCTCTGCATGGAATGTTCCTTCCTACCCTCTCCCTTCACCTTGTTCACTTGAACTTGTCCCTCATGTCTCAGTATAAGCATCATTTGTTCAGGGAAGTTTTCTTCAACCCCCACCCCCAAGACTAACAAGTGCCCATCTTGGACTCATGTGACCTGCCATCCTTTTCTTGTGACACTTGGATTGTTGACTGTCTCTTTCATGAGGTGCCTTCGCAAAAGTGAGGTCATGTCTGTGTCACTGCTATGGTCCCGATTGCCCACCTTAATTACACATTAGAATTGCCCGAGGAGCTTGTATTTGTTTGTCTGCGCTGGGTCCTAGTGGCAGCATGCAGGATCTTCCGTCTTCATTGCAGCATGCAGGATCTCTAGCTGCGGTATTAGTTGTAGCTTGTGGGCTCTAGTTCCTTGACTAGGGATCGAATCTGGGTCCCCTGCATTGGGAGTTTGGAGTCTTAGCCACTGGACTACCAAGAAAGTCCCGAGAAATCACCTGAGGAGCTTTTAAAACTCTTCATGGCCAGGCCGTACCCCAGGCCATATGAATTCTAATTTGAAGTGGGCCCAGCCAGCAATAGGTATCTCTGTACAGCACCATAGGGAATTTTAATGCACAAGGTTGAACCACTGACCTGCATTGTGCTTAATACTCAACTTTTCTTGAATGAATAAATCAATCTCTAAAACTTTAATCTCCCCAAACTCCTCCAAAAGACAGGAAGCTAAGAATGTTTAGCTAGGTTATAATGTGTTAATATCATATTTCATATTTAATTTCAACCAAACTTCATTATGCATCTACATGGGACAGGCCCAGTGACTGAGAAGGCTGTGATTTATATCCACTCTACAGACAAGAAGTTACTATAGGTAACTTTAGGTTTGCATGCATGCTAAGTCGCTTCAGTTGTGTCCAACTCTTTGCCACCTCATCAATCATAGCCTGCCAGGCTCCTCTGTCCAGGGGATTCTCCAGGCAAGAACATTGGAGTGGTTTGTCATGCCCTTCTGTAGGGGATCTTCCTGACCCAGGGATCAAACCCACATCTCTTATGTCTCCTGCATTGGCAGACTCCAGTATTCTTGCCTGGAGAATCCCAGGGACGGGGGAGCCTGGTGGGGTCACACAGAGTCGGACATGACTGAAGTGACTTAGCAGCAGCAGCAGCAGCAGCAGAGCTACCTGGGAAGCCCAACTTTAGGTGGAGGGAGGCATTAGAGGATTTCAAGTTTCAGCCAGTGTGTATTTTTCTTTTAATTGCAAACATCTAAAGCCCAAAGAAACTGACATAAACACAAAAGATAGTTTATTGGTTTCCAGATTTTAAAAAGTCAGGGATAGATCTCACAGGTATGACTGGATCCAGTCATCCAAATGAAATCAACAAGAACCTGGAATGCACCCTCTCTTGGCTCTACATTCTCTGAATAGCCTTCCCCAGTCTGCAGTGAAAGTTGCTCAGTTGTGTCCAACTCTTTGTGACCCCATGGACTATACAGTCCATGGAATACTCCAGGCCAGAATACTGGAGTGGGTACCCATTCCCTTATCCAGGGGATCTTCCCAACCCAGGGATCAAACCCAGGTCTCCTGCATTGCAGGTGGATTCTTTACCAGCTGAGCCACCAAGGAAGCCCAAGAATACTGGAGTGGGTAGCCTATCCCTTCTCAAGGGGATCTTCCTGACCCAGGAATCGAACCGGGGTCTTAGCCTTCCTCAGATGGTAGTAAAAACGGCCATCGGTATCTCTAGTCTTGTGTCCTGTTTAGTAGAGGTTTATAGAAAGATCTCAATAAATGTTCTACCAGAAAACAAAAACAAAACCTTCATTATTTTTAAATCACAGCTTAGACCTTCCTTCTTTCCTTATTATTCTCTCCCACCTGCAATCCAGTCTCCTAATCCTAGGTATAGAGTGTTCTGGTGATTTATCCTTATATTAAAAAGCAGAGACATTACTTTGCCAACAAAGGTTTGTCTAGTCAAGGCTATGGTTTTTCCAGTAGTCATGTATGGATGTGAGAGTTGGACTGTGAAGAAAGCTGAGCACCGAAGAATTGATGCTTTTGAACTGTGGTGTTGGAGAAGACTCTTGAGAGTCCCTTGGACTGCAAAGAGATCCAACTAGTCCATTCTGAAGGAGATCAGTCCTGGGTGTTCTTTGGAAGGAATGATGCTGAAGCTGAAACTCCAGTACTTTGGCCACCTCATGCGAAGAGTTGACTCATTGGAAAAGACTCTGATGCTGGGAGGGATTGGGGGCAGGAGGAAAAGGGGACGACAGAGGATGAGATGGCTGGATGGCATCACTGACTCGATGGACGTGAGTTTGAGTGAACTCCAGGAGTTGGTGATGGACAGGGAGGCCTGGCATGCTATGATTTATGGGGTCACAAAGAGTCAGACACGACTGAGCGACTGAACTGACTGACTGACCCACAGTTTGCACATGTTTATTTAAAATGCCAGGATTACCTGGCCTTTGTTAGCTGCTGACAGAGCTCTGAAGTCTGGGCTCCCAGGGCAATTGGTAATAGGTACTCAGTCCCTACTGGCAGGCTATCCACCCTCTGGCAAGCAAAGTTTCTTCCTGGATAAAGTTTAGCATACTCTTGACTCTCAAAGAGGTTTCTTTGCCTGATCATCAGGCAGCCCTGAAGTGGGATGCCTAGGCCCTACCAGGCTTTGGCTCTATCTGTAGAATATTTTATGTCATCATCAAAAACTGAAGGAGAGAGAACTAAGATGGTACCCAGTACTCCGAAAACAGAGGTTTGGCTTCATCTTGGGTCAGCCTCTAGAGGTGGGGTTATATATGCCCCACATTATGGATAAGGAAGCTGAAGCTCAGAATGACTGTTACTTGCTCAAGATCACACAGCCAATAAATTGCAGAACCAGATTTGAGCCCAGATCTTTCAGCTTCAAAGCCTGTTATTTCTATGACCCCCCCCCCCAATTAATTTTTTAATTTCCAAAATTAAACTCTTCCTCTCTCCATGACACCTGCCTCCCATCCCCAGAAAAAGTTGCACACTGCTCAGACTTTTTTTTAGCCTGGGCTCACTTCAAATCCACTTAATTTTGCTTCGTCATGGCTGCCCGGTTCTCAGCTGGTGGACTGGGAAGTAGGTCATGGCTGCAGGGACCACAGGCTCTGGCTGCTGTGAGGGCCAGCCTCTGGTTTCGGGGCTGGACAGGGGCCAGACCTCACCGGGAGCATCACCCTCTGCTGGCCCTGCTCGGATTGCTCATCCCTGGCCCTGAGAAGCCGTCACAAACCTTCACATCATTGCCTTAGATTCTAGAATACACTGTCACTGTGGCTGCTGGGTAAGGTGGTGTTTAGAGAAAGGAACATCAGGGTTAGGGTTAGGGCAGAAATTAATCTTCCCTCTCTTGTAGATCTGTGCCGGAGCTAGTTGATTGAAGGGGTTTGCCCACCATCATATGCCACTTTTCAGAAGAGAGGTACCAAGCCCCTTGACACCCAGCCATTTAACTGTCCCCTCCTTTATGTGATAAAATTATGTTCAGAAATAATCATGAAGTGAGCAGCCATAATGGCCAGAAAAGAAACACATATTAAAATATTTTTTGAACTCTGTACGTATAATAATTATGCCAGGATTTTTTTTTTTTTTTTTTTTTGGCCACACCTCATGGCTTGTATGATCATAGTTCCCTGACCAGGGATTCAACCTGGGACCTCAGCAGTGACAGCACAGAGTCCTAACCACTGAACCACCAGGGACTTCCCACCATGATTTTTTTTAAATAAAAGTGAATACTATAGTATAAAAAAATGGAGGGGGGAAAAAGCGCAAGAATTTATTAAAAATTTTTTTCATCTAATGAGTTTGATTCTTTGGTTGTAGCCTGATATAATATTTTATGTAAATTATCATTTGGTACTAATAGGTGAACTTTAATAAAAGCGAGACATCCGTAAAAATTGCCTATAGTTTCAAAACTATTAATACTAAGTCGTACCACTGATACACAGCTTTATTTTCTTAATTCTTTAGTTTTAAAAGTTACAACTCACAATTTTAAAAGAATAAATTTCCATAAAAAAAATACTCTACAAACTCAATAAAATATGTCACATATGGAGTAAACATTGTATGTACTAAGCAAAAATAATATACTTTGCCGTTCACACGCAGTCTCACTGTTTTCAATTTTATTTACTTATTTTTTTGAAATTTATTCGTTTTACTTTTTGTCTGTGGTGGGTCTTGTTGCTGCACGTGGGCTTTCTCTAGTTGCAGTGTGGGGGCTTCTTACTGTGGGGGCTTCTCTTGTAGACACACAGGCTCTAGAATGCAAGCTTCCGTAGTTGTGGTGCATGGACTCAGTTGCTCCATGGCATGTGGGATCTTCCCGGACCAGGGATCAAACTGGTGTTCCTTGCATTGAAAGGTGGATTCTTAACCACTGGACCACCAGGGAAACCCTCACTGTTTTCAGTTTTAAACACAAAATCTCCAGGTGGCCATATGGAATGACAGGATTGAAATAATTCAGCTTCCTTATGATCATGGTGCTACCACTATTCAAATTCACAACCTACTGCTTAAATGCAGACGTATTTAAGGTTGGAAACGCAAAAGTCTCCTGAAACAGGCTCGAAATGCTGAACTGTTAAGGATTTCTTCCCAACAGCCATATGGAGCCGACTCAGAATATGTTGAGGCCGACTGAGTAACTTGGAATTCTCCAGATGACTTCCACGGAGAAGACAAGGAAGGACTGGTTTTCACATGTGCGAATTTGAACATACATATGTATTATTGACACTCAAGATCATTGGCACCGGTTGTTCGTAGCCTAGACCATAAAGACATTTTTCAGGGAGGAGAATGTTATCACTGATGTTGTTGAGGATTTCCAACACATGATGCTCATAGGAGGCAGGCTGACTTCTCATCAGTTTTATTATTGTTTTTGAATTCTCTACAGTCCGTCCACCCTTTTCTAGCTTGTCCTGTGCAGCCCTCCCTCCACCCTAAGCATGGTCCCAGGATCATATCCAGGCCCTGGTCCTCCTGGTGGAGCTGAAGTGAGATGATAGAACATCTCTGGCAATCCTCCGAGGACTGAGGAAACTGAGGCAATGCTTGTGTGTTCAGAAAAGGTTAGTCCGCTTGCTAGATCCCAGGTCCCTAGAGCTTGTCTCTGGACAGGACCAGCTCTCCTCGAGCTCCTCAGAGTCCCTGCATCCTAACGTGTTTCTGATGGAACTTTTGCACTGATATGTGTATTTCCTTTTGTGTGTATGTGTGGTTTGAGGGTTTTTTTTTTTCTTTTTTAAAAAAAGCATTTATTTATTTCTTTGGCTGCACCAGGTCTTAGTTATGGTATGTGGGATCTTTACTTGTGGCATTCGAACTGTTAGTTGTGGCCTGTGGATCTAGCTCCCTGACTACGGATTGAACCCCGGGCCCCCTGCACTGGGAGCTAGGAGTCTGCCACTGGATCACTAGGGAAGTCCCTATGTGCGTGCATGTGTGCGTGTGTGCTCAGTCGCTTCAGTCATATCTGACTCTTTGCGACCCCATGGACTGTAGCCTTGTTCATGGGGTTCTCCAGGCAAGAATACGGGAGTGGGTTGCCATGCCCTCCTTCAGAAGATCTTTCCAACCCAGGATCGAACCCGTGTGTCCTGTGTCTCTTGCATTGTAGGCAGATTCTATACCACTGAGCCACCAGGGAAGCCCAGTCCCTGTGGATTTCCTTTAAAAAAAATAGACAAGCAATAAAATGTTAGGTTTGAGAAGGTTGACATGAGCAATTGAGCTACAAAATGAGCTTGAACTAAATCCTAGCAGGTTTTTCTTAGGAATAATATTATCATCTCCAGCCACTTGCAGTAGATTTATTCTGAATTCAGAGAAAGGTTTTATTTGTTGTTTATACTTTGCATTATTCATTTGTTTCTTTAATTTATGATCCTTGGTGCTCATTAGGATATTTCAGTGGGGTGTGTTGGATCTAATGATGCATGTATTCTTTTCTGCAGAGTAGTTTATGTTTTGGGTTTTACTTTAACTTTTAAAAACACAACCCTTTTCTTGGACAATTGCCCAGATGATACCAGACATATGGTTGAGAATGTGAGTCCTATAGGTGCCTCCTAGCCTTTTGCTTGCTGACAGCCGCTGGCTAGAGATTGCAGGCAGCACAGAACAAGCATGGCTGGAGCACGTCTCCATCGATGTAAAGTCAATCTGGAAACCTTTGGAAAATGGACAGCTGCTTTCTGAGCCTGTGGTACAGCCAACGGAGCTCTCTACTAAATTAAAACAATGTCACAGGCAGAAGCTAATATCTTGCCTTACTTGGCTATTGAGCAGCCAGGCGACTTTGGGCAACTTGCTCAGCTTCTCTTTTGCCTCCTCTGCAAAGTGGAATCATCTCTTTACCAGACAGAAGATGGACCCTGAGCCCGAGGGTGAGAACGGTCAGCCTCAGAGGCTCTTAGAAGGACTGCTGATCCTTCCAGATATTTAACAATCACAGGTTAATAATTGGGAAAAGCAGGGCTTCCCAGGTGGCTCAGTGGTAAAGAATCCATCTGCCAATGCAGGAGATGCAAGAGACACAGGTTCAATCCCTGGGTCAGGAAAATGCCCTGGAGGAGGGCATGGCAAACCACTCCAGTATTCTTGCCTGGAGAACCCCATGAACAGAGGAGCCTGGTGGGCTACAGTCCATGGGGTTGCAAAGAGTCAGGCACGACTGAGCACACACAAAAAAAGAAAAAAATAATAATAATTGGGAAAAACAAAGAGCACACTTCTATTTAGATAATTATGCATGTTCTTCTGCTTTTCTTGTTGGAAAGAGGTAAGCGAGATTGAGGAGGTAACTGCATGCAGTGGCAGCCTCCCAGAGCTGACCTCTCTAGGGAAGGTCACTGTGCCCAGGAGCCCTTTACCAGAATTTGAAAACTAATTGTTGTAGGGCTTGCCAACCTGCTTATTTATTTGTTTCTTTTATTTTTGTCCATGCCCTGCAACTTACTCTATTTTAATTCCCTGACCAAGGATGGAAACTGGGTCCTCCCCTCGGCAGTGAGAGCACGGAGTCCTAACCACTGGACCATCAAAGAATTACCTAGGGTTTGCTGACCTTAACAACGAATGATGTGCTGAGAACTGTCTCTTCAAAAGGGCATTCCATTCCCTGGGGTGACTCTGGGCCCCCCCCCTCCTAGGCGCCATGATGCTGTCTCCTCTCTCAACCCTCGACCCCAACTGTTCCCTCTCCTTCTTGCCCCAACCCCCTCATTTTCCTCACAAACCTTTTTGCTGCTGCAGCCTTTTCTAATGAGGAGGTTCTGGCCAAGGGCTCCTCATGGCTTGGTTATGTAACCTGCTGCTGCTTCTGATCCAGGGATCACCCTGGAAGGGGGTCAGACGTGGGCACACAGCCAGGGTAGTCTACTTACCACCCCGGTGGAACTTAGACGCGGTGCAGGAATTTGGACTCTGCAGGAATTAACAGCTCCAACACTTTCCCCAGAGCCAAATGTGCAGGATGCATGCTTTTTGTTCTTTGTTAAATTCCAACTAGCAAGGCTGCCACAGAGAAGCCTGTTGGGAGCTGTTCCCCTGATGTTGGCTCCTACTTGGCTTCTGGCCTCAACTCTCAGAGCTAAACTCCCCCAAAATGTCTTGTCTCTGAAGCATCACCCCTTTGATCAATGATGTCCCTTTGCCTGGTGATGACCCCCACTTTGCCTGATAATAACCCTGTCTCTATCCCTCACCAGCCCCAAGGAAAGAGTTTGTCCCTCTAAGCCTGCCTTCCCTTCAACTCTTAGCTCAAGCTCACCTTTTATTAAAAGGCGTTTTTTGATGTGGACCATTTTTAAAGTCTTTATTGAATCTGTTACAAGATTGCTTCTGTTTTGTGTTTTAGTTTTTTGGCCCCGAGGCATGTGGGATCTTAACTCCCTGCCAGTGATCGAACCCTCAGCCCCTGCATTGGAAAGCAAAGTCTTAACCACTGGACCGCCAGAGAAGTCCCTCAAGCTCACATTCTTTCCAGAGCCTCCCTGAGCCTTCTCGACCCCCAACTCTTTTCGGGGGCTACAGCTTTGTCTCTGCACGTATTCCATACTCAGCTCATAGAATCACATTCTTGGGGCACAAGGCAATTTGCCTTCTCTCTTCTGACCCATGGCCTTGATCAGTATTTATCTCTTTGTCTCCCCTCCCAAACTAGACCTCAAGAAGTCTTCCATCCTGGAGCCCCCACCCATGGGAGGCAGCATTCCAAAAATGGAGTTGACCATAGCGTTGCTCTGCAATTACCCCATGTCACTCAGTATTTGCCTATGTATCTCTCTGGCCAGACTGAGTATATCCAAGGGCAGGGGCCACCTCTGCCCCCTGGTGGGGGCTGGTACCTGCCTTTCTCATAATCTGCTCACTACCCTGGTCCCTGAGTTTCCCCTAACTGCTCACCCATGGCTGCCTCAGTAGGATGGCTCTGTCCTGTTTAGAGCATCCTCTCCCGGCCTGACTCACCCTCCTGCCCAGAGGTTTGCCTTTGGGACTGCAGGGCATATGTACACATGCATGGGCATGGTGCTGATAGACACAGCCCCTGAGCTCAGCATCGGTAATGCATTTTATACACTGAAAGCTGCTATAAACTTTATTTATGACACAGCTGACATGTCTGAATTGGCTCCCAAATCCGCCACCAAGCATGTGACGACTGGTGAGCCTTCACTTAGCCCACTTTTCTCTCTGTCTGTTAATAATAGATGCTTCTTACAGCCTCAGCTTGACAGCTTTGATTTAAAAGTCATCTTAAACCGAAGAGACTAATGGATGGGTCTGAATGTGTGCCTTTTAAAGCACAAGACGTTGCTCTTAATTAACTGAATTCTGTCCTTTGATTGGAACAGGCTCTCCCCTCCTCGCATCATTAACTACCCACATTTGCGCCCAGAGCAAATCTCAGATGTGTTACCTGAACGCTCAGGAGGTAGCGAGAGCTACCTGGTTACATGGCGCATGCGTGTTTGGGGTTGTCTAGTGGGTGTGAGATGCCCAGAGAGATGGTTCAGTTCCATCTCTCCCCACTTGAGAGACCAGCGTTCTTCCATCCAGTCCACCATTCAGAGTGGCAAAGGAGCCTTCCCTGTTCCGCGCACGCCCACTCCTAGTCTGTAAATATGTGTGTGGTATGAGAGCGCCTCCATGGGCTGTCATCAGTGTGGTTTATGGGTCAGACTCTGCTCCTGCAGTTGCAGCACAGACCACGGTCCATTTTACTATGTCTGTCTCTGTGCTACTCCAATGGACAGTGCAGAGGGTGGGGCCCTGGAAGGACCAGAGCTCTGGGGAGAAGCCCCCTCCACCTCTGCCCTGGTCTCCAACCCCATTCCCTCTGGGAAGGTGGTGGGTGCTGACAGGGGAGAGAAAAGGGAGGAGGGGCCCCGCAGGGCACATGGAGAGGATGTGGCCACCACACTGGGGCATCCATGTGCACAGTCGGACAGAGCAGGCCCTGTGGGCTTCTGTACCCTTTAACTTGAGTCTATTTCTATTTCCATGAAATAGAAAGCACTCTTTGGGACATTCCTGATGGTCCAGTGGTTACGATTCCATGCTTCCACTTCAGTGGGGCTCGAGTTCAGTCCCTGGTCTGGGAGCTAAGATCCTGGATGCCACACAGCATGGGCAAAAGAAAAATAGAAAGTGTTCTGGAGGCAAGCAAACCTGATTCACAGCCTGGCTCCACCACTTTACCAGCTGAACCCTTAGACAGCACCTCAACCTCCTGGAGGTTCAGAGCCATTGGCTGCACGCTGGAGCTGTCAGTGCAGGCCTGCCCGAGGGTGGGGGAGACCGTGCGGAGGTCCACGCCACAGGGCCTGGCGTGATGCCTGCCACATGGCGGGTGCGCCATCCGTGTCCATTTCTTTCCTCCGTTTTCCCAGAAGCAAGTTGTTATGAACGTGCTGGTCCACATTAATGAACAGACTTACAGAAATTAACTGGTAGTTTTCTGTTTGCTTCGGTAACAAACTACCACAGACTTAGTGGCTTAAACTAAGTTATTTTATCTGAGAGTTATTTTATCTGACAGTTGTGGAGGTGTCAGAGGTCCGACAGGAGTGTTACAGGGCTAAAATCAAGGTGATGGCAGGCTGCATTTCTTTCTGGAGGGTCTAGGGCAGAATTTCTTGCCTTTTCCAACTTCCTTGGCTCATGGTCCCTTCCATCTTCAAAGTCAGCTTGACTGGTTGAGTCTCAAGTCCCATCACTCTGACACCACTCCCCTACCTCCATCTTTCACATGGGCCCTTGTGATTACACCTGGATAATCCAGAATAATCTTAAAGTCAACTGATTAGCAACCTTAATTCCATCTGCAACCCTAATCCTGCATAAAGTAACAAGGGGATTAGGACGTGGAGGTGCACATCTTTAAGATGCCTTCATTCTAACATGTTAACTAAATGCAAACACATATTTTTACTTAATAGAAGATTACTAACTAATCTTTTTCAACAAGATCTGGAAGAGATGGGATAAATATTTAAATTAAGATGCAAGTAATCTGAATCATATCTGTAATATCGTTAGTTTCATTGTACTTTTTTAAAACTAGATTTTCCTAAATAAAATCGTATCCTTTGCAGCCCTTTTGCACTAACCTTTAAATCACTAGTATAAGGTGCTTAGACATTCTTTGTCCCTGGGATATTGCTTATCAATCAACATTTCATGGCTTGCTGGAAAATACTGTCTGAACAATAAGCCACAGGATGAAAAGGAAAGCACAGGGCTGTTTACTTGCAAATGGTCTTTTACAAGGAGGTTTCTAATTACTTTTGCTTTTTCTCTTGAGCTGAGGAATTGAAGTGTTGGTAACAGAATCGTATGATGCAGCTTCATCCTGAGCATCCTTGGACCCTGTCACAGGGCAGGGATACCCACTCCCAAAATGTCCCTGGGGCCACAGCTGAAGAGAGCCCTGGATTTCGTGCACAGCCTGCATTGACGAGGGTTCCTCTGAGTATGTTTCAGACTCTGGTGCCCTTTTTTTTTTCTTCAGTGGAAAGAGGTGTTTACTGATCTTTACTCTGATCTCAGTGAACTCATTTTCTTGTATGTTTGTTCATCCTGTGTGTAACTTGGAGGAATCAGATTATTTTCCTCCTCCCCAAAAGGTGGCTCAGTGGTAAAAGAATCCACCTGCCAACACAGGAGATGCCTGTTCAAGCCCTAGGTCGGGAAGATCCCCTGGAAGAGGAAATGGCAACCCACTCCAATATTCTTACCTAGAGAATCCCATGGACAGAGGAGCCTGGTGGGATACACTCCCTGGGGTCTCAAAGAGTTGGACATGACCGAGCGACTGAGCACACAGGACAGGAAGCACAGATCAGATGTCCTAGAATTGTAGGGACTCTCAGAAAACAAAGAGTAGAAAAACCTATGAAAAGGGATAAAGATGGCCTCTAGACAACAAGTTCCTAATTTAATGGCAAAAACACTGTGGTATTTTCTAAGTCACCAGAACTGCACTTGACTTGTATTGTCACATGCATGGCTCTGATGCTTGGAAAACAATGTTTCTGCCTTACCTGGGGTGTCTTCAGTGAAATGTGCTACTGACAGGTTTGAATCCTGGCTTCACCCCTGACTAACTGTGAGACTTAAAGCAAGTTACTTCACCTCTCTGTGCTAGTTGGGGCTCTTTCTTTCTTGGCTGCTCTGGGCCTTTGCTGTTGCTCACGGGCTTTCTCTAGCTGCAGCAAGCAGGGGCTACTCTTCAGTTGCAGTATGCTGGCTTCTCATTGCAGTGGCTTCTCCTGTTGCAGAACACGGGCTCTAGAGCTCAAGGGTTCAGTAGTTGTGGCCCATGGGCTTAGTTGCTCTGTGTCATGTGGGATCTTCCCGGACCAGGAATCGAACCTGCGTCCCCTGCTTTGGCAAGCAGATTTTTAGCCACTGAACTGCCCGGGAAGTCCCTGTGGGGCTCTTTCTTTAAGGTCCATTCCAAGCTTAGAATCCAGGATTCTGCGATTCTAACCCAGTCAAGCAGGGACCCCCAGATGCCTGAAGAACAAATCTGTTTTGGAGGCAGGAGAGAAGGAACCAGAGTAGGAGAGACCTTGATGACGAAGATGAAAAACCCAAGGTCACTCCTGGTTAACTAACACCCTGCTGACATGGCAGTTGTATCTCATTTAGTTTGGTCCCTTGAGGTTTACAAAGAGGGGAGAGAATTTGAGTCTCTTCCTCCATCACAGAGGAATATGCTCTCCAGTGAAGTGTGAGAAATAGTTACCCAGGGAGCTGGGGTGGCCTACGCAAGAAAGCAGGTCAACTCTCAGATTTGCAACTGACTGTGAGCTGGGGAAGTGTCATCTATTAATGTTGTCTCCTTCTCCATCCCACCAGGACCCTCTCCCTGCCCCCATACTCCTTGGTTCAACAGCATTACTGGGGCCTTCCTCCTGCCAGGTATGAGACCAGGTGCTGAAGACATGATGGTAGAGGGGGTGGCTATGGCCTTCCCATCCTAAGAGCATCAACATCCCAGAGGATTACAGCACCGGCTGAATGTTTGTGAGAGGCGCACGTGAAGGAGTCAGGAAGGGCTTCTAGAAGCAATGACTGCTTTGATGGAGCCTGAAGCTTGAGTAGGAGTTAGCCAGACAAAGCGGAAGAGTCGCAGAAGAGAGGACTTTGCTGACAGGGAGAGCAGCTGGGGCAAAGGCCTGAGGGTGAGAACGTGCAGCACTTAGGGCTGCACATGGAGGGCTTTCAATCCATCCATCGGGGGAGATAGATTGAGCCCAGATTCCATTCTGAGCTCTGCACTATGTACTGAGTTGTTTGTGCTCAGTCGCTCGGTTGTGTCTGATTCTTTGCCACCCCATGGACTGTAGCCCACCAGACTCCTCTGACTATGGGATTTCCCAGGCAAGAATACTGGAGGGGGATGCCATTTCCTCCTCCAGGGCATCTTCCCAACCCAGGGACTGAACCCGAGTCTCCTGCATTGGCAGGCGGATTGTTTACCACTGAGACACTGGGCAAGCCCACTGAATTATTTACAGTAGTTGTAAAAAAAATAAGCACAGGAGTCTCCACCCTCCAGGAGCTTTCATTCTAATGGGGAGATTAAATGGGTACAGTTAGAGTATGATGTGACAGGTGCAACAGGAAAGGCCAGCCCAAATGTTGAGTGGAAGGAGGCCAGGTAGGTAATAGATTCCTACCCACGTCTTGAGAATGCATGTTTCCAGCCTAATTTCAGGGGTGAGGTCAGGGAGATGTGTGTGGTGAATTCTTTGCAAGTGAGGGAGTTGTGGTGTTTCTGTTTCCCCAAGATGCCTAGGGTGTGTGTGTGTGTGTGTGTGTGTGTGTGCGCACGCACACGCATGCAAGAGAGAGAGCACCCTGCCTCTCTCATCCTCTGCTCACTCTGAGCTTTGCAGAGATGGGATGGTGAATGCTGCCTGGGCTCATTCACCTGGAGGGGTCCCTCAGACACCCACTCTCCATCTCTGTAGCACAACAGCTTCCCCAGGCAAGCAATTCATTTATTCATTTTCCCACTTCTTTTTAAGACTTTTTTTTAATATGGACCATTTTAGAAGTCTTTATTGAATTTGTTCCAATACTGCTTCTGTTTTATGTTTTGGTTTTTTGGCTGTGAGGCATGTGGGGTCTTAGCTCCTCAACCAGGGATTGAATCCTCACCCCCTGCATTAGAAGGCAAAGTCTTAACCACTGGACTGCCAGGGAAGCTCATTTTTCCTCTTTCTGCTGTGCGTTTACAGCTCTGGGTTTTAACGGGAGGACTCTCCAGCTCCCCTGTGAAGATGTGTTGACCTCCCACCCCGACAGCCTGCCCGCCCACCTGGGAAGGGGCCCTTTGGACAAGTGCTTTCCCTGGTGCCCCTCTGCACCCATAACCCCTCATTCTATGGAGACTGCTGCTGCTGCTAAGTCGCTTCAGTCGTGTCTGACTCTGAGCGACCCCATAGACGGCGGCCCACCAGGCTCCCCCTTCCCTGGGATTCTCCAGGCAAGAACACTGGAGTGGGTTGCCATTTCCTTCTCCTGTATGGAGACTAGGACCACTGAAAGTCACTCAGTCATGTCCAACTCTTTGCCCATGGAATTCTCCAGGCCAGAATACTGGAGTGGGTAGTCTTTCCCTTCTCCAGGGGATCTTCCCAACCCAGAGATCGAACCCAGGTCTCCCACATTGCAGGCGGATTCTTTACCAGCTGAGCCACAAGGGAAGCCCAGAGAAAGGCTACCCAGTCTGTGTACTCTGGCCTGGAGAATTCCATGGACTGTATAGTCCATGGGGTTGCAAAGAGTCAGAAACAACTGAGCAACTTACACTTTCATGACCATTGAATGAGGGTGGAAGGGAGGTTGTTGCCCACCAGAAGGTAAAGCTTCTCAGACCATACAAACACTGCAAAGCCACCTTCATGGTTTATCCCAGGCTCCCCCCAGGGGGTTAGATTTGGGCCAAAGCTGGATGGCTCTGCAGAGAAGATTTGTGTGCACACGCTGCTTCATCTTGACTGCTCCTCAGAGAGAACCACTTGTTACCCAATCAGGTAGAGGGCTCTACCTCCTTATGGGAAGGTTAGAGGGCAAATGTATTCTTATATTTAGCAAAAGAACATTAATTTGACTTTGAACCTCTTCTGTAATATTTTAAAAACATCTTTATTGAGATGATATTTTACATACCATAAAAACCACCCATTTAAAGTTACAACGCAGTGGGTTTTAGTATTCCTGTACGATTTTGATTTTGATGGTGCAACTCAGAAGGGGGCGGGGTGGCAGCTCTGAGTCAGCTCTGTTCTCTGCTTCATGCCTGGCGGACCTGCAGGGGCCCCCTGGGCTTCCGCCCCCAGGTGTAGTGTTTTCTCCTTTTCCAAGAAGGCTTTTGTTTCCAAGTTCTTAGTTCTTCTTTCTCACCAGTCTTTTCTCTCTCATATGCTTGTTCTGTCTGTCTTCCCTCCCTGACTGTAATTCTATTTCTGAACAGAAACTATGTCCTGGCCTTTCTGTTGAATAATGGGTATTTTGCAACCAACCAAGGCTGCCTGTGCTTTTTCTGAAATACATACTTGGGGGGCCAGAGCTTAAATATGTGACCTTGGTCTCGTTGCCTGTTTCTCCCCAATCTGAATTTCTCATATGTCCATTTTAATTGATCCAGATATGTGTACGCCTGGATTGGCTCTGGTTCCAAAGCTGTGTTGAAATTCTTTCTTTCAAGGTCATTTCTTCACTCCATACAACTTTCTGTTTTCCACTGTACTCCACTTTGTCAAGCACAGTTATTTTATCCAAATAAGAGAGCATGCCCCAGGGTCCCATGCTGGATAATATTTTCATTTTCTTATTTTAATTTCAATGAGAAGCTTTATTGACAAATATTGGAACTACTTTCCCAACCTTAATAGATGTGGCAAAATTGCCTGGTTTCCCCCTTTATCTAAAGAGCCTTTATTTTTGTATTCTTAGGTAGCCATGGACACTTACTCACACATTGCATTTGAAAGTTGTTTTCTAGGGCTCGTAAAGGCTGTAAGTTCAGCTTTGGTGGGACTCCTCACATCCCTGCTTCTCTAGATCTCCTTTTGGAACAAGGTAGAGAAAAATACAGGCTTCCCCGGGTGCCTCAGCAGTAAAGAATCTACCTGCCAATGCAGGAGACACAGGTTCAATCCCTGGGTCGGGAAAATCCCCTGGAGAAGGAAATGGCAACCCACTCCAGTATTCTTGCCTGGGGAATCATGGTCAGAGGAGCCTGGCGGGCTACAGTCCATGGGGTCGAAAGGGTCAGACCCGACTTAGTGACTAAACAGCAGCAGATGTTAATACATCAACAGCTACAGCTCCCCAGCATGTTCAGACGTGTCACTAGATCTCAGAGAATTATGCTTGTGATAGGCAAGGGTTTGTGACGTCAGAGTGCTGTGTCCAGGTGTCCCTGGCTCTCTGCATGAAATGTGTACCTGAGAGACTGCATGTCAGCTGCTAGCGAAGCCTGTCTCTTCGTGTCATGACTTTCCTTCCAGTGTGAAGCTTCCCATCCAGGGGCCCCCACTGGCTCTCTAGGCCTTCCCCAGTGCCCTCACCCCTCATCAGGCCCCTCTGGAGGCGGTTCTCTGGCCCCAGGTAAGAACACCCCACACAGTGTCCCCCTAGGCGGCCTCTGACTTTGTGACTGATCACAGATGTGATTAATCGCATCACACTGATGCCTAGAATCAGTGTTAAGCCTCTTATTCACCTTGAGCCATCAGCCATGCCGGTGGCTACAGGCATTTGTGATTTGTGAATAAAAGGAGTAGCACAGGGACTTCTCTGGTGGTCCAGTGGCTAAGATTCCTCACTCCCAATGCAGGGGGCCTGGGTTCAATCCCTGGTTAGGCAACTAAGACCTGGCACAGCCTCATAAATAAATATGTTTTTAAAAATAATAAATATATTTTTTAAAGGAGCAGCACACTGTGGGACAATCCCTTGACTTTGTCACAGGGTGCTTTGTTTTGCCAAAAGGAGAATGTATTTATTGCTTTCAATCAGATTTAAAACAATACATGTCTAGAAAACAGTATAATAAAACCAAACTGTATACAACAAGAGAAAGCCTCCCTGATTCCACCTCCCTTCCCAGAGCATATACTCCTTCATGATTTCTGGTTTGCACATATGCCTATCTGCGCTATTTTCTTATTTATAAACATTCTGTGCGTGCACATTTCCACAACGGCTCTTTCCGCTTGGTGATAAGGAGGGAGTGCTCTCTATGCCAGTGTGTCTGTTTCTCCCCTGTCCGTCCTCCTCACACAGGGGTCAGCTTCACACGGGGTGCCCTGGGACACGGTTTTGGCCCGGTGTCCAGGTGTCACGGGATCCGGGAATGATCTCACTGGGCACACCATCTGCCCTGCCTGGCCAGAGGCTGCCTTGGGACGGCCAAGGGGGCACCACGTGCTGTTGGATCCAAAGTGGGGTGGGGCTCTGAGCCCTGAGATGCTGTTTAGTCTGAAAATGCAAACAGGACACAGAAAGGTTGGGCTCAGATAATAGGCGATAAGGTTGTCATGATAATAACCACGGCTGGCACTTCGATCACGTTTACTGTTAGCTGGTGATGGTTCTAAGCACTTGATATAAATCAGCTCGGTTAATCCCCACATTTTATAGATGAGGCAGAGGAGGCTCTGAGAGGTTGAGTGACTTACCCAAGGTCTCCCAGCTGGGAACCCAGACAGCCTGGCCCCAGTGTGTGTGCACTCCCTGCCCCGACACTGCCCTGTCATTAAGTCCGGCCCTGATGCCATGTGGGCACCTCTGTCAAGGAGTGATTTCAGGGACAGTGTTCTTGACTTGGTGGCATATCTTACATGTGTTCAGAGGACACCGTTTATTTTCCGTCTTTCAAGCCGTGCTGAGTTCAGGTTGCTCATTACTGAGGGACAGTGCTGATTAGAGACAGTCTCCGCCATCTCTCTGTGCCCCGAGTTCTTCAGGGTGTGTCCTCAGACTCAAAAAATAGAAATGAAAACATCCTCAGAATGATCGCCTTCCCATCCTCACTTCCTTACCCCTCCATTTCTTCCCTGTTGTTCCACCTAATGAAATGTTTTGGCAAAAAGAGCCAGTTTCTAGTCATTCCAGATGGCCTCTCAAAGCCCCGCCTCCCTCGCTGTCGAGCCTGGTGCGGATGGTTCGTCTCTCCCTGCATCACCTCCCCAGCATCACCTCCCGCATCATCTCCTTGGCACCACCTCCCCACCATCTCCCTTGTCTTCTCGTGCTCCAGGCGCCAGCGCTGGGAGGGGCAGGGAGCAGAGACTCCCCAGTTCTTCCCTAACACCTTCATTCCATTACCTCTGAGACCCTCTGAGACCCTCAGTCTCCTCCTCTCCCGGGGCTGACCCAGAGCTGCCTCTCACACCTTCATGCTGTTCCTCTTCCTCCTTCAGGGCAGAAGCACAAAGGCTCTTGTATTGACCCCAGTTTTTGTCCCTTCAGGTTGGGCCTTCACTTCCCCAACCTCAGATATCTTCCCCTTGCTCAAAACCCACGTGTCATGAAAATGGTACCGAACATCAGTGTAGATGCATCATGGTTCAAATGCTCTCACATGCATTTTTCCAGTGACCCTCACAGCCATCCTGTGACACAGGTGTTCTCATGCCCAGGTTACAAATGAAGAATCTGTGGTTCAGAGAGGTCAAGTGACTGGCCCAGCATCAACCAGCCAGAGAGTGGTCCCTGTTATGCCTTGAACCCAGTGCTTTGGACTCCACACCACGTGTCCTTTCTACCCACATCCATCTGAACCGGGAGCAAGGGTCCAATTCCTCAAGGGAAGATGCGGAGCCAGTGCCTACATCTTGGGACTTCCCAGGTGGCTCAGTGGTAAAGACTCTGCCTGCCAAGGCAGGAGACTCGTGTTCGATCCCTAGGTCGAGAAGATCCCCTGGAGGAGGAAATGGCAACTCACTCCAGTATTCTTGCCTGGAAATCCCATGGACAGAGAAGCGTGACAGGCTACAGTCCACAGGGTCGCAGAGTTGGACACGACTTAGCAATTGAGCACGCACATGCACGCCCACACCTTGGTTAGAGCCCAAAGCAAGGGCTCAAGGAGTCCAGCGATTCATGCAGCTGACGAGCTGGACTCGGTGCATTCCTTGAGGGGAGTTAGGGCTGAGCGGCCTCTAAAGGGGTCGCTGCAGGATCATGAGACCCGTTTCATGGGAGAGCCCCAGGGCCAAGGGGAAGCAAAGCCAGGGACCCTCCAAGCTCACCTTGGGTGCCAGATGGAGGGTGCCTCCCCAGCCCCTGCTGTGAGGGGGAGGCCATGCAGTGCTCTCAAAGGGCCTTGAGAGGAGGCAGCCTAAGTGCTATTCATCAGTCCCAAGAATGGCTGATGAGGGGCAGGTGCTTCTGAGAACCCATAATGCTCTTTGGCAAATGGCCCGAGGTGCCTCTGAGAGGCCTCCCAGCTCCCAATGTGCCGCTGAGGCAAGATCCTGACCTCAGGGGTCCATTCATCATCGGATACAGCCGTGTCCTCACGTCTGTGACATCTCTCCACCCAGCGTTCTTTCCCAGCGACTTCCCATCCCTACGATGAGCTTCCCAGCAAATCACTGCACGCCAGACTCTGTCCCCAACTCTAGCATGCCCTGTAAGTCCACTTGGGCCTCTCTGTGCCTCAGTTTCCCTGGCTTCAAAATGGGGCTAAGATGACCCATGTATGTGACAGAGGTGTGGTTAGAATGGCTTCTCTTTCTTCACAGCTTTGGAGTGGGACTTCGTGATTTTCTGACACCCTGTGTCAGACTGGAGGCTGAGACTGCAGATTCAAAGCCATGACGTGCCCTCCCTCAGCCTGGGCTACTGAGCATCAGTATATAAAATGGGGAAAATAAGATAATAATATACTCTCCCTTCATTAGTGTTGTGAGCACTAATGGGATATAATATGTGTTAACAGTATCCCTTTAATAAATGGGAAGATTATGGGTGGCTAAAAAAAGGTGGGGGGATTTCAAAGGCCCCCCTACCCCAGCACTTTTTAAGTGTAATCTTCTGTTGGGTCATGAACCACTTGCTGCCTGTCAGAGCTGGAAGGCAGAGATACAACAGCAAAGCTAGAAATTGTATTCATTGGAGATCAATCAGAAATTAAGATAAAGCTTATTAATATCAGCATATTTATTAAGCAAATAAAGTAGGCTACAGAACTACTGGTATAATATGGTCTCATTTAGGGAAAATTCTATGTTTATATAGGAGAGGTGTTTGCAAGGAAGCTCCCTAGAATGTTAACAGTGGTTATTTTGCTTTCCTTTTTTCACGTTTTTGTATTTGACTTTTTAATAATGACTATGAATCACTCTGGGGTTTCCTGGTGGCTCAGTGGTAAAGAATCTGCCTGCAGTGCAGGAGACATAGGAGCCATGGGTTCGATCCCTGGGTTGGGAAGATCCCCTGGAGGAGAGCATGGCAACCCACTCCAGTATTCTTGCCTGGAGAATCTCATGGACAAAGGAGCCTGGTGGGCTACAGTCCATGGGGTCTCAAAGAGTCAGACATGACTGAAGGGCTTGAGCACAGCATGGCATGAATCGCTTTTATAAAACAAATTCTCTCCTCTCTCTCTCTCAATTAAGGGTGGCTTGCCCAAGGAGGGAGGGAAGTAATTTTTTTGCTCTGATTTTCTTGGCTTTGACATCAGAAGAGATTCCTTTTTATCCATTTGGTGCTCTGAGTTCAGGGGATTCATCTCGAAATGAAAGTGGTGACCAGGGCCGCTGGCAGCCCCTGAATGGGACAGGTGCAGAGGCCACCTCCACATGTGGCAGCGGTGTCCTCACTGAAGGCTAACTGATCAGTAATTTATCAGAAAGGGGCTTGGAGGGAAAACTACTGCAGTTCTGAAAACAAAGCCCACCCAAGCATGCGGTATCACCCTAATAGACGCTATAGCACTGTTTAGCTACACCAGCAGTTACAAAGGAGTTGAAAAAAAGAAAACAGAAACCTTGAGCTTAAGACCAGAATTGTCCTCTCCAACACAATCTGTGGATTTTCTGAGTGGTGGACATGAGCCAGCTGACATCAGCCATGACACATCGTGTGTGCACGGCAGCACCACCCCCCAGAAAGCAGCTTCATTCATGCTTTCGTACAATCGTTGATTGTTCTCTTTGGATTGAGGCCCGGGATTATTCCAGTTTCTTCTCACCAACCTAAGTCTTTCCTCTCTCTGGAAGCCTAAGTCTTGCCTCTCCTTCATCTTCTCTCCACTTAATTTGGCGATTCTGCTTGAAATCCAGGAATTATCATTATCGGTGGTATTGGTCAGATTTGGTTCTAGAAGATTCTCTGGTACCCTGTGAAGGGACGTGAGCACAGCTCACACTTTAGAGTTCCTTTGAGGTTTGCCAGGCTGTGTTCCCTCCGGCAAGTCTTCTGAGAACTTCCCTGTGCTGCGGGGGCGCTGGATGCCACCTGTCTGCCGGGGGCGTGAGAGGAGGGGAGCAACCCAGAAGCGCCGCTCCCAGTTGGGACCAGCTGTCAGGGAAGAGCATCTGAAGCATCAGAGCTGCCACGAGCCAGCCCAGTGTTTACTTGAACCCCAGAGACTCTTCTGTTTCTTTCATGCAGTTGGCTTCCCACTTCCTAAGCAGAGGGATTTCCTGCTGACCTGGAGCCCAGACTTCACCTCTCCCAAGGGGACTACTATGCCTGCCCTTCACTCATCTTAAATGTAAATATCTTAAAGTAAAACAATTGGACCATAAGCATTAAAGAATAAAGTGTAGTGGGTTACTGGGTAGTCCAGTGGCTAAGACTCTGCACTCCCAATGCAGAGGGCTTGGGTTCAATCCCTGGTCAGGGAACTAGATCCCATTTGCTGCAACTGAAGATCCCATGTGCTGCTACCAAGATGCAGCATGGCCAAATAAATATTTTTTAAAAAATAGAATGTAAATAAAAGAGAAAGTTTTCAAAAGAAAAGCTTTTGCTCAGTTGAGCAGATCCTGATGTTGCTAAAATGGGTTATCTCTGTCACTGCCTGATTGAATCACTGTTGTCAGTTGGCTTCACAAGGTCTTCTGGGGCCAGGCTGCTTGGCACCAGAGCCGTGACCCCATTACACGTCTGCCGTGTAACCTTGGCCCAGTTACTCAACCTCTCTGTGCCTCGGTTTACCCCACCTGTAGAAGTAGATGTAATAATAGAGGCAGTTGTGTGAAGTAAATGAGCCCATACTTGAAAATGCTTGAAACAGGGCTCCTGTCGTTATGAGGAATCCTGTTTTCCACCAGAACACGCAGCAGATTCATGAAGGGGCAGAAAAGGGACCAGAGCAAAGGAAAGAGGGGACACAGAGGCTAAAAATAACCTTGGAGAAACAAGTTCATTTTAAGGTTATTTTTAGATTTCTCCCTACTTGATCTTCCACTATCGGAGAGCTCCATTCAGGGTGTTTGTTTTTTGTAACAGCTTTACCGAGATATGTCACATGCCATAAAATCCACCCTTTGAAGTGCATAATTCAGTGATTCCTGTATAGTCCCAAAGTTGTCCAATATCACTACTCTGGAATTCCAGTTGTGTTTTTTATCTGAGGGGTCTAAGGGCGATCGTCCTTTTTTTGGATGGTGCTACCGGACCTGGTGGCAGTGATTCCGCTGAGTCACGCCGGCGGCGGCCGGGAGCCTGCGGTGCTGCCTCCTGGAGAAGCTGGGCGGCCGGCTGGGCTGCAGCAAGCGGGCACCGTGGCCCTGACACGTGCTGCCCCCTAGTGAGGGCTGCAGCCACGCCGGACACAGCCCACCTGGCACCTCCAGGGAGGGGGACTCTTGGGAACGAATAAAAGCTCCTCCTAGGTGTGGACTGCAAGGACAGTGCACCCTGCATGGAGCCCAGTGAGCCAGGGTACGGGACCAGCCCCTGACACAGGCTTTTTTCTTCCCTCCTTGAGTCTTAATTTCATCCAGCCGGGACAAGATCATTTCCATGGGTAAGCAGAGGAGAAAAGGGCTGTTTTTAAACTCTTTGTTGGGAAGGCGATAATATGATACAGTATCTAAAAGATGGGTTTAGCATCAGAAGATCAGAGTTCAAATCCTATCCTACTCTGCCTCTTATTAGCTGTGTGACCCTCCGCAGGTTCCTGAACCTCTCTGAACCTGTTTCCTCATCAGAAAGTGGGGAGAACAATTCCTCTTGTGGGACTGTTATATTACAGAGATTCCATTTCTCTCTCTCCCCTGTTTCCTCCCTTCCTCTGAAGCCTCTGCGACTGGCTTAGAGTCGCAGACTCGAATAAACAGATGTGTTCATATTCCAAAGCCAGCAACAGTGTCCCCTGTTGCCCTGGCTCACTTGAGGAGCTTTCTAGAATCAGAATGCATTGCTGTGGGTAAGATGATTAGAAGGAATGGGAAGAATGGCAGTAGGCATAGGAAGGCTATTTGGTCTTCATCTCCTTCAGGGAGATACGCCCCCAGGTCAGCTGAAACCCGCAGACCCCTGGGAGACCTGGGTAGGAGCAAAGGCCTGGGACCGAAAACAGAGAGAGGCATCTGAACTGCCAGAAATCTATATTCCAGAGGGAAGTCAAGTCCCAGGCTTCCCTGGTGTTCTCAGGCAAGTCACTTAGGCTCTTGGGGCCCTTTACCTGGCTGGGGTTTGCATCCTGCCCATCTCACAGGTTTGTGGTGAGCCTAAATGTTCTGTCATGGGAAAGTGTCCAGGAAAATGGCAGGTGTACTTCAAATAGTGAGCAGGGTCCCCTGGTGATGCTTCAGGGGAAGCATCTGAGCTGGGCTCACCTCTGAGCTGGGCTGGGTGCCTGGGGTTCCCTCATCTGCTTCTGGATGCCTCAGAGGGTGGCCTGGAATGATCAAAAACAAAGCTGCCTCTGCAGCTAAGCAGAGCTCAGCACGCAGAGCACATGAACTCTACCAAGTGGAAAATTTATCCATCTTGCAGCCTGGGAAAGCTCTGTTCCTCGGGAGCAAAAGGGACCCGAGGTCTCACCTGCACATCCCTGTGCCCTTGAGAGTTGAGGGGCCAGGGGAAGCCTTGGCAAAATGAGGAAGAAGTTGAAGTTTATTTGAGGGTCCTTGTCATCCCCTCTTCCACCATCCCACCCCTTCCTGTCCTCACCTTTCCTCTCCTCCACCCCGGTTTTACCATTATCAGACAAATGTCACAGTAAAAAAAGCTCTATATTATCTTGTTTCCAAACTTAAAAGACTGTGGGTGATCATCATTGGACACATGGATAAGCAAAATGTGGTGCATTCATACAATGAAATATCATTCGAGGAATGAAGTCCTGACTCATGCTACAACGCGAGTGAATCCTGAAGACATTACACTAAGCGAAGGAAGCAAGACACAAAAGCCCAAATATTAGATGATTCCATTTATGTGTAATCTCCAAAACTGATAAATCCACAGAGACAAAGTAGATTAGTGGTTGGCGGGCATAGGGGGAGGAAGAGGATGAGGAAGTGCTTAATGGACACAGGGTTTCTTTCTGGGGTGATGAAAGTGTTTCAGAATGAGATAGAGGTGATGGTTGTTCACTTTAAAGTGATGACTTGTGCAGACTTCCATGATGGTCCAGTGGTTAAGACTCCAAGCTTCTACTGGAGCAGGGTGCAGGTTCAATCCCTGGTCAGGGAACTAAGATCCACATGCTGTAAAGTGCGGCCACAAAGAAAAAAAAAGTAAAAATGACTTGTGTGTTGTGTGGATTTTACTTCAATCAGAAAAAAAAGACTGCGTTGGAGTTTTCCTGGTGGCTCAGTAGTAAAGAATTCACCTGCCGATGCAGGAGACACGAATTGGATTGTTCCAAAGAGCAACTAAGCCCATGTGCCATAATTATTGAGCCTGTGCTCTAGAGCCCGTGACCCACAACTGCTGAAGCCTGCCTGCCCTAGAGCCTGTCCTCCCCAACAGAAGCACCCACAGTGAGAAGCCTGTGCACCGCAAGTAGAGAGTAACTCCTGCTCACCGCCTCTAGAGAGAAGTCCACACAGCAATGAAGACCCAGCACAGCCAAAATAATTAATTATTTTTAAAAAGCAAGCACTGTGCCTCATTCACAGGAAGAGCTCAACAGATAGGTGATTTAAAAAAAAAAGCTCAACCTAAAAGTCACCCTGCTTATTTAACTTATATGCAGAGTACATGATGAGAAACGCTGGGCTGGAAGAAGCACAAGCTGGAATCAAGATTGCCGGGAGAAATATCAATAACATCAGATATGCAGATGACCAGTCCATTCTGAAGATCAGCCCTGGGATTTCTTTGGAAGGAATGATGCTAAAGCTGAAACTCCAGTACTTTGGCCACCTCATGCGAAGAGTTGAATCATTGGAAAAGACTCTGATGCTGGGAGGGATTGGGGGCAAGAGGAGAAGGGGACGACAGAGGATGAGATGGCTGGATGGCATCATTGACTCGATGGACATGAGTCTCAGTAAACTCCGGGAGTTGGTGATGGACAGGGAGGCCTGGCGTGCTGCGATTCATGGGGTTGCAAAGAGTCGGACACGACTGAGCGACTGATCTGATCTGATCTGATGCAGATGACACCACCCTTATGGCAGAAAGTGAAGAAGAGCTAAAGAGTCTCTTGAGGAAAGTGAAAGAGGAGAGTGAAAAAGTTGACTTAAAGCTCAACATTCAGAAAACTAAGATCATGGCATCCAGTCCCATTACTTCATGGCAAATAGATGGGGAAACAGTGGAAACAGTGGCTGACTTCATTTTTCTGGGCTCCAAAATCACTGCAGATGGTGACTGCAGCCATGAAATTAAAAGATGCTTACTCCTTGGAAGGAAAGTTATGACCAACCTAGACAGCATATTAAAAAGCAGAGACATTACTTTGCCAACAAAGGTCCGTCTAGTCAAGACTATGGTTTTTCCAGTGGTCATGTATGGATGTGAGAGTTGGACTATAAAGAAAGCTGAGTGCCAAAAAATTGATGCTTTTGAACTATGGTGTTGGAGAAGACTCTTGAGAGTCCCTTGGACTGCAAGGAGATCCAACCAGTCCATCCTAAAGGAGATCAGTCCTGAGTATTCATTGGAAGGACTATGTTGAAGCTGAAACTCCAATACTTTGGCCACCTGATGCGGAGAGCTGACTCATTTGAAAAGACCCTGACGCTGGAAAAGATTGAGGGCAGGAGGAGAAGGAGACGACAGAGGATGAGATGGTTGGATGGCATCACCAACTCGATGGACATGGGTTTGGGTAAACTCTGGGAGTTGGTGATGGACAGGGAGGCCTGGCGTGCTGCGGTTCATGGGGTCGCAAAGAGTCAGACATGACTGAGCGACTGAACTGAACTGAACTGAAAAGTTGAGAATTGTTTTTTTTTTTAAAAAAAGACTGGCCTGCAGCAGTCATATTTGATTCACGGGGTTCCTACATCCCTTTGCCTTCGGCCCCTTCCCCTCTCCTGTCTTCGCCTTTAGCCTCTCATCACCTGCACTGTCCCCTTTGTTCCTCTGTCTCCCCCCTCAGCCCTGCAGACACTCTTCTGCCTTTTCCGGACCTCTCCAACTGCCCCCCAAGCCCCCATTGGGTCTGGTGGGGGGGTGATCCTGTAGGACCAGACACCATGAACAGCTCAACAAGCCCCTTCCCCATCACGGGACTCAATTTACCAGCTACAAAATGACACGGAGAGACTCCAGGACCGTCGGGTTCTTGCTCTCTCTTGTCAGGTGGCTGTGCTTTTCCAAGGGGCCCTAAAAAAGGGGCCTATTTTCATTTCCTGGTTTAACTCAACTTTGGTGCCACCACTCTAAAATTTCTTCCTTACCTTCCACCCCAGCACCTCTGGATCACTGCCTGGGAAAACAGAACGGAGGAGATCAGAGAGATTGAGAAAGAGATTGGTTGATTTAGAAGAATAAGAAAGCAGAGCGCGGCCTTAGGACAGCAGCTCTTGGCGTGTTTCCTTTCCTGTCTGCGCGCCTCTCAGATTATAGGGATCTGTGAGGGGGCGGTGACCACAGCTCGTCTGGGTTGTGTACCCACCTAGGGTTATGCTTATTTTTGTCTTTCCAGTCTGCTGTCTTTGATGTGCAGCTGTACCATTTGTCAGCTGGTTTATGTGTTCTTTGCCCAGTTCTCCCAGAGAAGTCATTCTGCCCTTGGATCTCACAGAGGAAGACGCCAGGCATCAGTGACGGTGGGAAAGGAGGGAGGCAGGGCTGGGTGTACAGACCCTCCGCTGGGATGACAGGGCCCCCCGCCCCTCAGCCAGGCCTGGGCTAGAGACCCCTGCTGTCCTGTGACCAACCCTCCCAGGGCTCCCGAGACAGAGGACACAGACCTAATCTATCCACTTAGAATAAAATGTCAGAGCAGGAAAGGAGCTCGGGGTCACTGGGTGACATGCAGGGGGCTGGGAGGAGTGACTAGGTCACAGCTTCGGGGTGTGAGCCCTGGACAGGTGCTGCTTCCACACACCAGACCTGTGCGGCTACGATGGGAAACGAGGCCTGATGGTCCTGGCTGGAAGAGCTGGCAGTGGGGTTGCTGAGTGCTCCGTCAGGACACAGGCTTTGAACCCTGGCATCGCCTCTTCCCGGCTGTGTGACCTTGGGTGGGTTCCCTCCCAGATTCCTCATCTGTTCACAAGTGACCCAGACAGGTCCCACCCAAAGAGGCTTGCCTTCTCATACTCAGCGTCTGTCTGGAGACTCAGAAGAGCTACTTCATTTTACTTTCAGAGAACATCCTCCTCTGGGTTCTATTTTCTGCTTATGTTGAGTAGCCTCTCACAGACGCTCTAGAACTCTGACTCGTCTTTATTTTCCATTGTGCTGGGTGTTCGCTGCGGCACGCGGGCTTCTCTAGTTATGGCACGCGGGCTTTGCTGCCCTGAGGCATGTGGGATCTCAGTTTCTAGTGCAAGTGAAAGCGTTAGTTGCTCAGCAGTGTCTGACTCTCTGGGACCCCATGGACTGTAGCCCACTACAGGCTCCTCTGGTCCAGGGAATTCTCCAGACGAGAATACGGGAGCAAGGACTTCCCTGGTGGTCCAGTGGCTAAGACTCCAAGCTCGCAATGCAGGATACCTGGGTTCAATCCCTGGTCAGGGAAGTAGATCCCATATGCTGCAACTAAGACCAGGTACAGCCAAATAAATAAATAAAAAAGAATACTGGAGTGGGCTGCCATTCCCTTCTCAAGGGGATCTTCCCAACCCAGGGACTAAACCAATCAAATCCACGTCCCCTGCATTGGAAGGCAGATTCTTTATCCCGGACCACCAGGGAAGTCCCCTGGACTTGTCTTTCTTAATATGACGTGTTGGTACCAAAGCATTCGCAAGGAGCAAGTGGCCCAGCCCAGATGAGTTGGAGAGAGAGCTCTGGTGGCCTCACTGAATCAGGAGGTCCATGAACCTAAGGCCATTTGCTGTCCTGGAGTTGGCATGAGGGGCAGGGGTGGGGTGCCTCCCTGTTTAGAGAGGTCTTCCCATGCATTCCACTTTTTATCCCAAAGGAAAATATTGGCACTTGAGATTCATGGTTTATTTTGCATATAATAGTAGCCAGTGTTTTTAAGGATGATTTAATTTCTCCTTGTAATTCCTTCAGCTTCTTTTTAGTGTCTCTGACTTTCTCCAGCTTTGCTGGGTGGTGCTGGTGGTAGGAAAGTGGGGGATCATTGGAACCAGAGTAGTGAGACCCACTCACTGCCTTGTCATCTGCTCCATGGAGCTGAGGCAGCCTGACTCATAACACGGGCTTATACCACAGATGCTGCCCCCAGTCCCCAGAACAGAGCGGCACTGCCTCAAGCCCCAGAATGATCCTTAGTTCTCCTGCTCCTGCCCTGAAACCTCTGGAAGCAGCTGAAGAAAACTCAATGTCAGGGGGCTTCCCTGGCGGTCCGGTGATTAAGAATCTGCCTACCAATGCAAGGGACACCAGTTGGAAGATCCGTGGTCTGGGAAGATCCCGCATGCCACAGGGCAACTAAGCCCGTGTGCCACAACTACTGAGTCCACACTCTGTTGCCCATGAGCTGCAACTACTGAGCCCGTGTGCTGCCCCACTGAACCCCCATGCCCCAGAGCCTGTGCTTCACAACAGAATAAGCCACTGCAGTGAGAGCCCTTGAGCTTCAACTAGAGAATAGCCCCCACTTGCCGCAACTAGAGAAAGCCCACTCCTATCAACAAAGACCCCGTGCAGCCAAAAATAAAAAATTAATCTAAGAAACAATACTATTTATAAAAACAAACAAACCAAAAACAACATCACTGCAAAAATTCACACAGAAAATAGGAGGAGACCAAAATGTACAATGTTAAAAAAACTTCACTACAGATATATATATTGAGAGAGAGGAGAATAAGTACTGGAAAAGCCAGAAGCAGGAGTCCATAAACTATGGTCCGCAGGCCAGGTCTGATGTTAGCTAAGGATGGCGTTTACATTTTCAAGGAAAATATTTTGTGACACATGATATTTTATGCAACTCAAATTTCAGTGTCCGGAAATAAACTTTGAGACACAGCCATGCTCATTCATTTATACATCTATTACCAATGTCTACTTCCCTGCAGCAGAGGTGGGTAGTTGTAACAGAAGGCACGGCCCACAAACTTAAAATATTTACTATCTGGTCCTTTGCAGAAACAAATTGATGACTCTTAACCTCAAACTAAAGTGGAATACTGTTCTATTGTAGATCCATTTGTTTCAAATCCATAGTGAAAGTTCTCAGTCATGTCCAATCCACCAGGCTCCTCTGTCCATGGAATTTTCCATGTAAAGGATACTAGATTGATATATTTGATTGAAGTCGCTCAGTCGTGTCCTACTCTTTGCGACCCCATGGACTGTAGCCTACCAGGCTCCTCTGTCCATAGGATTTTCCAGGCAATAGTACTGGAGTGGATTGCCATTTCCTTCTCCAGCAGATCTTCCTGACCCAGGGATCGAACCTGGGTCTCCCGCATTGTAGACAGACGCTTTACCATCTGAGCCACGAGTGGGGTGCCATTTCCTACTCTAAGGCATCTTCCTGACCCAGGGGTCAAACCTGCATCTCTTGTGTCTCCTGCATTAGCAGGCAGATTCTTTATCCCTAGCACCACCCTTCAAATCCCATAACAATTTCAAATTATAGGGACGTCCATGGTGGCCCAATGGTTAGGACTCTGCACTTCCATTGCAAGGGGCAGAGGTTCAATCCCTGGTCAGGGAACTAAGATCTTGCATCCTATGCAGCGAGGCCAAAAGATATTTTAAAATAAATAAACAGAAATAAAACTTGAATACTTAAAAAATTTTAATGGAAATCAATAGGGAGAGCAGAATCTATTTTCTAGAACTTATTAAATCAAATCAATCACCAGTTAGTAAAATGAGGTGCGGGGGATTCTTTTGAGCAGTGATATTTTACAGACAGAACCCACTCTTGTTGACCAGCTGTTTTAGCCCCTGATGTTGTTCCCTCTGACTGTGTTACCCCCTCCCTCTTTCCCAGCCATCCAAGCCCCCATCTCTAGTGTAATTCTGGACTCTGATCTCTCTCTCTGACCCCAACCCAATTTTGAAACCCAGTCTAATGTTGTCTAAAATACACTTCTTGGATCTATCCCTTCCTTTCCATGCCCTCTGCCTACACTTGGGTTCCAGCCTCTTTGCTGTTTGCTTGGACCAGTGAGGTCACCTCCCTGCCAACAGTCCTTTCTTACCTGTCCAGTTGGCCCTGCCAACCACTGCCCAAGTGACCTTAGAGAGCCTCTTTGATGCTTCCCTGCTCATGCCCGTGAACAAAGTCCACACTGGCCACTTTGCCCACCTCCAGACTCCATCCGAGTGAAAAGCAGCCACCACATCACATGTGTCATCCCATCCGTTGTGCAGATGGGCAGGGAAGGGACCAGGGCAGCCCCTCTGAGCTGGACATAAGCCAGGGGGGTGGGAATCACCTTGGAAAATAGAGTGGAAGCCCAAAGGGAAAGTGGTTCACTCTGCACAAACACTGCTTCGACTTTCACTGATGCCGAGTTTGCCTGTTAAGTACCATCTCGATACCTTTGAGGTCACTGGGGTCTACTTGGAGTTCATGCTTATGATCAGACCTGTGTTGATTCTGGCTGCCACCTGGTGCATTTTGCCGTCCTCACTTTGTGCAGAGGAATGAGCTGACAGATGGGGACACGAGTACTTGGGCGGTGGGGAAGCTCAGCAGGAGGGCTGGGGCGGCAGCACTGAATAATCAGAAGACAGCGTTCATCAGTGAGCCCATCTTTTCAGGCATAACTAGAGTATGGGCTTTGGGACTTAGTGATGTGCAGAGAGTGGTGAGCTACTGCGTGTGTGGGTCCCTAGCTCCTCATATTTCCCAGGCTTTGTGGGAAGAGCGGCTTTCTCCAAAATCCATGATGTTTTTTAAGTTTGTCTTTTTTTTTTCAATGTGGACCATTTAAAAAAATTTATTTGTAATTGGAATGTAATTGTTTTATAATATTGTATTGGTTTCTGCTATACAACATGAATCAGCTTTAAGTATACATATTGATGTGGACCATTTTTAAAGTCTTTATTGAATTTATTACAATATTCCTTCTTGTTTTATGTGTTTTGGTTTTTGGGCTTCGAGACATGTAGGACCTTATTTCCCTGACCAGGGATCGAACACACATGCTCTGCATTGGAAGGCGAAGTTTTTAACCATTAGACTACTGGGGAAGTCCCCAAAACCCATGATTTTAAAATATGAGCAACCATCTCTCATGTCTCCTGTTTACTGGCAGGTGGGTTCTTTACCACTAGCGCCCCCTGGAGTATTCACTAAAACCAGCTGCAGGTTGAACAGGGTGAACTGATTTGGTTGGCCTGGCTCACCTGGGCCAGGGGAAGCATCTCCAGCCAGTTTGGGAGGCCTTGTGCTTCTGGGCTGTCGTCACTGTTCCCAGGTGGGGCTCCGGGTGAGTCAGCAGACGAGGTGACTCATGGATCAGTCTCAGGGACTAGCAGTTGGCAGTGACCAGGCAAGTTCCGAGACAGACTTCATTAGGAGGCGGTAAAGAAGGTGTTGCTTCCTAGGGTTGGGTGGGAAGCAGTCGTTGACTTCTTGGGTAATGAAATTTGTTCCTCTTAGCACAGGGGTTCTTATGTTTGGGGGCTTTCTAAGGAAAACAGACCATCAGCATATCTCAGGGTAGAGAATATCACCACCAAATCCTAAGCCTTGGGATCTTCCCAGGATAACATCTTGCTCGTCCTTGGGGGGATATCAAAGGCTTGGAGATATTCAGCTTCAGGAGCCTCCTCCAAGAGCTCCTTGAGGGTCAGGGACCTCAAGTCAGAATGAAAAGGGACCCCTTCTGTATAGGCTGCTACTGCTGCTAAGTCGCTTCAGTCATGTCTGACTCTGTGTGACCCCATAGACGGCAACCCACCAGGCTCCACCGTCCCTGGGATTCTCTAGGCAAGAGCACTGGAGTGGGTTGCCATTTCCTTCTCCAATGCATGAAAGTGAAAAGTGAAAGTGAAGTTGCTCAATCCTGTCCGACTCTTAGTGACCCCATGGACTGTAGCCCACCAGGCTCCTCCACCCATGGGATTTTCCAGACAAGAGTACTGGAGTGGGGTGCCATTGCCTAGTGGCTGCCAAAGTGGGGCCAGGCCTCCCACCCTCTGCCTACACCCAGAAGAGGTCTCACTGACCTCATTCTTAGAACCCTCCTAAGCCATCCCAAGGGCTTCCCTGGTGGCTCAGACAGTAAAGCATCTGCCTGCAGTGCGGGATACCCGGGTTCGATCCCTGGGTCTGGAGAAGGAAAGGAAATGGCAACCCACTCCAGTATTCTTGCCTGGAAAATCCCATGGATGGAGCCTGGTAGGTTACAGTCCATGGGGTTGCAAAGAGTCGGACACGACTGAGCAACTTCACTTCACTTCAAGCCATCCCAGCTTCTTATCCTACATAATGGAGAGACAAGGGAGCTCAGACACCCACACCAGCATGTCCTGCCTAGAAGGGAGAGAAATGGAGCTGGGTGTGAATATGCCAGTGGCCACCTGGTATAAGCACAGTGTCAGAAGCCTGGCTGTCCCCTCCACCCACGTCAGTCAAGTGTTACGTGGAAGGTCAGCCCCAGGTGGACCCTCCCACCCTGTAGCCCAACATTGTGCAATAGTTTTCAGAGGTGAGAACATTCTGCAACTCATAATACATTTAGACAGTACATGACATCAAGTCCGCCCTCCACACCTTGCCCGTGGCAGACTTTACTCACTGATCACAGAGGCCAGAGCTAGTATAGTGGAGGCAGGAAGGAGAAGGGCCCTGCCCTCATCAGCTTGTGTTACCAGCTCACCCACAGCCACTGAAAAACAGCCGTAGAATTAGATCAGAAATGTGAGAGGGTAACTATTAACAAATTATAACAGAAAACTAGAGATTTAAAGTAAAGAATGCAGGGGTTTCCCTGTCTATCCAGTGGTTACGACTCTGTGCTTCTGCTCTCTGCGCTTCTGCCGTAGGGGGCGTGGATTCAATCCCTGATCAGGGAACTAATATCCCACCAGCTGTGTGACACAGTCAAAAAGTAAAAAATAAAGAATGCAAACAAAATTAGAAGAAAGGTAAGAACAAATGAAAACAAAGAATGGGAAATGGCAGCCCAAACTTTAAAAATAAAAATTAAAGGTTAGATTTAGGTTAAAATTATGCAAAATGATAAAAGTTACAATTATAAAAAGGAGTGACTTTTTTTTAAGTCACCTAAAAGATTAGAAAAATGGAAGATAATAGGGAAATACATTTTAAAGGGATTACAAAAGGTTAATGACCCTCTGGGGAACTTTTACAATCTTTCTACAAGTATAAAATTATCTCAAAAAATTAACATAAAAGTGAAACACCAACATGAATCTAGAGTGAAAATTCAAAGTAAAAAAATGAAACAATGTAAGGATTTAAATAAATATATGTACAATAAATCAATGCAATAAATATATACAGTAAATAAATGAATAATACAATAAATAAATACATATAAATAAATGTTTATTTAGATATGTTTTATTACATGTATTTTAATACATATATGTATTACGTGTCTTTATATATATATGTAATAAATAAAATAAACATGTAAAATAAATCAAAACACAGCTGAGATTTTAAAAGAATTTTTTAAATCTTTAAATTTTAAAGGATTAAAATTATAAAAGTTTAAAGGCAGGAAGTAAAAGCAACTAGAACAGGGGAGTTTCAAATATGATAAATATAAAGTAGAAAATGAATTATGAGATAATTAGATAATTTAAAAGGAAGATGTCAAAGTAAAAAAAGACTCAAGTTACAGAGATAACAATGTAAAACCTAGAATAATCCACCAGAGTAGCATGAATGAACCAAAGCAAAAGGGCATACTCAAAAATTCAGAAATTCAAGCTTATGAGTTATTTTAAGATAAAGAATAAAATATTCTTAGTAAAGACGAGGGCAGGGCATTCCCTGGCAGTCCAATGGTTGGGACTCTGAGCTCTCATTGCTGGGGGCCCGGGTTCAATCCCTGGTCTAGATACTAAGGTCCTGTAAGCCATGGGGTACAGAACAAAAAGCCAGTGTGGACAGAGGATGGTTAAATGGTAGTTTCTGATCCAGGAACACGGCCATCTCTCCATCTGTCAGGGCCACTTTGCTTCGTTTCATCAGCGTCATGCAGTTTTCTGCACACAGGCCTCTTGCCTCCTAAGTTTATCTGTAGGTATTTTGCTCTTTTTGTTGCAATGGTAAAACGGATTGCTTCCTTAGTTTCTCTTTCTGATCTTTCATTGTTAGTGTATAGGAATGCAAGACTAAGAAGAACAGTACAGGGAACTCTGCTTAATGCACTGTGGTGACCTGAATGGCAAGGAAGACCAAAAGGGTGGGGATAAGTGTATATTTATAACTGATTCACCTTGCTGTATAGTAGTAACTAACACAACATCATAAATCAACTGTATTCCAATAAAAATTGATTTTAAGAAGTTGTTTCTGGTGGGCTTTGTTGAGCTGAAGCTGAGTCTAGGCTAGGGCTTTTGGGGGAGGACATGCATTGCTGCTCCTTAGCCCCAGATTCACACTGCGCCCTGTTAGGGACTTAGCCCAGCCCTCGGAATGCACACATAAGGTTTCTGAAGGGATCCAATGAGGTGAGTGGAAGCCCCACTCTGACCCCTAGTGGGGCCACCTGGCTCAGAGCTGGGGCATCAGAACACTTGGGTGTGATTGAGCAATCACATTGTTTCTCTGCACCTCCTTTTCCTTACTGGCACTGCCCAGCCAATGCCTTCCCTCTCTGCAAAATACAAAAACAGAAAACCATCCAAGTACTGGTCAGCAGCATTTACTCTATCATGAAGTAGAAAGAGCATTGGGCATAGAAACAAATTAGGCCCCTTGAACCTGCCCAGCCGGTGGTTTTGGATATGAACTGATGTGCTGTTGGTGAATGAAAAGTGCACACATGCATGTTAATAACACTTCAGCAGAGATACCCCTCCACAGATGAGGTTGGGTACTCTACTTGTTGGAGAAGGGAAACGAAAGGCAGAAATCTACCTTCCATGAAGTGGGGAGGGGCACTTCTGTCTCCCTGTCCCGCCTCCCCTCACCCCAGCACTTAGCCTGAGCACAGCATCCAGCCCTCACTTCCCATCTTCTTTCCCCAGGTGGGCCTTGAACCAGGATGGCTGAGCCCCGCCAGGAGTTCGACGTGATGGAAGATCATGCTCAGGGGGACTACACCCTGCAAGACCAGGAGGGTGACATGGACCCCGGCCTGAAAGGTTAGTGCACAGCCCTGCCAGGCACCCTGGGGATCACAGCCAGCCCTACTGCTTTGGAAAGAGCTGGCAGGAGGGGTTTGCATCCTGATTTTTAAAGGAGTTTTAAATACTTTATTATTTTAGATTATCCATAGATTTGAAACCTCATTCATTTGAATGAGCCCACAGAACTCAAAATGTGAGGCTCTTTGAAAATCTGCCTTTGCAAAGGAGAGTTTGCCACAATGCATAGATGTATTGTGACAAAGACTGCAGGGGGCTTGTCAGTCTAATTAATACAAGGGCAATCTGTTGAGTCTTTAGCCACATCCATGAACCTATAAATCAGCAGAATTCATTAGCATGCAATATACGTAACTTTAGGGCCTTCCCTGGTGGTCCAGTGGCTAAAACTCCTTGCTCCCAGTGCAGAGGGCCTGAGTTCGATCCCTGGTCAGGGAACTAGACCCCACATGCACAACTAAGACCTGGCACAGCCAAATAAATAAATAAACATAAATAAATATATATTTTAAAATGCATGACTTTATACATTATTTTTTTTTTCTCTTCCTTAATAGGCGTGTAAGGTCCCTATTTGGCCAGAGTTGATCAGTTCTGGGTTTCCTATTGTTGAACCTATAGTACTAAACCGCATCGACTTCTAGATGTTCTGTAATATAGCCTTTTAGCTAAATTGGCTTGGCCTCTTCTCTGCCTCTCATCCCCACCTAGTTCGGGAGCCCCGTGGGGCACACAGAGCCCTCTTTCCAGCTCCAAATGCCAATCCCCATGTTGGTGCCAGGAGCAGCAGGCTGGCCCACAGAGCACTGGGTTGTGCTGCCAGGAGCCCTTCTCCCCACAGTGTCCCTGGTGGCCAGTGCTCCCTGGAGCAGCCCTCAGAGCAGGGTAAGAGAGACTAGGTCCCTGTCCTCCACACCCATTTCTAAGCAGACAAAATGGCTGTCTACTTTTCTCTTTAAATGCTGCAAGTAATAAAAACACTTTGCAGCCTGGGGTGTGGGGTGGCGGATGGGAGTGCTGGAGTTCCAAGGTGGGAGGGAACCTCTTCCAGGTACATCCATCGGAGAAGGGTCCCTGGAAGAGGCAGGGTCACCAGGAGGAGCCCTGGGTTGGGGAAGCATGCAGAGCCATCATTCCCATCTTGGAGATGTTTCAGGACTCACTGGGGACCCTTGTTTCAAAGGCTAACTTCTCTGTACCTGTTTAGGCAGAGAACACACTGGAGGCAGAGCTTGGGAATCAGACAAAAGGGCTCCAAGTTAGGGGAGTTGAGGGAAGGCATGGACTGTCCTGGGAACTCAGAGGCTGCCCTCTGGCCTTCTTGGGAGCCCCCAGCCTGAAGCTCTGGGTGAGGGGTGTACCAGGGTGGGAGGTGGGGAGGAATGCCTGCTCCACCTAGGGGTCCCAATTGGCCCAAACCTCCCTTCCCGGTGTCAGGAACCAAATGGTGGCAAGAATTACTTTCTGACCTCTCCCGGGCCGAAGCCTGACTCAGGCCAGAGCCGCTACTTTTCAGCTCCCCGTGGAGGGTTGGGGGCAGCTGGGCCCTGGGATCTCCCCAGGCTGAGGACCTGAGCCCACTGTCTCTTCTGCCTCATTAGCAGTATTGCTGCTTTCACTTTCAAGTGTCCTGATTTGGGTGGTAAAGAATATAATTACTTACGGGGCTTCCTGGGTGGCTCAGTGGTAAAGAATCTGCCTGCCAGTGCAGGAGACACAGGTTCGATCCCTGGGTCAGGAAGATCCCCTGGAGGAGGAAATGGCAACCCCCTCCAGTATTCTTGCCTGGGAAATGCCACGGACAGAGGAGCCTGACGGGCTGCAGTCGATCACGACTGAGCACAAGCATGAGCGCCCTGCGTATAACGGGGCTTGCTTAAAAGGACGACGCAGGCATTTTTGTAGAGCTCTAAACAGCTGGCAAAGGGCTTCGGCCAACAACGTCTCAGGCACTGCTCACAGTAACCAGTGAGGACGGAGGTTACCCTCCCTAGTTTACAGATGACAGTTTCCTCTCTGAGGTCACGGGGCCAGTATAGCCTTTCACTCTACACCAGCTGTTTCTGCCTCTGGTCACTCTCAGCCAAGTCCCCCTGGAACTTCAGTTCCTGAAGTCTTCACGTGTGCTAAGTCGCCTTCAGTCGTGTCCAATTCTTTGCGATCCCATGGACTGTAGTCCACCAAGTTCCTCTATCCATGGAGTTCTCCAGGCAAGAATACAGGAGTGGGTTACCATTTCCTTCTCCAGGGAATCTTCCTGACCCAAGGACTCAACTTGTGTCTCTTACATCTCCTGCATCGGCAGGCGGGTTCTTTACCACTAGCGTGGGAGAGCATCCAACTTAGGATCCTAACATACTGAATTCTGCCCCAGGTGAATTAATTGTGCCAGTGAAAAATGATGCTCTATTTAGGGTGACCTGGTTTAATAAGTTTAAAAATATGTATCATGTTGAAACAAATGTACCATAATAATGTAGGATGTTAATAACTAGGGAAACTGGCAATGGGGTATCCTCTGTTCTCTCTTTGCAATTTTTCTGTAAATCTAATAATTCAATTTATAAAGTAAGAACAAGTTTACCAAGTTATTTTGTGCCTTAGAGGTGCTTAAAGTACAGTTGCTGAAATTCCTCAGTTCTTTTAACATAAAATGTCATTGGAAGGTCTGTGCTAAAACAGATATATGTGTAAATATATAATACATACATGCAGATTTTAAGTTGCTAACCTTTTTGTCACTGCTGTGAAAGTGTTTGAAGATAGTCTAAACAAACTTACTCAAACAATATACTTGCCAAGAAAGCAAGTGATACCTAAGAGATTTTCAGAGTTCTCCTCAAATTTGTTCTTGCTACTAAGGATTTAGAAGGAATTATTTTTATATGGAGAGTGAAAGGTGTGACTTGACAGAAGGTGCACTTTACAAGCAACATTTCAGATAGGTGACAGAGACTTTTTTGAATAATGACAAGAAACCACATGTAAAATACTAGAACAGAGAGCATCTGAGTAGATGCTAAAAGTTGGAATAGGATTAGGTGGAGCCAAAGAGAGCTGCAAAGTGGGTGAAAGTTGGTTAACTAATAAAACAGAGCACCCGTGTGAATTAAAAGGTGTTAATGAGTTAACTTGTTAGATCTTCCAACTAAGACAGTCAGAAGAGGCCTCTTCCACCTTTCCTCCCACCATACAAAAAATTCAACATGGATAATGCGGATGATCACAGTGGCAGGCTGGGGATGGACTGGGGGAGGGGTGTTTGGGGGGCAAATGCTTGAGGCACCATCACACCTGTAGGCTCCTGTGCTTTGGCAGTTGAGGCTGGTGGGTAATAAGACCCAGCAGACAACACCAAAACTGCCATGAGATACCACTTCATATTTACGAAGATGGCTATAATTTAAAAAATGGAAAATGCCAAGTGTTGGTGAGGATGTGGAGAAATTGGACCCCTTGTGTATTGCAGGCAGGAGTGTTAATGATGCAGCAGCTGTGGCAACCAGTTTGGTGGTTTTCTAAAAAATTGCATGTAGAACTACCACACGATCCAGCGATTTCAGTCCTAAGGATATATGCAAAAGGATCGAAACGAGGAACTAGAACAGATATTTGTACACCATTGTTCATAGCAGCATTATTCAAAATAGCCAAAAGGCTGGAACAATCAAGTGTCCATCAACAGATGAACGGATAAACAAAAGATGGTGGTATATCATCATATTTCATCATATACATATGATGAAATGTTATTCAACCAGGAAAAGAAATGACACTGTGACAGATGCTACATGGACGGATCCTGAGAATATTATGCTTTGTGAAATAAGCCAGATATAAAAGGACAAATGTTGTACAGTTTTATAGGGTATCTAGAAGAGGCAAATTCATAGAGACAAAAAGTAGATAGAGGCTGCCAGGGGTTGGGAGGGAGGGAGAGAGAGTTATTGCTTAATAGGTACAGAGTTTTGTTGGGGAAGATGAAAAAAGTTTTAGATATAGATAGTGGTGATGGTTACACAGCGTGGTGAATGTATTTAATGCCACTGAATTGTGGTTAAAGTGATAGATGTGAAGTTGTGATTTTATACCAATAAAAGAATCTCAGCTCACACACACACACACAAAGGCCCAGCAGACAGTCTGCAGATGATTCCTCACCATGTGTCCAAAGCCTGCTTGAGGGAGTTGGCAGGTTTTCCCAAGCTTCAGGACTGGAAGCTTCTTTAGAATCAGTGCTTCTTTGGCTGGATCAGTGCAGCCAGGGTGGGTGTTCAGGGATGGCGTTCCAGCAGAGGGTTCGAGGTGTCTGACCCCAAAGTGTGCTGGAACACCACTTGCCTCTTTTCACCTCTGGGGTCTGCCTCGGGCAGAGCCGGTTCCCTGTCCTCTACTCCAGGGCTCCCCAACCCCACCCCACCCCCTCCCCTGTCAGGTAGCGTGGCTTTTGCTGAGTCCATTCGAGGTCCCCTGGCTTTGGAGTCTGGTCGGGCAGTTTTCCCGTAAATAGTGATGACTGACATTTCAGGTATGACAAGGTTTGTTGGGCAGGACTGGGAGACGCAGCCCAGTGTCCGGTTAGAAGTAGGTCCCATGTCTGCCCTGAGCTAATTTCTCTGCAGAGGAAGCAGTTCGATTTCTGAGTGTTTTCCCAGGGTTTACTTGTCGTGAATTCATGGCCATGATCTCCCGTGAACCTCTCCGGTAAGGAAAGACAAAGCCCCAGGTTTACTTGTGGCTTAGCTCTCTGGGGTCTGCTGCCCATTTGTCAATATCAGAGCCTTTGTCTCAGTTGGAACCACAAGCTAATTAAAAGGCAATTTCTCTTCTTGCCCCAGAACAGGTAAATGTCACGTGCCTTTTTCCTGATGACCCTGGTGTGGGGGCCCAGTTGTGGGGTGGGGGTGGGGTTGGTCCCCTTCTTGGTATTATCACGAGACCACAGTCCATCCATCTGGGGTCTATACTGGGTGATTTCGGCTCCAAAAGACACTGCCCCCCAGTTCCTCTGAAGTCGAAATTGGGGGCGGAGGGAGGCAGCCATTCTGAGGGGTTCATTGTGTATGTTCCAGAGTCTCCCCTGCAGACCCCGGCCGATGATGGATCTGAGGAACCAGGCTCTGAAACCTCTGATGCTAAGAGCACTCCGACGGCGGAAGGTGGGGCCCCCCTTCTCTCACGGCTTCATTCAAACAGCTCCTTCCATGCTCCAACCTGTGCTTAGCCATGCTTTGAGCTCATACATGCCAGCTCATACGTGCCACCCTTCCTGGCTGCACTTGCTGCTGCCCCTGGCTGAGAGATATGCCCACTCAGTGCTTTGTGGATGGGGCTTGGGCCCCAAGTGTTGTGGGAGCCATGCTCTGTCTTCATGCCTTGCTCGCTAGTGCCAGGGATGGGCAGCTTCATCATGGGTGAGCTTCAAGACAGCCACACTTGAACAGGCTGGGATTGTGGCAGAGCAGGGCCTGATGTCAGCTCCACAAAGCCCCCGCTGCTTGTCCATTGTCCTCTCCACACTTCTCCCATGAGCCACCAGGTCCCCGAGCAGTGGTTTGGTTCAGGAAAGGGTAGGTCAGCGCACATCTCCAAGCTCACACTTTGGGACTGCTCTTGGTTTAGTATCCTTCATTTCTTGAGCTGGGCCTGGGCCTCTGGACTTTGGCCATGGTGTTAGCTCCAGCGCATCTTTTCTAACCTGTCTTCTGTAGACATTCAGTATCTAGGTTATTATTATAAAGCTTCTGATGTATTTCCTGAGGTGTTCCTTGGACCGTCTTCTCTTACTTTCCATCCATATCAGTCAGGACTATGTTTGAGGAACTTCCCTAGTGGTCCAGTTGTAAAAATTCTGCCTGCCAATGCAGGGAACATGGGTTCGATCCCTGGTCCGGGAAGACCATTCCCGCATGGGAATGCGGGACAACTAAGCCTGTGTGCCACAAGTACTGAAGCCTCCACACTTCAGGGCCCATGAGCCACAAGAGAAGCTGCCATAATGAGAAGCCCGTGCACTGCAATTAGAGAGTAGCCCTGGCTCACAGCAACTAGAAAAAGCCCTCGTGCATCAAGGAAGACCCAGCACAGCCAAAGAAAAAAAAAGACTACATTTGATCACAGGTAACAGAAAGCCCAACTCACTGTGGCATATATATGAAGAGGTTTATTTGTCTCACATAATAAAACATCTGGACTCGAGTAGCAGCTCCTCAGTGTCATCAGTGCTCTCTGTCTTTATCTTCTGCCATCTTTAATGGCTGGATTATTGCCTCACGGTTACAGAATGACTGCTGCACCTCCAGGCATCACATCTATCTACAAAACAAGAAGAAAGTAGCAAAGCAAAGTGACCGAAAGAGCCCGGAAACCAAACATGTTCCCTTTTTATTAGGAAAGAAAGAGTTTTTCTACATACCCCACCTGACCAACTTCCATTTATGTCTCATTGGCAGGAACTGGGTTTTCTGATGCTCTCTGGCTGTAAGGCAGGCTAAAACATTGAGTATTGTGCCTTTCAGCTTCCTTCATAGGAAAAATCAAGGGAGAGGGGCATTGAGAATGGCTTTTGAGTAACTAGTCTGCAGAGTATGCCCCTCCATCTCTCCATCCTCCCCAAGGTTCTAGTCGCAGCACTTCCCTGGGCCCTGCCCATGACTTTGGTGAGAACCTGGCCCCAGCATCTCCCCAGGCGTCCACCTTTAGATGAATTCAGAAAGTGGCTGTCAAGTTCCTTGCCAGTTGATGGTATAAGGATATAGTGGATGTGGCCCTTCCCCTTCTTCCCCTCCCCACCACCTCCAAGGTTCTCAGCCTCCTAGTGAAGAGAAAATCAGACCAAATGCTCCTTGCTCTCCTTCTTAGAGCCAGTGATGCAAGACATAGCCTGCTGATCCTGTTCAGACAGTTTTACAGGTTGCCTAGTGCCCTGAGAAAGTCCTGAAGCACTCATGCCAAATTTTAAGCCAGCCTTCCAAATCTACTTTATTCTGGAAGAATCTTCCTACCACGTCTTGCTACATTCTGGATCCTGTCCGTGTGAGGGTCTCAAGAGCTTCAGCTCTCATGGCTTGGGGAATGGCGGGGAGCTGCTGGGGTGGAGCTCTGCCAGGCTGCTCCCGAGACAACCACAACAAAAAGGACTCCAATTGACGAACCTGACTCAGGCTCTTGGAAAGCGTTTAAAGCTGACACCTCCTCCTGTTTGCCCAGAATGGTTTGGTAGTATGCCAGTACATTTGCTCAGGGAGGAATGCCGATCTGGAAGCATTCACCTTGATAAGAGACTGACAGCAACTCCTGGTGGTGAATCTTTCCCTCTTTGCTCTGAAGGTGGATCCATCTGTCGGCCTGTTGTCAAGCACCTGACCTCAAACAGAGCCGGCCTGTTCATTGCCACCCAGGGGGGTCTGTGCTTTATAACCAAGGGTCATGGGCTCCAGGAGACAGGGGAATTAATGTTGTTGTTCAGTCGCTCAGTCATGTCTGACTCTCTGCGACCACATGGACTGCAGCAGGCCAGGCTTCCCTGTCCTTCATCTCCTAGAGCTTGCTCAGACTCATGTCCATCGAGTCAGTGATGCCATCTAACCATCTCATCCTTCTCCTCCTGCCTTCAATCCTTCCCAGCATCAGAGTCTTTTCTAACGAGTCGACTCTTTGCATCAGGTGGACAAAGTATTGGAGCTTCAGTTTCAGCATAAATCTTTCCAATTAATATTCAGGGTTGATTTCCTTTAGGATTGACTGGTTTGATCTCCTTGCTGTCCAAAGGACTCTCAAGAGTCTTCTCCAACACCAACAGTTCAAAAGCATCAATTCATCGGTGCTCAGCCTTCTTTGTGGTCCGACTCTCACATCCATACTTGACTACTGGGGGATTAGAACTGGAAGAAAACTTGGAGGTCAAGGCACCTCCCATTTTGCAGATGAGGAAACTGAGACCCTAAGAGGACAAAGGACTTGCCCAAAGCCGGGCTCCCAGCAGAACCGTAGCCTCCAGCCCTGACTGCAGAGTTTGCCTTCTCCTGTTCTGCACTGCTGTAAGGATCAAACATCTGTGACCACTCACCTGATTTTCAACGTTTCTTCCTTAAAAATATTGGCGACCAGAAGTCCCTTTCGCTGCAGTGTTTAGAGGGGGGCTGTTCTGGCTTTCCTGGTAGAGGGCTCGGTTGTCTCATAAGCTGTTGCCTCTTGGACAGAGTATTCATGTTTTCCTGGGGAGATTTCAAGCGGGAGCACGCCTCTGGGCCCTGCCTTGTGGGGTTGCTTTTTTGCATGTGGCTGAGTCCCCTTCCTGCCTCCGCATTCCTGCACCTTTGCATCCCCAAAGAGCGCAAGGTGAGGGGCGTGGCACGGCCCGTCCCAGCCCCTAAGGTGGTTTCCACTTCTGGCGGTTTCCAGATGCGACAGCACCCTTAGTGGATGAGGGAGCCCCCGGTGAGCAGGCGGCCGCTCAGGCCCCCGCGGAGATCCCAGAAGGAACCGCAGGTGAGGGTGGCTCTGGGGGCTGGGTGCCGGGCTCCCCAGCTGTAGGATGGGAGTGCGTGGGGTTCTGCCCGTCTCCAAATGAGGTGGGAATGCGGGTGGATGCCAGCCTCCCGAAATCTCGGGTTGTTCTGAGCTTGATGTCCTGTTGCCTCCATCGCTGCCTGCCCGTCTCCTGGAGGATAGAGAACCTTCTGGATTCCTTCCAGCCTCTCCTCTCCTTGTCTTAGCTCCAGAGAGTTCTTGGAGGCAGGCTGGTGGCCGAGGTCAGTCCACGGTCCTGCTGGGACTCTGCCCAGCGACAAGGTTACTTCCTAGCGGGTAAACAGCTCCCTGCGGGGAGCACCTGAGTGTGTCACAGCATCCAGATGGCCCACCCACATCTTGGAGGATTGTAACTGGATAACCCCCCAGGAACTCAGTGATGTACTCTAGCATCCAATTTTAGGACGATCTTTTCAAACGTATCAGCATAGAACAGACGTGATGAGACTGTCCTGTCAACATTGATGATGGGGAGCAGCCCAGATGGGGCATTGACCAGAAAGAGCACTGAACTCGGGACCGCCAGAGTCACTGTGAGCTGCCCGGGCCTTTAGGAAACAGTGAGCAGAGCCCGGAGCTCTGGCTGTCACTTCCTTCACGTCCACCTCCCTGGGCTAGGCATGACTGCAGCCACTGGCTTGGCGATGGGGACGGTGCTCAGCAAGAAATGCAGGACGAGCTCTGGATGGTGTTTCAGCAGCAGTGGAGAGTGAGGAAATGTCCCCGGCAGGAGTTCTTTTCCTTCCTGAAGGTGGGGCTCAATGGCAGCTGTTTGGGAAGTCTGCAGCCTTGTCCCCAGCCGTGTGGGTTAAGGATGCCGGGCAGGGGCCAAGCAACGCCACCCGCTCCTCCGAGTAGTCTCCGCTCTGCAAGCTGCTCTCCAGAGATGAATGGAGGGGGACATTCTGGATACTGACAGGCCTCGTCCTTGACAGTGAAGGTCGTTTGAAGGCCATGGAACCAACGACTCGCAGGATGAGATCACGGGTAGCTTGACTTTTGTCTCTCACTGTCACTTTATAACTTTTCAGTGGGCAAAGCTCTTCTTCCGCCTGGGACAAAAACTCTAGGGAACTCTTGACTTGCCATCACTCCTGGATTATCAAGTGTTTTAGTCTCCACCAACACACAACCCAGTCTGCAAATGCTGATGAGAATGTGCAGTCTGGGACTTCCCTGGTGATCCAGTGGCTAAGAAACCCCCCTGCCAATGCAGGGGACACAGTTCGACCCCTGGTCAGGGAAGATTCCCACGTGCCTTGGAGCAACTAAGCCCATGCCCTGAGCCTGTGCTCTAGAGCCGCAACTACTGAGCCGGTGCTCTGCAGCAAGAGAAGCCGCCACAATGAGAAGCCCAAGCACCACAATTAGAGAGTAGCCCCCTGCCCCTCGCCACACCTAGAGAAAACCTGCATACAGCAACAAAGACCCAGAGCAGCCAAAAATAATCAATGAATTTTTAAAAAAGGAATGTCCAGTCAGGGTAACACTCAAAGCTGCAGGTCCTCCTCTCTGGGACTGGAGAGGGGCGAGAACCAGGAGGGGGGCAGGGAAGTTATTCCTGCATTGGGGCTGCTATGAGCTGGCGCCTCGCAGTTTCTGCAGGTGTTGCAAGTTGAGTCTTTCCCTGTGGGGTTTTTGGAATTCTTCCAGATACCCCCGTCCCCCGCCATCCCCATCGTCCTCCTGAAGTTCTCTCCCTCTGCTCTCGATTCCAGCAGACATTCCTCTCTCTTGGGTCCCTTGGGGTCTGAAGATCTGTCTCATCTCTCCTCTGCCAGGGTTGGCTTGCTCACATCGGTGGCCCTGCCGGACATGGCCTGAGGTGCCCCTTCCACTATGGCTGCCCTGTGCCCACCACAGGTCCACGGGGGACATGGGCGTTCCTTGCCTGAACAAACCACGCATATGCAGACAGCCCCGGGCTTTGCTCCCCAACCAAGGCAGGGCCAGCCTGCCTGTCTTTGAGTTTCCCCAGGTGGAGTTCTGATAGCCCTCCACCACGTCCCTAACCCTAGGGGACACACACCACCTGTCTCCACCTGGTGCCTTGAAATCCTTTCAGTGGGACTGAGATGGGAGGCAGACAGGTAGCCACTACCCCACCCACCCTAAGCTGCTCTCTCTAAAGAAATCCTCCTTTAAAATTCTCTCCCCCTCCACCCTTTTACATCCTGAATGAAGTGGGAGGTTTTAGAGTTGAGGGGACATTTTTTCTGCTGGTGGCTTTAACAATATGTACCTTAGTTTCAGGCCTCCCTGTTGGCTCAGACGGTAAAGAATATGCCTGCAATGTGGGAGACCCGGGTTCAGTCCCTGGGTTGGGAAGATCCCCTGGAGAAGGGAATGGTTACCCACTCCAGTACTCTTGCCTGGAGAATTCCATGGACAGAAGAGCCTGGTGGGTTACAGTCTATGGGTCGCAAAGAGTCAGACACGACTGAGTGACTAACATGCCTTAGTCGAGCACTGCACTTGGGCACGTGTCTTTGTTGTATCTTGGTTCTGTGAAACTTCCCATTGGAGGTCCATTTGGGAGTGCAGTGCAGCCATCCCCCTGCAGGTGTCCCTGCCTTGCAGGGTGAGCATGGAGCTATCTTGGGGCTCCAGGGAGGCAGAGAAGCCATATAGGCTGGTGATGGCCCAACCACTGGCTCACACCCTCCCTCTCTCTGGCTTCTCTGAGCATCTCTCTTGCTGGGATCAAGGGGTGTCAGAGATACCAGCAGCCTGCAGTTTCTAATTTGCATCAGGACCAGGGTATCACGACACCACATTGGTGTGTGAAAGCGATGGGCTTCCCAGAGCCATGGCAGTGACGTCATCGGCACGCTGCCTGGTGTCCTGTCTTAGGGACTCCATGCCGTGTAGCTGGTTTGGTGATTTGCTGTCTCCCTGGGCCTTTCTTCTGTAACCTTGTCAGAAACTCAGACCAAACCTACGCTCAGAGCAGTGCTTCCCTGACAGACATCTTTTGTCAAGTGACATGGAGCTATCATTGTTAGACCTCACGGGCTGTACAGCATCAGCGTGCAGGGCATGCAGAGGTGTTTCTGCCTAGGAACTGCCAATGGGGAAGCTGCCCGAGCCCACTGCCAGCCCCCTGCCCCTCGCCACAGTGGCCCTGGGCAGGCCAGTGGGCTGGGTGTCTTATCAGGCCGTCATACACCTGTCCAGTGACCCAGAGAGTCTTTCCTTTGCATCCTCCATGTTCTCTGTGGTGGGCCTGCATGGCAAGAGGTGCTAACTTGGCATTTCTGATTTAGTTGTAGAGACTGAGTCATCGCAGGTCTGGGAGGAAAAAACTGATGGCCCAGCCAGCCACTGGTGCGCATTTCTCAGGCTGGTGGCCTCCCTGTCCCTGTCCATCAGGGCATGTTGGCCCTCCTGAGGTGTGGGGTCACACCCATGTCAGTGTGTGGCCAACTTGCCTTAGAGGGTCTTTCTTCTGGACACTCATACACTTTGTCCTGCAGTGATCTCGCCATTTCTTCAAGATGCAGAAATTGGCGTTGTATGAAAGCTTACCGACTTTGGTACCATTGATGACATGATCAGGAGTTTGTCTCAGTCTTTTTTTTGTTCGGGAGGGACAGTGGGCTCCCTAAGTGGGAGCCCAAGATACCCCCAAAACTGCTCACTGACACTACCACCCACCTTCAATCAGATGGCACCTATTCTTAGCAGGCAGTTGAAGGGGTTTGCCCAGTTGTTTGGAGAAAAGAAACTGAACCTCTAGGGGGCTCCTACCATGTACCAGACGCTGCTGAACGCGTGCACACAGTTTCGTATGAACCCTCAACGCTCTCCTACAAGACAGGCTGATGTTATCACTTTGGGGTTCTAGAGTTGGAAACTAAAGCTCAGAGAGGCTAAGTATGGCGGCACCTGAGCTGGAACCCCAGCCAGACTCCACGGCCCACACACCTAGTCCTTCCTGCACCTTTGGCTCCCCTAGGAGCGCTGACGGGGCTGGGAGGGCGGCCTCCACCAGGACACAGCTCCACAGCAGTGGCTGAGCAACAGAGTGCTTCTTCGCCCTCCCTGTCCTGTGTCTTTATCGAGCGGGGACTGAGAACCCAGGGCCCACTGTGGGGAAGGCCTTTCCTACCGGACTGTGTTGCCTGAAGGTGTGTGGGCGCTGGGGGTGGGCGGTGTTTAGTGGACTGTTTTCATCCACATCCCCAGCAGTCACGTTTGCACAAAAGAGCCAGAGGTACAGCACTTCAGAAACCTGTTGGGAGGGGCAGGGAGCTCTGTTTCTAGCAAACAATAACTGTGTCTGCTTTTTATCCTCTTCATTTGCTGACACACAAACCAGCTGAAGAAGCAGGCATTGGCGACACGTCCAACCTGGAAGACCAAGCTGCCGGACACGTGACCCAAGGTCAGTGGGCTGGTATTGCCTGCCACACATGACATGGGGGGTTGGGAAGAGGGGGTGGCAACACTCAGATGGACCGTGCCCTGAGAAGAGAATTTGGACCTGGGCCTGAATTCCAGGGTCCAGATCTTTAGGAGCTGGTTTTTCACTGAAGGTGGGCTATTCAGGTAGAGGAAGAGCTTTTGCTCTCTCTAGTCATTTCTGAGTCCTTCCCAGTGTGTTTGCTGTTCTGAAAGCTGCTGGCCTCGCCCAGCTTGGGAACTCGAGCATCAGTGACCAACAGAAACACAAATGTGTCTGATGAGTGATTCTCCCCGTGGGCGGCCCTCTGGCCCATCCCCGGAGCAAAGCCTCAACTCTGTCGCCACCAAACTATTTCTTCTGTGCAGCCTTCAGATTTTATTGTGATTTTCTTCTCAGGGACCAAAATTACTGTGCTTAAGAAAAACAGTTTCGTATGATCACTGAGCATAAATGTTTTTAAGAACTTAAATTGTAAATCCTAGAGATTCCTTATCTTTGGAAATGGAGACCTCCAGTACAACCTAGCTGAGTTTTGTTTTCTGTCATTGGCTGCATAAATGAACTTGAGAGTCTGCTGTATAATGTGGAAGCTTTTAGACTGTAAGAGAGCTGGGAAGTCACTGGTCTTTTCCCCACAAAGTGGTTTGGGATTTGTTCAGTGTTTAGCACTGCCGCTGAGCCATCTGGCTTTAGGGAGACTCTGGGCCCTGAAGAAATGTCTCCTTGAGGTGCTTTGAAGCCTAACGACACATTTCTGTGACTCCCAGGGTTCTCTGCCCCATAGCGTGCTAGTGTTTCTCATCTCACACAGCGTGGAAAGACGTGTTTTCATTCTTAGGCTTACATAGAGCTTCAAAAAAATAGTAGAAGCGATAATCATTATAAATAGGGAATCTCAGTCTATGTGTTAAATAGAATCTTGCCTCCTGTTTCTTTTAGGTCATTATTTCTAGCTTTTAGGTAAAATGAGAAGTTTTTATAACCTCTGGAAATGGCCATCTATTTCCATAAAAAGAAGTGAGTTTGAGTTTTTCTTACAAATTTTTATCGTAAGCTATGTCTCCATGTCCCTGAAACATATTCCGTGGAACAAAAAGATCAGGCCAACAGCTCTCCTAGAAACCTTACTTTGGGGCTAACTGAATTTTTAACTTTCCCAGCACTGGCTTAGTATCATAGAGCTACATAGACGAACACCAGGGAGCATCTGCAGTGGGACGCTGGCACCAAATCTGCGCACATGTGGAGGTTTCTACCTCTGTGCTGCCCAGGCCAGTGTTTAATGTCTCATCTGGAGCTGCTGATCCAAATGGCCAAGCCCAGCTCCCTCCAGTGGGGCCTTGGGAAATCCAGACACCCTGGCGATCCACAAATATCTCACTGCCACAGACCTGCAGTCTGTTTTGTGCTAAAGCAATCAGATTTGGGAAGAACCATGTACACAGAAGCACAGCTCTTCTCTCTTCCTTGTTTTCCTGCGGCAGAAGGAAAATCTCTGGCAGCCTGTGTCCATGAAGGACTAAGAGAGCAAAGATGTTTCAGGATGGAGCTGCGAGGGGCCAAGAGGAGCAGGGTGTGGGGAGGGCCCTGCCCATCCCACACCCTGCTCACGCCAGGAGTGGACCTTCCTTCCGGGAGTGTCACCAGGACCAGGCCTCCCAGGGAGTGTGGGGACACAATTCATCTGCACTTCTGAGGCCACCCAACTGTGTTTCTCCAAATATTGCTTACCTTGGACCCACCCCTGATGATCACTACCTTTAGTCTTGGCTTGAAAAATACTGCATATTTTTCATGATATCCATAAGATGGTATGAAAAAACCCAAATGAACTTTTTGGCCAACTCAGTAGTTACTGAGCACTTTTCAGTCTTCTGGGAGCTGAATAGAATGTTCTCCCAGCCCAGCTCCTTCCTCCAGGAGAGTAATAGCATGATGGCAGGTTCCTCACACACGCGCACACACACACACACACACACATGCTGTACTATCCTATATTGATAACTTTTCAGGGTATGTTTAATATGCAGGTTTGGTGCCCTGGTCTCTTTTTCAGTCAGGGTCTTTTAAAGCCCTGCAGTGTAACAGTAACATCCACATCACAAGCAATGTCTAGGGAGCTCTGGGAGGAAAGATTTTTCCAGAAAGTGCTGGAGACCTGGCCTGATGAGAGGTGTAGGGACCAGTAGCTGCTGCCACTTCAGGTCTGTTGAGCGGTGGGTTGGGAAAGAGTTGGGGTGAGGAGGCTCAGATTGCCTCCTGCCAGCTGGTTTCTTGCATCTCTGTCATTTGGTCTGTTCATCCCCAAGACTCACCAAGGGCCCCAGAGAGTCTCCTGCAGACCCCTCAGAAGGCAGAAATTGGCTCGTTTCCCTGATGACATCACGTGTAGATCTGGCCACATGGCAGGCTCTGGGGCTATGCTAGGAACACAAGATAACTGAGACCATGAACTCATGGCCCCAGCATAGGGGTAGGAGCTGAGAGAGCTGGCCTTTTGATAAGGGGCTGCTGGGCAGCTCCACAGACTCTGATTCGAGTTGGGACCAGAGGGACCATCATGTGTTAGCCATGTGTGTGGACCCCTGTGTTCCCCACCTCCCACCCCTCCCCTCATCCAGTCTCTTTCTCTTCCAAGACCCTCAATCCTTTGGAGTTCCAGGGTTTATTTAGAGGAGAGCTGCAAAGTTGTCCTGGAACTAGGTAGGATGTTTGAAGAGTTGGGAGTTAGAAAAAATATAGGATATTAGGAGAACCAATAGAAAAAAAATCTCCTGTCCTCAATACACAGATATTTTAAGGAGGGATTCATGTGAATGCAGGGCTTCTCTGGTGGCTCAGATGGTAAAGAATCTGCCTGCAATGCAGGAGACCCAGGTTTGATCCCTGGGTCAGGAAGATCCCTTGGAGAAGGAAATGGCTACCCATTCCAGTATTCTTGTCTGGAGAATTCCATGGACAGAGGAGCCTGGTGGGCTACAGTCCATGGGGTCACAAAAAGTCAGACACGATTGAGCGACTAACACTTCACATAAATGCGGCATGAATGAAGCAGAAAAAAGGGAAGTGTGCCCCCCATCCACCGGGCTGGCACACGGGAGGTGGTGTGACAGGGGCGAAGCAGTCATCCCACGGGGCTGGCCACGTCTGTGCCGTGCAGACCACCTTAACTGCCACGGTGGTCACCTCACCTCGAGCAGAAGGCTGTTCATAATCCTCAATCTGGACAAACCTGAACCGTGTTTCTGTTTGTAGAGGTCTCATGGCACGTCAGTTAGTAAAGACTGAGCCTTATGATGCATTTGGGGTTTTCCAAATCTATCAGGGTGGGTTTACAGGTACCTGCTGGTTTTATTGGGCAAAAGGGGGGGCCAGAGAGAGAAGGAGAGGAAAGGAGACCCTCCCTGCACCCCATCCAGGTCCCACGTAGAGGCCAGAGTCTTCAGGAGGCTCACAGTCCCTGGAGAGGAGGACAAGTTTTTGCTGCTGGTGGAGTTAGCCTAAGGCAGCCCCGGATATGGCAGGATGCTCGGAGCCCAGCCAGACCCAACATAGGCAGAGGATTAACACCAGCACTAGACGGGGTCTTGGTCTAAGCTCCCCTTTTACAGATAAGAAAACTGAGGCTCAAAGACAGGAGGTGCTCACCCATGGTCACCCAGCTAACTGTTGGCAGATTTACCAAGAGCTGTTACGTTCTGAGCAAAGAAAAGCAACATGGGTGAGCTCAGAGCGTGGGCTCCTTTTCCTTTGTTAGGTGGGCTTGAGATGCTGTTTAAACGTCCTTTTTTTCTTTCAAACATGTGTCCCTCTCTTAAAACACTTAACTTGCTCTTGCTAACCTTTTGCTGCTGCTGCCTCTTCAAACCCAGAGGAGAGGAGAGTTCCGGGTCAGCAGAGGGAAGCGTCTGAGAGGCCTCTGGCCCATGGGCTTAGCTCTCAGGTCCAGCTTGCACACGGCCAAGAAGCTTCTGGGGTCTCCAAGCTGCCTCTGGGGGAGAAAGAGCCCGAAGCTCCCGTCCTGGCGACCTCTCGCCCTTCCCAGCATCATCCCGTCTGCCAAGCGCCTCCTCCACCAGGAGGCCCTCAGGAGCCCCACTGGGAGTGGGGACCAAAACCAGGGCAGCGGGCTGAGGAGGGCCTGGCCTTTCCAAAGCCCCCCTCCCCTGGACGTCAGCAGACGGAGCCTGGGAGTTCCAAGGTTGTCCAGGCAAGCTTCCTCGGGGAGCCGGGCCACCATGGAGGTGAGGCTGTGGAGCCGGGGAACTCAGGGCTGACCCGCCAGCACACATCTGACATGCTTGGGGCCCCCACGCTGCTCGCAGGCCCCAGAGAGGCCACACGCCAGTCTTCAGGGACAGAACCTAAGGTTGCAGAGGGTGGCAGCCGCGGCTCCGAGCCACCAGAGTGCCAGCTTTGGGGAGGCCTGCCCCAGGAGGGGCTGCCTCTGAAGGGGGCACAGAGCAAAGAGAGGCAGGGGGGTGAGGAGGTGGATGAAGACCGGGACATTGATGAGTCCTCGCCCCAGGACTCCCCGCCCTCCCAGGTCTCCCCGACCCAAGGCGGGCCAGCTCCGCAGGCAGTTTCCGGAGAAGCCCCTGGAACCCCGGGGTCCCCAGCCGGGGGTGCCATCCCGCTTCCTGTCGATTTCCTCTCTAAAGCGTCTGCAGACACCCGGGTCCCAGAGCCCGACGGGCCCAGCGAGGGGCCCCCGGGAGAAGGGCGCGGCGGGTCCCCTGAGTTCACATTCCACGTGGAAATCACAGCCAACCTGCAGAAGGATCAGGGACCCCCCTCGGAGGTGGATTTGGAAGGGACTGCACTTCCTGGGGCCCCTGGAGAGGAGCAAGAGCCCCGGAGCCCCTCTGAGGGCGAGGACACAAAAGAGACTGATCTTCCAGAACCTTCTGGAAAGCAGCCTGCAGCTGGTCTGCCAGGGAAGCCCGTCAGCCGGGTGCCTCAACTCAAAGGTCTGTGTCTTGAGCTCCTTCGCTCCCGCCTGGCGACCTCGTGTGCCACCCAGGCTGCAGGCACTGCCACTCAGCTTCCAGCTCCTCCTTGGCTCCTGCCGCTTCTGAGGCCCCCAGGGACAGCCACCAACCAGCCACCTGGGCCTTTGCTCACCTTCCCGGCCACCTCCCGTCCCTCAGGCGCTGGTAGCTCGTGTTCCTCTCACGCTTGCCCGCCGTCGCGCATGTCACCAAGACCCGCACCCACTGCTTTCTGCCCCGTTCACTCCTCTGGCCCCTTGATTTCTCTGCAAGGCTCTTCCGCCCAGTGGAGGCTGGTGGGCTGCACTCCACAAAGAGCATAGCAGCTGCTCCCACTTCGGAGGGCTCATTATGTGTCTCATATTGGTTGTCTAGGACCCTCCCGACCCTCCCAACAAGTGGGCATAATTAGCCCCGATTTGCAGATGGGAAAACTGAGGCTCCAAGCGGTGAAATATCTTGCTGAAAGTCATTGAGTAGTAGGTGATGGAGCCAGGTTTGGAACCCAAGTAGGTCTACTTTGAAAGGCACTTCCGTCTACCCCACAAGCACCTTCCAGCAGGTCCTGAGGTGTGCCCTCCCAGCCCAGAGACTCAGAGGACACATGTCTGTCCTCTGCGACTGTGTCCGTGTACAGCACCTCACATGCAGCAGGCCATACACACACCCACACACACACACCCCCATTGGAGGTAACCCAGAGCCCATGCTGAGCCTTTGGCCCAACAACCACTCCACCCTATTCTGTCTGCCTTGTGGCAGAAGAGACAGTGAGCAGAAACAAAATCTCCTCGTGGAAGGAACCCCTTTTTCTTCTTCCCTTGGCAGAGCTGGGGCAGTCCCCCTGTTGGGATTGCAGGGAGGGATCTCAGCCCCGTCCCCATCTCAAGACCTGGGAAGCATGACCACAGCAGCCTTTCAGGAGCTGAAGAAATGGGAGGGGAGGTTCCCAAGGGTGGGGGTCTCTGTGTCCTGTCGGGTGGAGGACAGAGGAGGCCTCATGGCCACATATCAGCTGTATTCATATGTTTAGATCCTGTAGCATATTAGAATTAATCGTGGGGCCCAGAAATTGATGCTACTTAAACTGTTAATTGCAGACATCTGTTAAATGTTGTCATGAAAACTTTGAAATGTTATAGATAAAGGAACCTGTGTTTCTAAATTTAAGACCGAAAAAGAATCCTACTTTAAAATATCCTAAACTCCAAACTAATATGGGACACGTAACTGTGACTTGACAGATGACAACAGTGTTTCCTGAAATGTTGTTTTATATTGAATGCTGATCCACTGCATGTTGATAGATATGTCCAGGGGGAAAAAAGAGTTCCATTATCTAGTTTGGGGGGGAAAAAAAGATGAAACAAAGTTAAATGGAGTTTGCTGTGGGGAACTTGTCAGAGCCTTAAATATTGTAATGTACGTTCTGACCCTCTGAGAAGGATACATAGTAGCCATTTCCCCAATTTGGGAAATGCAGATCTAGCAGATGCTTTTGTTGTGATATAGATGATGATGGTCATCGGGGCAAAGGATATGAATCAGGTCCACCCAGGGCTCTTATTAAAATGCAAGTTCCTGGGCCCCACCTTCAGCTACTGTCTCAGAGTGAACCCAGGATTCTGTATTTCAAGAATGTCTCCCACTGATTCTGCTGCATAACAGAGTTTGAAAATCTCTGGGCTAGATCATCAGTGCTGGTCACTCTAGAAATCTGGTCTCCAGGAACCAGTGAGATGCTTTCACTGTCCTTAGGGCAGAGGAAATAAAATATTGAAGCCACAGATGAAAACCTATGATCAGTTTTAAATAATGAATGCCAATAGCAGGAAAGAGTGAGTTAGAAGTTACGTTGGTAGACAAGCGGATTGGATTCACCAAGGGGTATGGCTTTCCAAACACAAAATCTGTCAATGGTTTGGTCCTAAAATCCAGAGATTATCTGTGGCAGGGGTCTCCAACCTCTAGGCTACAGATCAATACCTCCTGTCAGATCAGTGGTGGCATTAGATTTAAAGTGCACAATAAATCTAATGTACTTGAATCATCCTGAAACCATCCCCTCCCCACCCCCAGTCCGTGGAAAAATCATCTTCAATGAAATAAAGAGTTTGAGGACTGCCGATCTATAGGATATTTGATGGCAGCTGGTTTGTTGGTAATCTGGGAAAAGGACAAGCAGTAGTCCCCCTTGGGAGAGTCTGTAAGTGGTGAGACGGCCCTCCAGGGGTGGGTTGGACTTGCCAGAGAGCCAACTAGGACTGGTCACCCAAGCCCCTGTGAGTGCGGGGCAGGTTCTGGGAAAGCGGCCCACTCCCCCTGGTCCCTGGGTGACAATATGAGCAAGGGGTCCTGTAGGGGCCAAAGCCTGGCTGACCTGCCCTGCACTTAGCCCTGGGGCTTCCAAATGCCCCTCCTTGGAGCAGGGTTGGCCCCAGTCGGGGGAGGCTGACCCCGGCAGAGCCTGTGAGAGGTGGTCCTGCGCCGTCTACCTTCCCTGACCGCCCCTGTACCAGCGTGTACACATAACAGTTTCCTCCGCGTCGCCTATGCATGTCCCCGCCCTCGGCCAGCCTGCTGCCCACTCTTGTCAGGGTGTTGCGAGCAACGACCCCAGTGTGCTGTGTTGATACTAACAGTGAGACACCTAACAGATTCAAGGAGAAAGAAATCAGCCGGGTTTCCACTGGCCCAACTGAACAAGACATATCGCACAGTTTCTGAGAAACCACTTTCCCTCCATTGGGCTCTCGTGAGCTGTGCTAACGGATGTAACATGCTTTCTCATTTTGCATTTTATCAGCTCGCATGGTCAGTAAAGGCAAAGATGGGACTGGACCCGATGACAAAAAAACCAAGGTAAGCTGAGAAAACCATGGCAGCGCTCTGCCGCCATCAAGTTCATCAAGAAGCCATTCTTTGTATCTGAATTGATCTCTGTATGTGACACGTGTAAATCGCTGGTTCCCGAGGTACAGCTGTCATTCACGGCGCTTTGCGTTTTCATACAAACGTTTAAAATGCCAGCATCATCCTTGGATACTTCTGCCAGGGAAGGGCAGTCAGCAGGTTAATGAATGAATGAATGAATGCTCCTAATTATAGTTGTACCAGCATTGTTTGAATTAAGACGTTCACGGTAAATGAAAGTATGTTTGAATTTTCTGCAGTGAATTTTGGATTTTATGCTTCCCACTACAGGTCTAGGCACAGCAAAGATTTTATCTGTATACACACAGAGAGATATAGTTAAGATCTATCTAGAAAATACCATTTACTTAGGGGGCTGAGGGAGTATTGAGCAAAAATGGGATATCCAACCTAAAGTGGAGGGTTCTGGAAAAGCCCTAGAAGGGAGGACCTGTGAGGCAGACTGAGAAGGAGAGATGAAGACGGGGGTTGGTGACTAGGGGTGAGAAGAGACATCCTGAGGAGTAGGATCAGTGGAGGTAAAGGGGGGTGTGGGGAGAGGAGGAGACAAATCACATGTTTGGGAGTCCTGAGCAAATCGGCTTGGTTGCTGCCAAGCTGGGGTAGGGCTGAGGCGGGCCAGAGGAGGGAAGCCTGATACACACCCTACATGCTGAGTGGACACGTGGGCTCTGGTGCCCTAGAGGCTGTCCTGAAATCCTGCCAGCCAGTCTTAAGATCTTCCCCCACCAAGGACCAGAAAACCAAGCAGCCTGCTCACCACCCAAACTGCACCCAGGACCGCATGGTCCTTCTCACGCTCCCTGTCAGCTCTAGCGCACTCTCCTCCATGACGGGGCAGCTTGGAGAAAGCTCTCATAGCTGCACAGGGATGTTTTTCCAGGAAAACCTCACTGGGGCCCCAGATGAAGGCCTGCTTTTCTTATAGGCATCCAAGAGGCCCCCCATCTATGCTGCCTGAAACTCCTGGGTGTTCATCCGTCCTGGAGGACTGATGGAGTTCCCAGACGCAGAATCAAACCCTAGGCTTTGGTCTTGTGTGTTGAGGGTGGCTGCGCAAAGTGCTTGCCCTGGAGGAAGTCGGGGTTCGCCATCACAGGACCCCAGTGGGGCAGCTGAGGGTACTTACTGCAGGGACTTAGGGTGGGAGGGAGTTGCAATAACTGCTTGCCAATCGGGATGCCCATTCAGGGGAATCCTGTTCTCTGTTCATTCATCCATTCTTAAGCTGTCCCTGCCCTGGAGTTGCTCACAGCCTCGCAGCAAGAGGTCAGATCTGTCACGAACCTAGGCCACTTGGCCAGGTAGGGAGCAATGCCAGCGGAGGGGACCTTGTGAAGCTGGGGAAGGAAGGCTTGGCTTGCCAGTACCCACCCTCAGCTTTTCTTGCTAGCAGCCCCAGGGCCTCAGCCCGCATCGCTCCCCTCACACCCCTGCTTCGTCCCTCTTACACCCCTTCCCAAGGCTGGCTGCAGAGAGAGCCTCAGCCACCTTAGTGGTGAATCTCGGTAATGAACAAGTCTCTGGCCAGGACTCTCCTCTGTAGCTCTGACTCCCCCTTTGGAACACCTTTGGACTTGGCCTCTTGGCTTTATTCCTGAAGGCGTGGCCCTTCCCGCTCCCAGAAGCCTCCTCCACCAGGGCCATGTACCCCAGTCCAAGGTGCTGTCCACCCTCCTTCACACACTCTCATCTCTGTGAGGTCGTCCAGCTCACAGACACCTTCCCATTGGCCACCTGCACCACCTAGGCTACTTCATTAGGTAGATCGTACTCAAGAGTAACCAGTGGCCTGACTGAGATTTACCAGACTTTGGGAGATTGGGATAGACATATATACACTATTGATACTATGTATAAAATAACTAATGAGAACCCTACTGTATAGCTTCCCTGGTGGCTCGGATGGTAAAGAATTTGCCTGCAATGTAGGACATCCAGTTTCGATCCCTGGGTCAGGAAGATCCCCTGGAGAAAGAAATGGCAACCCACTCCAGTATTCTTGCCTGGAGAATTCCGTGGACAGAGGAGCCTGGAAGGCTACAGTCCATGGGGTCGCAAAGGGTCGGACACGACTGAGCAACTAACAGTTTCACTGTGTGGCTCAGGGATCTCTACTCAGTGCTCTGTGGTGACCTAAATGGGAAGGAAATCCAAAAAAGAGGGGATATATATATACATATACCTGATTCACTGTGCTGTACAATAGAAACTAACAACAGTGCAAAGCAACTACACTCCAAGAAAACTTAATTTTAAAAATATTGGGTGGGGGGAGATTTACCAGACAGTTTAGTTTTGAGACTTTAATCAGAAAGTAAGTGTGTGTGTGTGTGTGTGTGTGTGTGTGTTCTAAGTGGTATCAGACAGAATCCTTAAGACCTGCCTAATCAGGTACAGTCCTGATGTTGGCAAGGACGATTCTATCAGTGCAGTGGAAGAGGGAGAGGGGTTAGGGGGCCAGCATGAGCTCCCCACCTGGAATTGAGCAGAACCAGGGGCACTGCTGACCCATGACACACTGGAGATGTTTTCTGGAGAAACATCCTAAGAATCATATACTTCTGGCGATCTCCATTGACTCTCTGGGTGCGAGCCAGCTTTTAACCAGTGGTCTCCAAAGTGCGGAGCTGAAATAGATCCAGTGGGCTGGAGAAAGAACATACCAACACGTCTGTCATTTTCTCCAGCTCTGCCATATGTAAGTTTCATAATGTACGTCATATGCTAGCATCGTAGTATATGCATTAGCTGATGAATGACTGCAAGTTCATGGTCACTTTCTGGTCTTCCTGATAAGGACTGTTAAGGGTGAATGATCCACATGGTTTGGAGATCATGCCTTTAAACCATTACCTGCCTTATTTGTTTTTAGTTAGTGTCCTTTTTCAGTTTGTACCTTTCTCCCATGTGCTGACTTTTATTTTGATTTTATTTATGTTTATGTTTAAGCCATCCACACCTTCTTCCGCTAAAACCCTGAAAAATAGGCCTTGCCTTAGCCCCAAACGCCCCACTCCTGGTAGCTCAGACCCTTTGATCAAACCCTCCAGCCCTGCCGTGTGCCCAGAGCCATCTTCCTCTCCTAAACACGTCTCTTCTGTCACACCCCGAACTGGCAATTCTGGAGCAAAGGAGATGAAAGTCAAGGTAAGAGGAACCCGCCTTTGGAAAGAATCAGGCTGCTCTGCTGTAGTTTTCAAAAGTATGCTTTTCTAGTCGCAAAGACCTTTCTTTAGATAAGCTCTCACCTAGAAGCATCATGTAAAACAGTTAAAATTCTCTGGTTAGAACAGGGGAAAGGAGGCGCAGGACCATCCTTTTCAACTCCCCGTCATCCCGTAAGGCACGGGAGGGGACCCTGGTTTGAAAATCACTGTGGGTTTCCTTGGTCTGTTCCCGGCTTTAGTAACTCGGGGATGCTCCCGGGTTGCCCTCATTTGGGTTGGACAGCAGCCCTCGCACCCACACCTGTCCCAGTGGCTCACTCCCTCCTGAACCATCTCGTGGTCCCCGGGTCACGTCAGTTTCTCTTTTGAGTTTGTGTTGTGTGTCAAGGTCACTGCCCCCGGTCAGCTGACCCTGCTTGTGCACCTGTGCTCCACCTTTGGCCCATCTGCTAATTGATGCTGGTGTTCACCGCCAAGGGCTCTTAGCACACCTGAGGCGTTACTGAACCCCGAGACCTGTTTGAGAGAGAATGGAAGGATGGGACTGGCTTAGCACTCTCGGTCAGGTTCAACAAACTGTCTCCACGTGCCTCTGAAACCAACCACCAGGAGGCAGATAAACCCCCCTAAGAGAGTCAGAGAATGGTGTAGGAAGTCTGCAGACGTCCTGCCTGCCGACACTGGTGGATGTTGACTCTGATCATTGCTATGAGCTCTGTTGACTTTTTATGAAATACATTGGCTCCACTTGTGCAGGTTACTCACATAAACAGTTCGTCCAGGAGGAAGTGGTACTCAGGAGTTTAGGAGGGGCTGTGGATTTGTGTATCTTTGTCATGGTAAGGGACACTTATATTTGGCTGGCAGAGCGTCACCCCAATCATAGCCTCATTTTGAGTCAAGCTGGTAGAGTGGAGCTGGCATTGATGCCAGGTGGCAGAAACCCTTCCCAGTTGTAAAAAAAAACACTCTACTGTGCATTGGTTTACAGGGGGCGGATGGTAAGCCTGGAACGAAGATTGCCACACCCCGGGGAGCAGCCCCTCCAGGCCAGAAAGGCCAGGCCAACGCCACCCGGATTCCAGCAAAAACCACTCCCACCCCGAAGACCTCGCCAGGTACTGGTGAGAAGGGCTTCCTCTGGAATCCTAGTTGGCGGGTGGGGATGGGGAGAGCTGGCCACGGAGGCCCTGACGGTTAACCTCTGGTAGCCAACTGATGCCTGTGGTTCAGGAAGCATCAAATATTCATTTTCTAATTCTTTTAATTTTCTGAGCTAGATATTGAATCCCCACTTTTTACCATGAAGAAATCGAGGCTCTGAGAGTTTGCATGACTAAGTCTCACCAGACTTTTAAGCATGAGGAAAATACTAATAACTGACTAAAAACTGATGGAGAAGGGGCTTCTCTGAGCTTCTCAAATCCCGCGACACCCAGCTCCCCGCCACCTGGGAGGTGATTTTCAGCCCCTAATGAGGGGTGGGACACTATGTGTGACTTCACATAGCAGGCAGCGCCTGCTAACTTGCTGGGATGTTAGGGACCTTCTGACAGAACCTAAGGGCCTTAGCTGAGCACTCACAGGCTGGGCCCCTCTCCTGGGCTCCTGTGAGTAAAAGCCACTGGGTTCTGAGTACCAGCCACGGCTTCAGTCGAGCCATTTTGCTTCCAGTGGGGACAGCCAGGCTGAGTCCACCCTTCCCACTGCCCTGACGACTGACTGTCCCAGGCACCTGGGTTTAGCCTGTGCATGACTCAGGGTGTGATCCAGGGCAGCACTCAGGGGGCCTGTGGGTCTTAGGCGGCCTATGTGTGAGGCCTGGGCCAGCACCCCAGGGTCTCTGCTGCTCCTTGGCCCCAGGGGTGGCTGCCCAGAGTCCTGGTCTCCTGCATATCTTGGCCGTGGCGTTTAGCGAGGTTGCTGTAGGGTGGGGCCTGCATGGATACCCGCTCACTAAGGCCCATTGGTTGACTTTCTCCCATAGGGTTTATTTATTTTTTTAATTACTATTTATTTATGTTTTTGCTACACTGGGTCTTCCTTGCTGCGCTCGGACTTTCTCTACTTGCAGCGAGTGAGGGCTACTCTGTTGTTGTGTATGGGCTTCTCCTTGCAGTGGCTTCTCTTGTTGCAGAGCACAGGCTTATTTGCTCAGTGGCACGTGGGATCTTTCTGGACCAGGGGTCAAACCCGTGTCCCCTGCATTGGCCAGGAGGATTGTTCACCACTGGACCTCCAGGGAAGCCCGGGTTTTTCCTCATGTATAGAGTACATATGATACAAGGGGAACTCACAGACTCCTGACTGGATTTCATATATGATTTTGATCCTGCATTTCTTCACTTTACATTATGCCAGTTGATTCATGCAACTGGAGTCATAACTAGAAGCAAGAACCCATGTTTCTCTCTGGATCTTAACGGCCCTGGAGAGGACAGGCCCCCCAGGTCGACCTTGTTTCCTGCTAGCCCGTGCCCCTGCTCCCTGACCCCATTCCCACCTTCCCCCCCCCCCACCCCCCCTGCACCTGCTGCATAAAAAACAAAAACTCTCATTGAGGCCTTTTCAAGCTTGATGATAATGAGGCTTTCTGTGGATTTTTCTTTTTAAGCAACCATGCAAGTGCAGAAAAAACCACCCCCTGCAGGGGCAAAATCTGAGAGAGGTAATTCTGAGCCTGCCTCGCCCAGCTGGGGTCATGCCTTTTGCACGTGCAGCTTGTTGGTTGGCTGGGGGGGGAGGCGGGTGGGGGGTAGGGGGTTAGAGCCGGGAGGACCTGCTTTTGAAATGTAGGATTCCTGAAGTTGGAACAGGCAGAATGCCTGCTCCTCTTCTCGAGTGGTTTGTGCAGATGTGTCTGTCCAATGGGCAATCCTGATCCTAATCCTGCGTGTTCTTGGCATCAGCCGGGGGCTCTGGGTGGGGCCAGGGGAGCAGGTGCCTTGAGCTGATGCGGGTGCTGGAGTTAGGACCGGCCCTAATCAGGTTAGGGGGAAGCTGCATTGGCGAGTGGTGGGGATCCTGTCCTGTGGGCTCTGGCCGCTGGCGCCGTTCTCCAGATGAGCACACAGGCTTAGGGAAGGAGGTCGAGGGACTTGCCTGAGGTCACTCTGTAGTTCAGTGGCACAGAAAGGGTGGGGAACCACCCGGTCTACCAGGCAGCCTGTGTGCCAGGGGGCAGAGGGCAGGGGGCTCTGAGCCTGGAGGCTTTACTTGTCCTCTTGCTGCAGAGCTTGACTCCTTGAGGAGTTTCCAACAGACATAGAGATTCAACCAAGAACCTCGTGCTCATCCTCTCCTTGACAAGAGAAGACATTGCTTCCTGCAGAGAGCTGCCCTTTCTCCTGCTTGGGGCCCAGCAGGTTCCCGTTTGGTACACATGGTTCCTGGGTGGTGGGGGGCATCGGCCGCCCCTCAGAAATGGAGGGGAGTGAGGCCGCCACTTGGGCACAGCGTCCAGTCCAGTGGCTCTCAGACTCAAGAATCCTGCTCAAGAATCAAGAATCAGGAGTCTGCTTTAGAATCCCTGGGAGAAAGGGAAGCACCAGTTTTGCAGTCCCTGCCCCTAGAGATTCTATCCTATCCGGCCTAGACGGGGCCCCGGAATCTGTATCTTACAGGTCCCACCCCCTCCCACCGCCACCGCCACCGCCACCGCCACCGCCACCTTGGCGGCTCTCGAGATCCCGAAGCAGGAGTGCCTGGACCACATTTGGTGAAACACGAATCCAAGAGGCAGACAGAATAGCCAACCAGGAAGTGTGACGGGGGGTTGAAGAGTGCAGGGAGAGACACGTGTTAGGAGCCCAGGGCTGGTCAGCTGGGAGAGGGGCGGCGTCCGCAGCCTTCCTGGAGGGCGTGGCCTCTGCCCTGTGTCCGGAAAGGCTCACTGCTATTTGCCCGGCAGCGCCTTTTCGCGGAGGGCGTTCTTGGGGAGGGCAGGGCGACTGTGAAGCGGCATGGCTTGTTTCGAAAGACAGGGACTGATGGACAAGATGCAGGCATACCATTCTGGAACCCAGGTACCAGAGAGGAGTTGGGAGGTTGGATAGGGGTCTAGCGGGGAAGGGGCCTTGAACTTGATGAACAGCTCAAAATTCACCCTGTGGTTAGAGTCCAGTGGAACCATGTGTGAAATAGACAGCTAGTGGGAAGCTGCTATAGCACAGGGAGCTCAGCTCAGTGCTCTGTGATGACCTGGAGGGGAGGGATGTGGGGCAGGGATATACGTATTTTGTTTTTTCCTATGCTTATAGCTAATTCACGCTGCCCTTCAGCAGAAACCAACACAACAATGTAAAGCAGTTACCCTCCGACTAAAAATAAATTTAAAAAATAAAGAGTCCAGTGGATACAGATGAGACCTTGGCCCACCATCGCATTACCCTTATTCAGGGCAAAGGCCAAGGTATCCCTGCCCAGCCTGTCAGTCGGCATTATATTTATTTCCTCTGAGCTCAGAGAAGGAAAGTGACTTGTCTGAGATCACTCAGCTGGCTGGAGCCGCTCCCGACCCCAGGGACACTGGGCGGAGTTGCTCACCTCTGGGAAGTAGTCCTGAGTGGTACTTGGCGACCACTCTGTTGGTTCCCTGGGAAGCAGGATATTTTTGTCCCAAAGCAATGAGGCTGGGGAGAGGGGGCATTTCTCTAGAAATGGAGGCAAGGGCAGCCTCCCGCCGGATTGACTGAACTTCCGACCTTGTTCCTACCGGCCTGGTCCAGCCCTGACTCTGGGAATGGACCGCAGGACAGAGACCCTTTTTCTGACTCCCGTCCCTCTGGGTCCTGGCCTCACGCCCGCCCTCCTTTCCAGGTGAATCTGGGAAATCCGGGGACCGCAGCGGCTACAGCAGCCCCGGCTCCCCAGGCACTCCGGGCAGCCGCTCCCGCACACCCTCCCTGCCGACCCCGCCCACCCGGGAGCCCAAGAAGGTGGCGGTGGTCCGCACTCCCCCCAAGTCGCCGTCTGCAGCCAAGAGCCGCCTGCAGGCCGCTCCCGGGCCCATGCCAGACCTGAAGAACGTCAAGTCCAAAATCGGCTCCACGGAAAACCTGAAGCACCAGCCAGGAGGTGGCAAGGTAAGGGCGTATGCGAGACTGGCTGTGTGTGTGTCTGCCCCGGGGCGCCCGGAGCGGGCATGGCGGGGTTGGGCGGGATGGGGAAGGTACGGGGATCCCCTCTGCTCCCACCACCAGCCTTCGTCCCGCCCCCACCCCATAGCATAGTCCCCTCCCTGACCCCTTGAAGGAAAGACTGTGGGTTAGGGTTCAGTTCTGTGCTGGGGTCACCAGCAGGCTGTCAGTGCCAGCTCAGTGGAGAGACAGCACCGGTTCTTCCCTCGGTCACCTCAGCCCCTGCTGATGGGATCGATCAGAGGTGACAGCGTGGTAGCCCCACGACCTGGGGGTTCTCAAAGTGGGTGCCTGCAGGGGGTTCCCCAGCTTCCTTGTGGTTGAGACCATGAGACAACCAGTGTACAGGCGGGTGTCTCTGGCATTGGTTGAACATGTGTTTAGGTCCCAATTCTGGGGAAATTCGTGATACCATTTTGAACAACTGATTCTTCCAGGGACAAATGGGTGCTCACGTCATCTCTGGGTCTCCCAAAGGTGGAGAAAATGAGCTTCCAAGAGCCTGGGTGGAGGGATGTGGGCACAGCCTGGACCCCTCCTCCTCTCTTTGACCCCCTCCCCACTGTGTGAGTTTCCTAGGGTGACATACAAAATGCCACCAACTGGGGACTTGTCTGGTGGTCCAGTGGTTAAGACTCCACATTTCTGCTGCAGAGGGCATGGGTGTGATCCCTGGTTGGGGAACTTAGGTGCCGCCAAGAAAAAAAAACTAACACGAACTTGGGGGGCTTATACAACAGAGATGTAATTCCTCATAGAGCCCAGAAGTCCAAGGTCAAGGTGCTGGTCTCCTCTGAGGCCTGTCTCATGTGCCTGCAGGTACTGCTTTCCCCTCGTGTCCTCACTGGTCCCTCTCTGGGTGTCACTATGTCCCAGTCCTGCCTCCTGTAAGGACACCAGTCCTATTGGCTTAGGGCCCACCCCAGTGAGCTCATATTAACTTAATGACCTCTTTAGAGACCCTATTCCAAACACAGTCCCGTTGGGAGGTACTGGGAGTTAGGACTGCAGCCTGTGGATTTGGGGAACACAGTTCAGACCATGACAACGCTCCTTGCCCCCCAGCACCGGGGAGGGGGATGGAGCAGGGAGAACAGGGTGTGGTGGGGAGCAGAGGACAAGGACACCCCCTCCCCCCCACCTCTTGTGTTGAGCCTTCTCAGCTGGACTGTTTCTGGAGCAGAGCGCCTCCTGGTGGGCAAGGGCCAATGTGTCCCTTCAGTCCAGAGCGCCCCCCAGGCTCCTGATTTTATTAATCACTCTTGACTGGGGCCTGGGTCACTGTGGAGGGAGGGGTCTCAGAGGCCTTTGGTCCATGTCAGTGGCCTTTGCCTGAAACCCTGCCCTTTATCCCTGTGGAGCTTCAGGGCCTCCTGCTGCCCTTTCCCATCCTTGGGTCCTGCCCAGCAGGGAGGTCTGGGTGCCTCTTGGGGTCTTTGGGCCACAAGGCTGGGCCTGAGCAGTGTTGACCTCCCTGCAGTGTTTGCTGTGCTACTTAAAGACACATTGCCTGTCTCCTTATGGGGGGGCTCTGGCGCAACTGGCTTGAAGCTGACCGGGAGTGGGTTTCCAAGGTGATGGGACGTTTCGCACTGGCATCTGAACCCCACCCCCGGCTCTGGGGTTTCATGGCACAGAGTGTTCGCCTCTGTTTTGAAAACTGAAAGACAAAACCCGACACGGCCAGCTCTAAACCACTGAGAAGACCGCGGGGCTGTGACCAGCGCGATCGCGGCCAGAGGAGGCTGTGATGGGCAGCGACTCCCGGCCCGTGGGGCTCTGTCACACACTGGCTCCCCCAGCCCGGGCTGCACCCCGTCATCCCCGAGTTCACCTGAGGTCGGCCTGGAGGGTCTGGGCAGCATTTGGCCCCGTGCTCGAAACCCTGCTGAAGCAGCAGTGACAAGGCTAAGCACGGAGGAACCCGCCCCTCGCACCCGAGCTGCCGGATGCAGTGGTTGGGGAGGAGTCCGGTGGCCTGAGGGCCAGTGACTCATGCTTAGGATGGAAAGGGAGAGGCTGCCCCCAGGTTATGGCTGTACCGCATGGGTGCAGATGCTTGTCCACAGCTACAGACTTGACGATGAAAGGAGAAAGGTGGACTTTTCTTGGGGTTTATTGGGGAAGGAGATGTGGGGAAGTGGCCAAAAGGGGAGTAACAGCGTCCTCGTAAATTCCTTGCAAAACTTAGAAAACTGTGTGAAACAAAGAAAACCTGAGCCATAACCACAAGATCAACAGATTAATCTCCAGGAAAAACAAAAAAATAGATTAAAAAAAAAAAAAGAAAACAAAAGGGAAAAAAAGGTCCCTGGGATCGATCCAAGCAGAAGGCCTCTTGAGGTGACTCGACTGGTGACTTCGCTGGTGGTCTAGTGGTTAAGAATCTACCTTCCAAGAGCTTCCCTGGTGGCTCAGATGGTAAAGAGTCTGCCTGCAGTGTGGGAGACCCAGGTTCGATCCCTGGGTCGGGAAGATCCCCTGGAGAAGGAAATGGCAACCCACTCCAGTATCCTTGCCTGGACAATTCCATGGACAGAGGAGCCTGGCAGGCAGGCTACAATCCATGGACTTGCAAAGAGTCGGACATGACTGAGCGACTTCACCTTCCAATGCAGAGGATCACCGGTCGGGGGACTTAGATCCCACATGTTTCGGGGCAGCTAAGCCCGTGTGCTCCAGTGCACCCTGGAGCCTGTGCCCTGTAACACAAGAAGCCCGCGCGTGGCAACAGGAGAGGCCTGCGTGCCACAGCGAAGACCGAGATCAGCCAAAATTAAAAAGAAAAAATGACTGGACTGAAGGTCCCTGGAGGTCCTTGTGAGATCTCTGGGTCCCTGTGGCCTCTTATTTGGCCCAGCATATACAGTAAAAGGGACAACACTTCAAGAGACTGAAGAATAACCCAACTTCCTCAGTAGGTGACACGCTGAAGGAGGAGGAGCAGGACAGGTTTATAAACCTGCAGAGACTGAAAAGCGCACATCAGTCTAACTGATGTTAGACTGTTGCTGGTTGGAAAAAAAATGTAAAACGTCTGTTTTCTGCTTCATACTCTTCTCTGATTTCATGATTTGCTACAGTGAACATGAAGAGTCCAAAACAAAATTACTTTTAAAGGAAAATTCAAATAATCACTTGGCCACTTTAACCTAACCAGCTGGATCCACCAGAATTGGGAAGGGGAGGAAGGAGCAGCAGTTCTCCTGTGACTGCAAAGGAGAATCATCTGGGGTAGGGAGGGGGAAGGATTCTTTTAAAAATCCTCATGCCTGGAGTTCCCTCGCGGTACAGTGGATAAGAGTCTACCTGCCAATACAGGGGACATGGGTACTGATCCCTGGTCTGGGAAGATCCCACAGGCTAGGGAGCAACTAAGCCTGTGTGCCCAGAGCCTGTGCACCGCAAGGAAGAGTAGCCCCCGCCCCGTTCGAAGCAACCAAGACCCAGTGCAACCTAAAATAAAATTAATTTGAAAAGAAAACAGAACTTGTTTTTAAAAAATCCTAGTGCCAGAGCCTTACCATGAACCTTGAGAGTCTCGAAGGGGGCCACCCCAGGGGTTTCCAGGGGTTCAGCAGTCCAGGCTGAAACCCCTGTCCCTGAATTCTTACCTACTGACCTCTGGTCTCAACCCTGACTGCTGGAGCCTCCCACGAGCCCTGGATCTGGGACTAATTTTTTTTTTTTCCCCTCTTCTGGTCCTGCCCCTCCTGCTATTTTCAGATTCCAAGCACCTGGCTCCTCAGACGACTCAGACCCAGCCCAGGTCAGGCCCTAGGTCCTGCACCCCCTCCCCAGAGTCTGTCCCAGTGCTATTCTTAGGGGGATGGTGGAGGGGGGAGTTCAGACACAAAGAACCAGCATTTAAAACACCTAAAAAAACAAAAACAAAAAGGACCCACTGCAGGTGTAAGCGATATGAAATTAACATCCTTCTATCCTGGGGAGGGTGCGAATCCCTGCAGTCTTTTGGATATAATAAAGAATTATTCTTAGTTTTCACAGTTTAATTCTGCTAAATCAATGGTCTGTTGAAGGATCTCATATCCCCTTCCTCTGGACCAGATTGAAGGTCACCTTGAGATCTTTGTGTCCCTCTGGCTTCAGACTTGATGTACAGTAAATGCTGTATACTCAAAATCAAGGAAAGAAAGAAGGCTCTAAATTCAGAAGAAGCTTCATGCACAAGAATGCAGATTGTGCTTTATTAATAATTGCCAAACAAAACAACTCAAAAGTCTAAATTAGAAATAATAGTGATGCCATACTATAAAATATTTGCAGTCATTAATAATTATCTTTGAAGATAATTTTTACAATTATAAAAACTATAAATAAGTTAAAAAAATTGTATAAATTTTGTAGGTTATATCTACCACTTGTATAAAAGCCGTGTATAGAAGACAAATATGACAAAACGCTAATAGTGGCTCAGAGAAATTGTGACTGATTCTTTTCCTCTATTTTTACCTTTCTTCCTAAATTTTTTACAGTGAAACCATTTCTAATTAGAAAAAAAAAATGGAGGGACTTCCTTGGCGGTCCAGTGTTAAGACTTTGTACTTCCACTGGTCTGGTAACTAAGATCTCAAATGCCATGCAGTGTAATCAAAAAGAATTAAAAAAAAAAAAAAACTGGATAGAAATACAGTTGTGACTGGAAGTGTCACAGTAGATATTAGTAAAATATCTATGTTTTTAATAAAAGAACATAGTTCATATAATTGAAAAGGAAAAATGAACAAATACAAGGAATCAAACTGTAAGGAAAAGGGTTTATCTGTTGTTAAGAGTTCAGATGTGTCAATAATCTATTTAGTCCACAAAGAAAAATACATATAAATATAGAGAAGCAGAAATTGCTTATCATTTCTAACCTCAGTGTGATACACAAACTTCATTATATGCATCTTGTTAACATGACCACAAATGCTCAAAAATCAAATTTTCCTTTGTCACTGCTCATTCAGTTTAGAAATGAAAATGCCTTTTCCAAATGTCTTGGTTACAAATGCCATAAATTATGTGGCAATGCCCCCAAATTATATTTAGAAGGAATTCATCATTTTAAATGCTTTAATTTAAAAAAATTAACTGCAGCATATAAATTATGTTCTTATTGATAGAGAAAAAGAATACAAGCAAAGAAATAATACACAAAGAGAAGACAGAAATAAATTTAGAAAATGGAGCATACAATAGCATCACAAACTGATTCCTTCTTTCTTTCCTTTATTCATTCAACCAGCATTTCTGGGGCACTTCTGAGTGCCAGGCCCTGTGCCGAGTTCCTACCCCAAGGCCTAGGCAGGAGAGAGAGACACTGAGCTGATTAAGCAGGGGCAAAAGGAGAGGTTGGCCAGGGAAGCTTATGCAGGAGGGAGGAGCCTGCTGCACCATTGAGGGTTCTCCACACTGAGGGTCACCTGCGTTGTGGAGTGTTGCACACAATTATCACCAACAAAGCAGAGAAGACAGGACAGATCCTTATTTAGGACCATCATCAAGTCTTTAAAAGGACAGTTCTCGTACCCGCCTGAACCGCACGCGCCCCCCTCCCCCCCCCCCCCCGCCATATACTGCTGGGGACACAGACTGAGGACTCCTGGGAAACTGCACCTGGAGATACTGAGAACAAAAGCAAAATAAAGCTAAAACTGGCACCAGCTGGGGTGGCAGAGGGGTGTGGGTTAGGGTGGAGCTTTGTTTGTTTACATGTGAGCTTTGGAGAGTTAACAGCTGACAGAGGGAGGTCCCTGCTGGGTCTCCTGTGTCCCGACAGCAGAGGATGGAGAAGACAAAGGGATAGTGGAGGGCAGCCACCCCCCCCACCCCCACCCCCGGCAGAGCCTCAGGCTCCACAGTCAGTCTCGGAGAGGGTGTTGAATAAGAAGGTGAGTGTGGGCCCAGCCGAGGTTAGGGCAGCACCAACCTCAGCAGCTTCTCTGGGGGGTCAGTGGAGAGCAGAGGTCCCAGGTACCTCCCAGAGTGAGAGAGGAGTTCATCTGGGCTGAGACAGCCAGGTAAGGAGAACTGCGGGGATACTTGTGGTTTCCAAGGTGAAAAGGGAATTGCAGAGTCATGACCAGAGCATGGGACGTGGTTCTGGTTGGCTTTGAGCAGATGGAGCTAAAGTCACTTCCTCTGAGAATGTGCAAGCCAGGAGCTGGGATGCGAAGGCCCCCCATGCAGGACTGAAAACCATCAGAGCTGCAGGGCTTGGACAGGCTTGAGCTGCGATGTTCCAGATGGCCACAAGATGGCAACAGCATGCTATAAGTGTCTGGCTCTGGAGCCCTACAGTGTTTTAAAAAATTGTTATATTTGTTGACAAAGTTTCAAGTCTCCTTTTGAAAAGTACAAGTGTAGAACATCTTTGCAGAGTAAATAAAGTGAGTCTGTACCTAGGATAGTTTGCTTGTCCTGGATCAGGGCCGGGGACTCAACTGAACTTGATCTGAGGTGTCAGGCTGTGCAGAACCAGGCGGGGCCCCTCCTGGGGGGCAGCCTTGTAACTCTGAGACCCTCTGGACGTCTCTCCCCGTCCACAGCATCTGTGTTTACAAAAAACAATCTTGTATAAATTCCATCATTTTAAAGCGTCTTGGATCAGTCGCTGTTTAAAGGAGCAGTATAAACAGTTGCAAAGGGGCACTCTGCACAGTCGCGCCCCACTCTTTGTGACCCTCTGGACTGCAGCCCACCAGGCTCCTCTGTCTATGGAAATGTCTCCTCTAATATTCGATCTCCAGTGTCAGTTCTCAAGCTGACCACTTTGGACTTGAAGAGAAGGCTTGCTGTGGGTGTCCAGTGCTCTCCCCAGGTTAGGTTCCCTCCAGAACATCCCAGCCCCCAGTCCTCAGCACTGGGCCTGTTGATCCTGGTGAGGCCAAGCCGGGCCCAGCACAAGACACTGCTGGAGACAGGCCTCTCCAGGGGCGGCCCAAGGACACTTGGCCAGCCTGGGAGCTGCCGAGGGTGGAGGCAGGGCTGGGCCATCTGGAGCACCTCGAGAAATCTGAGCCCAAACAGAACCAGAACAAGATCTGATGTGGGTTTGGAACCATTTCGGGTTCTCCAGGAAATGGAGCAAACCCAAATGGACCTGCTCCCGGCCTCATGCCACCCCAACCTCTCCTCCAGGGTCAAACCCCGACCACAGGAATTTGTCCCTTGACTAGTGGTCTCCTGGATCAAAATTTGGAGCTTCCAAAACATTGCTTTTCCCTTTGGCTATTTGCAGTGTCCGCTCGGAGCTGAGGCTCAATGTCACACATTTACTCTAGTTGAGAAATTAAGTTTCAGGATTCCAATTTCATAATGCCAACTATTGCCCTTTTATTCTTCCTTTCTGTAAATTTACCATTCTGTAAAGGGTGTTGACTTAATTTGAGGACTGACAGTAATTCAGGTCTGCTTGCTAAATGTCCTTATGTCTCTTGCCAAATCCCACAAAAGTTTGTTGCCTTTTTTGTGGGAACAAGAAGAAGCCTGGAGAAAACATTTCTGTGTCTGTTGCACATTGTATTATTGCTTCATGTCTCTTGAGTCATTTGATTACTTTCTTGTAAGGATTAGTACAGAAAACAAGGCTATCCTCCTTGAAAAACTGGTCAGTGTTCTTTGTCAGATTAGAGTTATGTAACCCATCACGTTTCCCTTTTTGCTTTGACTTCTGGGAAGCTCAGAGCTAAATGTTGTTTAGTTGCTAAGTTTGTCCGACTCTTTTGTGACCCCACGTATTGTAGCCTGCCAGCTTCCTCTGTCCATGGGATTTCCTAGGTAAGAATACTGGAGTGAGTTGCCATTTCCTTCTCCACAGAGCTAAATGTAATGATCGGTCAGTCCTGATGACCTCCCCTTCTCTTAACTGTCTTTTCAGTTTTCTTGTTTTATTATTTTGTGTGTGTTAAGTATGTGCTTTCTTATTCTGAACTGCTCCAGTTCTCTTGTGCAACAAGTAGGCAAGTCTGCTTCTGGAACTTATTTGGTGGAAAGTTATGAATAAAAAATGATCCCCAAAGCAGGAGTGCTTGTGGGACTCCTTGAAATTTGAGGGTGGGACAAAACGATTCAAAGACATTATGCAGACAGTGACAGCAACTCCCTATGAAGCAGGTGAGAAAACCTGTTCCACCTCCTCATCTCAGCTCAAGCCCGGGCTGATGCCGCCTACTGCCTGGGAGGAGAGACATCACCATTCACCTAGAGAGAGTCTTGTTTCTATTTAGCTTATGAGACAACAGGCTTGAGGACAACTCAGGCAAACTGTTGTTACATAGGTATCCGTGGTCGCAGGAACACCCAGATCTAGATTCCTGTGTGGTTCTGTGGCTGATTTGAGAAAGTCACTGAACTTCTCTGGGTTTTAGATGGCCTCTTCATCAGTAAGGTGGCAGGCGAAAAGGGCGACATGGAATTAGGTATTTATCCAGCCTCTAGATGAGGGATGGTTTTTACACTTAAAAACCAGAGAAGTTGGACTTCCCTGGTGGTTCAGTGGTTACGACTCTGCGCATCCAATGCAGGGGCCCGGGTTTGATCCCTGGTTGGAGAGCTAAGATCCCAGGTGCCCCGTGACACGACCCAAAAAAACAAAAAACCAGAGAAGTTACAGAGGAAGAAATGTTACAAAGGAAGTACATTAAAATGTCAGCATTTGTATGCTAGAAAAATAAATACAACTACTAACAAAAAAGGACAAAGGAACAACTTTAATAATAATCAAAGAAAATGCAGAATAGGCCAACAATACAAATCTATTCATTTTAATCAAGGAAATAAAAACAATTTCTTCTAATTGCACAATGCTGGTGGCAATATAGTAAAACTTTCTCACCAGTGCTCACAGGAGAAATTAATCCGACCCTTTAAAAAGTCATTTGGAGGACTGTGTGTGGGGTTTTTAGAATATTTATAACTTTGGCCCAGAAATTGTATTTCTGGGACTTTGTGCTATGAAAATGATCCACAAAATGGGAAAAACTCCTTGTAGAACGATGTCCATGGTAAGGCTGTTTGTATTATTTAAAATGAAATCAATATAAATATCTGATAGCATAGATAACACAAAATGGAATAGGACATTTTTTAAATTAATGCTTCTGATTGTAGAACATGGCAAATACTTGGTAAAGCAAGATATAAAATAGTAGGCACACATTTATATGTCTGCAGTGGTACTTTTATTTTTATATATGAGCATTCATGAGGACAAGAAAATGCAGTAGTGGTTGTGTTAAAGTAGCAAGAAAACTTTTTCTTGAACCTCTGTTTTTCAAGAACACAGTTTATATTACTTAATGAAAAAAACACACAGCTTTTTACTTTAAAGGAACATAAAAGAAAACAAAGAGGTGGGTTAGATATGTATTTCCCAGGTTTTTCAATCCAGATCAATTAAATTAAGGAAAAAAACAGGGATGGAGCCTAAGAGAAAATTATTGTATTTAGCTTGCCAGGTTAATGATATTTAAAAATAAATATTATCTATTACCAATGTGATTTGATAATTAACAATTTAATAAAGGGAAAGTCATTTTTTTTTATCTTATTGGAGGAAAAGGCCATTTTAATATCAAAATGGTAGGATGGATAACTTTTGCTATCACGTCCTTATTTCCTCCATTGGCTGAAGACCTGTGGACCCCTGATGGCCGGCTCTGGGGTCAGATTTGGGACCCTTCTCCTGAGATAAGCCCAGGCTCTGACCACCCCCGGCCTCAGGGTTAGTGGGCCCCCCGGCAGCAACTGCCACTTTTCCAGAATTTTAGAGGGTGTGCTGGTACTTCATTGGGAACTTTAGCTGACAGTTGTTCATACCTGTGGTTGATAAAAACTAAGGCCTCCTGTTTGCAAATACTGAGCCCCCTGATGAGGGACAGCTGGTGATGGTAGATCACTGCTCTCGCAGACAAATCGTGGCGTTCAGCTCGCCTCCGCTAGGTATTCATACACAGACAAATTAGATAAAAATCCCCTCCTCCCCCGAATGTTAATAGCCTCACACTTTTTCCGTGGTGCCTGGAAAAAAGGGAGCCTTGCAGAAATACAGTATGGTCTCTACCATCCCCACACCTGCTCAGGAAAACTTAGGGAAGGGTGCCTGGGAGCGCTGTTCCCTCTGAGTGCCTGGGCGTTCATGGCCAAGGACCAGCCAATGGATGGAAGGGCGGGCACTCACCCTGCCTTCCAAGAGACACAGGCCTTCCCTGAAGGGGTCTGGATTTACCTTCTCCATAAATCTACCCATGTCCTCCCCATGAAGTCAGGGATTCTTGAACCGGAACGAAACACCAGGGGAGCTTTTCAGAAGCCTAAGGTCAGGAGTGGGATCTGGGATTTTAACAATATACCTGCAGGTGACTGCAGTGCCCACAGACCTGAGGACAGCCAGGTAAAGGTCTCGGTGAATGTTCAGATGGGTCTGGTAGGTGTATGAGTGAGGCCACAGCGAGGACCTTTTATTTATTCATTTAATAATGTGACTGAGCACATTTTGCTCCATCTCAACCTGGTGACCCCCACCTCCGAGGTGCTCTCTGACGGGGGAGGCCGCCCTACTGCAATCCTCCCAGAAAGGGAAGAGCCACTTCTGACGGATCTGTTTTGTAAGCCCAGGGCAGTAAGGTGGGGTCCATCTCCAACCACTCACAGCTCTGGAATGCTCCCCAGGGAGGTGTGAACCGGCCTGCCCTCCTCTCAGGCCTGCAGCCGGCAGCGAGTGTGTTTGTGCAGCAGACACGTCTGGGTGTGGTGTGTCACTCATCCTTTTTTCTGGCTGTCAAAGGTGCAGATAATTAATAAGAAGCTGGATCTTAGCAACGTCCAGTCCAAGTGTGGCTCAAAGGATAATATCAAACACGTGCCAGGAGGCGGCAGTGTGAGTACCGTCACACTTTCCAGCTGTGGTTCCGGGTTTGAGAAGTGGCATGAGTGTTTGTACTTGTGAGACACTGCATAGAATAAACCATGCTCAGGCTCAGAGTCTATCCGGGTCCCCAAGTAAACGTAGCCCAGACTCCCCGCACCCACAGGTCCAGGAGGGGTGCCCTGTTGCATGGGCAGATCGAGTGACTGGTCCTCCGACCCTTTCCTGGAAGCGGGGTCCTCCCAGCCCCATTGTCACACCCGCTCACAGGGAGCCCCACAGCCCATCTGAATTAGAGCTGAAGGTGGTGGCACCTGACACTGGGCTCTGACATCACCTCCTCCATCACCCGGGTAGGTTCGCTTTAAGGGGCTCCACTGGGAACAGCTGGCCCATACCAAGGTCTTTACAGTCCTGCCTCGGGACAAGCAGAGGCCAGCCAGGCTCTGCTCCGGTTTGTCCTCTGCATCTGCGAGGGATGAGCTGATTCGTAAGCCTCTTGGCTCTTGTTTGAAACCAGTTCCACCCCTGGCAGAAGCTCCAGATGCGAAAGAGCCCAACAAAAGTACAGGGAGCAGCCTGCAGTTGAGGGGGGACAGAAATGCTGCTTGGAGCCCTTTGACATTTGGCTGCCTCCAGGTGTCCCTGGGGACTCCCTGAGTCCCCACTGGATGCATCCCAGAGATTTGGGGCTGACATCCTCATTCTTGCCTGCCCACTTGATCAGCTCTGCTGGGATCTTCCAAGTGACCAAACTGGGTGCAGATTCAGCATCCTGAGGCTCGGCCCCCCTTCTCCACAGCCTCTCTTGGTCGGCCGTAGGCAAATGTTGAAACATTCTAGGGAGCAGGAGATTCAAGCCCCTTTGAGGTCCACCCCTGGGGAGGAGAATGGCTTGTGAGAGCAGGCATCTGGTCCCCAGCTGGCAGCGCTGGGGAGGGGGCGGTTTATAGGACAGTGGAAGCCCTGGGGGGTGTGCTCTGTCCAGAAAGTGCCCAGCCTCTACCCATACATCATCCACATCCAGACCTGAGGGTTTATTCTTGCAATGTGCTGCTGCCTCCTGCCCTGAGCACCCGGGGTAGGCTCTGCCACTGACTCCTTGTGGCCCCCAGAGTGGTGGGCACTCACCCCGAGGCTGCTGCATGGCGCTTCACTAACGCTTCCTCACCAGTGTCTGCTCAGTGTCCCCCCCCAGTGCCCCCCGTCCCTGCTCTCCTGTCCCACTGCCACCTTGTCTTCTGCCAAGAGAAGGGTGGGGACCACTTGCACCCGCTGCTGGCCTGACCACGGGCCCTGGGTGACATTACTGTTTTAGATTTGACTCCTGGCTTCCCTGCCGAAAGCGGGCTTCAGCCAGAGCAGGAAAGACATGTGCTTTCCGGTTTAACTCGTGTCTGGTCGGCTGATGGGAGGTTGTGCTGCTGGGGCTGGAGGCGTGGGGTCCAGTGGCCACAGTGAGCAGACCGCTCCTTCCGGCGGAAGCTTGGGGGAGGGGGTACATGCCTGCTGCTGGGAGGGCAGTGCCTACGACCTCGAGGGACTTCCCCAGGAGCGTCGCCCGTCTGTCCTGCACTCTATGGGCCGGCGGACTAGCCTGGGACCTGGCAGAGAGCCACAAGATGTTGGCTTGTGACCGCTGCAGTAGGAGCTGTCATAGCTCTTCTCCTGGTGAAAGGTTGCTGAGGGTGATAAGTCCCTGCGCAATGTCAGCCTCAGGCGCTTGGGGGGCTGTGGGCCCCTGGCCTGGCAGGGGGCCCCTCCTCAGCTGGGATGTAACTCCCCAGCAGGCAGGCCCTGCTCCTTCCCGCGGTTCTCCCTGCCTCATCTGACTCCTGGCTTCAATCCGGAGCCTGGCTTCCTCCCTCCCCAGCCTCAACCGCCTGAGCATCTCCCTGTCCTGGCTCCCATCCTCCCCCCCCTTCCCCCATTTCTCTCCCCTCCCCTTCCCTCCCCTCCATCATGCCTTCCTCCTCCGCAACTGGTTACACCCTCACCCCCCTAAACTGAGGCTGAAAAGAGGAGAGAGAACCTCGCACACACCAGCCTTTGCTTTCATCTTGCTCCTGCGAGGAAAGAGGGGGTAGTTTCCACAGCCCCTCTGTCCCCCCATCTCCAGCACCCCACCTGGAGCACAGGCTCAGAACCCCTCATTAACCCACCCACCCCCACAGGCGAGGGCTCCCCGCGCCTCCCTCCCCACACCTACGCACACAGGCCACGTCCCCTGGTCAGCTTCCATCAACTCTGCCAGTAATCGACAAACGCCAACATGATTTTGATGAACGTTAATTTGGGATTATTCCAGATGATTTAGACCTAAGTAAAAACTCCTCCTTGATGTGCTCGTTAAACCCATTCTCGGGCACAAGGCCATTCCTCCAGGTAACTCCAGGGCGGGGAGCAGGAGCCCACTGGCTCAGTGGTGATTGGCCTCCTGTGTCCTCAGGTGACCTCACACAAGGGACGTGTCACCCCGTGACCATCAGGGGCTTCCACAGTCATGGTTTTGTGCAGATTTCCTCAATGAGACCCCCTCTGCTGACGCTGGGTCCCTGTGGGGTGTCTCCTCCAGGCGGCTGGGGGGTGGCTGTGTGGCTGGGCCACATGCTGGACCCTTAGGGCGGCTCTGAGCCCTGGGGCCCTTAGGCCTCCCCGCGTGTGTCTGCTGAGCTTCCCTGAGACACTAAACCCGTGATTCTTGCTGTGCCGCCTGACCGTCCTGCTCGTGTTCCTTTGCTCTTTTCTGTAAAGAACCAAACTGTCCAGGATGTTGTGTGCCCAGGCTCCACCTGGCGCTTCACTCTTCCCAGGTCGCCGAAGTGCTCGTCCCTGCTCGCTGACCATCGTTGTTCTGCTGTAGGGGTACTGGGGTTGGTGAAGCTTCTGGGAGAAGGTGCTCCTAACCACCCCACCCCGCCCTCTGCTCTCAGAGGCCCAGCAGACACGGCTCTCTTGCTTTGCCGAGATTTTTCAGATGCTGCACACACGGACCCCTTCTTTCTTTCTGTCCTCACTGAATGCGATCTGTCGATTTCATGTCAGGAAAGAGAATGACATTTTCACGTATGTTTGCTAAACCAGTGGTGTGGGCCTTGCCCCTATGGGGAGGTAGCCCTGTATTTCTCTGAGGGTCCTTGTCCTGTGGGATCGAAGGCACTCCATTTATTTCATTCCCAGGGCAGGGTTGGCAGAATTCCAACACATTTTCCTATCAGTACTAGGGTGTGCTCCTCGTGGCAGACCGGAAATGCTGTCCTGCTGCTTTTCATTGTTTCACTCCCAACAAAATAATCCTGTTTTACTCTCTCTCGTTCTCTCTCCCCTCCAGGTGCAAATAGTCTACAAACCAGTGGATCTGAGCAAGGTGACCTCCAAGTGTGGCTCATTAGGCAACATCCATCATAAGCCAGGTAGCCCTTGTAGAAGGCATAGCCCTTGTAGAAGGCAAGACTGGGCGGGGTGGCCAGGGGGCGGGACCGGATGGGGCGGTGCCTTCTCCGGAAGTGGGTGGGAAGGATGGATGGGATGGGCCATCAAGAAGAGTGTTGGGGGTGGAGCTTGCTGGGGCCTGGGAGGTGTGGCTCTGTGTGTAGCTCCTGAGCGGGACTAGGTTGCCCAAGACAAGGTAGAAGGGAGGGCAGATGCTGAGCTAAACCCTGACCCCGCGGCTCTCCAAGCGGGCTGCGCACAGGGCCTCTGAAGCTGGGGAAGAACCTGAACTGGCCCCCGAAGACTGGCTCCGTAGATTTGGTCCCCAGTTTGGTCCTCAGCCAAGAGGAGGGACATTTCACCCACTGCTCCAGCTGTAACATGGGACTCCTGGGTCATGGCCATGTCCCCGCCGAAATGATACTGTGGAACTCTCCATGCGCACCCTTTCCCTCTCCATCTCATGCCATGCGGAAATTGGTGCTGCCTGTAGATCTTTCTGCAACAGTGGAAACGTTCTGTACCTGTCCTGTTCACTGTGGTAGCCACTCGCCATATGCGGCTGATGAGCATTTGAAATATGGCCGGTGCAGTTGAGGAAATGAACCAATTTTATTTAATGAAATTTGAGAAATTCCATGGCAGTCCAAAGGTTAGGTCTTGGCGCTTTCACTGCCCGTCCCAGGTTCGTTCCCTGATCCGGGAACTAAGATCCCACAAGCCCTGCGGTGCAGCCAAAAAAATTAAATTAAAATTTAAAAATAAATAAAATTTAAGTAGCCACGGGCTACCATCTTGGAGAGCCCAGATCTAGATTCTAACTCCTGCCTGAGAGTCCAGAGCAGGGCTTCTCCCTTAGGTCCTCTCCGGGGCTTGAACCATTACTGCAGGAAGAGAGATGGTCAGAAGTGCAGTCTAGAATGTCATTATTTTCTGTCTCCCTTGGACATTTTGGGCAAGTTGAATCTCTCTGCCTCTCCTGAGGCCACCATCCCATCACACTGTGGAGCAACTTTGTTGAGTGGCTTTATCCTTCCAAAGAAAGTAATGTAGTTCATCTCTTCCTCAGGTCATGTCTCCCACACTTGGGCAGGGCATTGAGTGTCTGAGGAGGGAGAAAATGTCAGGGCCCTTCCTTATGAAGGGTGCATTTTGCCCTTCAGTTTAATTCCGAGGTCTTACAGGATGTTGGCATAGAAAGGCTCAACTCCTTGCAAGCCCACCAATTTAGAATTTAGAATAATTTCTCTTGAACTGAGCTGTCCTTTACCTTTGCACTAAGGAGAAAGAGTTTGCTGAGTAGATATTTGATGTACACCCTGATTAGTGAGACAAAAAGAAAAAACATG